>NW_006777292.1:847785-874044 GCF_000442215.2 Lipotes vexillifer | reverse complement strand
AGGAATGCCTCTGGTGCGGTACAAGCCTGCTCTGTCCCATTAGGGCGCTAGTCCCTCCTTTCCTTCAGACAGCACCAGTTTCTTTAAAAATTACCCTGTTGACATGCCATTAACAGAGCAGAACATGTTGACATCCAGCTGTTGCTTTCATTACCTATTTTAATTGGTCTCACACTGTTTTCCCCTCACTGTTTTGTACTGTGTTGGTTTAACTCTGTCTGTGGTCAGCCTGGCTTGAGCTGTAAACCTTTTATTAGGGGAACTTGCTGATGTGTGGAAAGTCACAGGCAGCTGGCTGGACCCAGCTGGCAAGTCTGGAATACTCCAGCTCCAACCTTAACCATTCATTGATTTTGTTTGCTCTTTTAATATCTCCTTTTTAAAACTTCAATCCCTGAAAATTTAGAGAAGGACTATTTCTCTGGGCAAGCCTCTAACAAAATTTATTCTTAAGGTACAAATAGCCTATGTTAAACTGAAAATTAGGATGAAGGTGGGAATGAAGGATGTTTGGCAGTTATTGCTGTTGGAAAATAAAAAATCTCAGTGATCCTGAGTTGGACGATTTTGCTCTAGTCAGTGTCACTAATTAACAACTGAGCAGTGGCCCAGTGCAGACAGTGCCCTTGGAGAAGGTCAGAAGTCCAGATGGTAGGCTATGATCCAGAAGTTTGGACATCAGTCAAGAATGCAAGGTGATTACAAGGTGACCAAGAAAGATAGGACAGCTGGCATTTGCAGAAGGCCCTCTTGGTTGTACTTGCAGGTGGTAACTGCTTACTTGGGGTAGTGAGTAGCTGAGATAACAGTTTGCTTTATCTACAAAAAACCATAAGGTAAAACTTATTCATATCTCATAGCTTAGCTTGGATTCTCAGTTATACTCAACCTGAGCTTTTGTACAGGGAAAAAAGAAAACACACACAAACACATGTACACACACACACAAGAAAAACATGGGGCAGGGTTCCTTTAGGAACCAATGACTTACTTGTTTATTTAACCAGTGAGCAACTACCATCTTCTAAGTACTGTTATAACTGTTCTAGGATCATGTAGAAATGAGGCCATTACCATCAAGGAATCCATTAGAAGAGATAAACTATCATGAGTAATTTTAATATAGAATAGAATGTGGTAAGTTTCACAAAGGTTAAAGAAAATAAAGTATCACAGGGATAAGAGATTTCTTCTGAAGGATTTATTTAAAACACCAACAACAATTCTTGCAATAAAAGAAAAATAGGTTTTATTCTTTTAGGTGCTAATTACCTCAGCTGTCTATTGTACTTACATTCACTAAATAAATAATGCCATCCTAAGCTGTGACAAAAACAAGAGTTCTTTTTTTACAAAATTTTGACTTGAAATCTATGTTATTGGTCTGTTTTGATATATAAGGCACAAAAAGATTGGATCCTCATAGAAAGCACAAAATTTACTTATTTATTCTGCCTTAAAAGGTCAAAACTGGACAAAGGGATGTGTAGTTAGCTGATTTGTTCTCCTACATACCTGCTCCATCGCCCTGCAGAAAATAATCATTTTTTTAAACTCAAGGTTGATGGATAAAAGGATGAAAAGGAAAAGGATGTGACTTGAATTTACACATATTGTGTTTCTCAAAATCTGAAAACCTTCATTGTATTGTAAAGGTCTAGATGAAGCACAAAGTAATGTTCAGCTGGAACCATGAAAATTAGCTTTAAAACTCATCAGTACTATAAAGACCCTAATTTCCCTAAATCGCAGTAGATTGAGATTTAGTTTGCCCAAATGCCCTTGGGTAACAAGAATAGGTAAAACCAAAGCAATGTGACACATCTGGAAGTTGCTGAGTTGAATATCAGATGTGAGCAAAACTTCCAAAGCCATGATTAAATACAAGGAGTAGCCCCTCGGTACCCTTTTTTTCTAGGCAGGATAAAGTTTTATAAATGTGACCTCAGTACTAAATAAAAGTCATCCTAATTAAAGAGAATTTGCGAATGATAATAAAATCCTGGGATGAGTCTTTGGGCATGATATTCCCTAAGGAGGTGAGCCACATTTCAGTATATACTGCCAAATATTTTTGAGGTTGAGTTGCTCTGGGGCTCATTATCAATGGGTTTTCATCTATTCTTTTTGAATCAATGATTTCCTTTGTTGGATATAGACTGTCTTTGTATTCTCTTGACACTCATACCAAAAGATGATTTAGAAATTCTGTTTGCTAGAAAAATACATCAGGTGAGTCATTCTGTCCATTAACCACCTCTGTTCTTCACTTTTGTGTGCAGTGTGCTCTCTCCAATGGAGTTAACCTAACTCTGTGCTGGGATTGATTTCCACTTGCAAAGTAAATGTTTGTTTCTAGTCTCAGCAGTTCCTCAGTCTCTTTCTCTTTGTACCCACTTCCTTCGCTGGGTCTCCCCGTAACCATCCTTATTCAAACTCTCATTTAGGACTTTTAAATCATCAAGGTGAAAAGGAAGAATATTGGATTTCAGAATGAAAACCTTAGCTCTAACACCAAATTCCTTACCAAGAATTTTCCAAACCACTTAGGTATAACGATTGTTAGTTTTTATCCCTCAGTTGTGTTATCTGTTTCTTGGTAACTATGCATCAAATATATACATCTGCCATATATTTTTGTATCTCTTAATTTCACTTTTATTATGTCAGTTACTGAAGGGTCATTCAAATTTGCAGCTGAACCAACCTATCTGAAAGACATGTACCACTGCAAGTTTGTTTGAAATAGAGGCGTGTTCTTTTCTTTTTTAAATGCAAGGCAAGGAATTAACTGTAGTAGCCAGTTGAGGTTTTCTTTAATGCTAGAAGTGGAGAACATATGTATATGGTAATCTTTAAGTAGTAAGAGAGTCACACATTTTTAAGATTAAAATAGTTAAGCTGGCAGATGTCTGTGGTGCTATTTATAGTCTTTATTACTGAATGTGTCTGATATTAATTGTGTTAAGTGTTAGATGTTAAATCCAGAGGACTGCTCTGACTTACGGACTTGATATATTTTTACTGGATGATCAAATATAACAAAGCTGAGTTTTACCTTCTTGACAAACATAGATAGTTTTTAAAAAAAATTTTATTGGAGTATAGTTGATTTACAACATTGTGTTAGTTTCAGGTGTACAGCAAAGTGAATCTTTTATATGTGTATATCTCCACTCTTCTTTTTGTAATATTCTTTTCCCATGTAGGCCATTACGGGGTATTGAGTGCAGTTCCCTGTGCTGTGCAGCAGGTTCTTATAAGTTATCTATTTTATATATAGTAGTGTGTAACATAAAAAAAAATTAAAAAGATATTCTGAACTATTTGGGATGCTCTAGTCTACAACATTAGGGAGACAACTTGGGTAGATAAGTGTGGATAAGCTGTGAAGGGAGGTCTTCAAATCTCTACTCTCTCACTAGCTATTTCTCAGCTTTTTGGCTGATTGTTCAAATTCTTTAAGCCTGTTTTTTCTCATCAGTAAAATGGGGATGATAATTATATTTATTTCAGACAGTTCTTATGGAAAATTTCATGTAAAGTGTTTAACACATTGCCTAGCACATACTAAGTACTTGAAAAATAGCTATTTCTTTTTGTAGGCAGAATCACAACTATTTTGTAACACACCTTTCCAAAACTGAATTAATTTAAGACTTCATGGAAACATTTAGCCAGTAAGTCATCACTTATTAAAGCAGACACACTGGGGCAATTCTTTAAAATGTTTCTGTTTATCAAAAGTTATCCGGCTAGATATTCTTTAGAGATAGTTCAGCTGGTAACATACACCCCAAACACTTTTAAGGATTTGGATAACACTTTCTTGTTAATATGATGCAGAACTTGAAAACCTCAATCAATCACTGGCTCAAAAAATCAAAAGCTCTTGTCCAGAAATAATGCTGAAATAATGACTTATTTTATAGGTGCAAGCATCACTGTGTCTTGACAGTTGATTTAAAGTCTTTGTCTAGTATATCCAATGTCTGGGCTTCCCCAGAGATGTTTCTGTTCATCTATTTTTTTTCCTTTGAATGGGCAACACTTTCTTGTTTCTTTGCATGCTTTGTGATTTTTTCTTGTCAAAAACTGACAATTAAATATTATAATATAGTAACTTTGGAAATAAGGTTCTTTTCCTCCCTCAAGGTTTGCTATTCTTGATTGTTGAAGGTTGCAATCAACTGTTTAGTTACTTTTCCAAACTATTTTTGCAATAACTGTATTCCTTGTTGTGTGTGCTCACTGAGTTCTATTCAGCTAGTGTTATGATAAAAATTTTCTCTATCACACCGGGAACTAAAACAAAAAAACAAAACCTACCCCAGTTTTTTCAGATGGCTCCATGCTGTGTCACTTCTTTAACATTTAGCTAGGCCATTTACAACTTTGTCTTAGCTCTCACTTCATGCCTGCATTGAGCTTAGAGAGCAGCCAAAGGAGAAATCATAGAGTCTTCTCAGGTATTTTATGAGCATGTATTCTGCCCTGAGTATGAGCATGGCTTCCTAAATTCCTAAGTTTATATGGGTGGGTTTTGGAAGTGCTACTTTCCCAAAGAAACATTGTCCCCAGCTTTTGCTTTCAGGCTTTAGGCTGTATTTTGTATGTCTCAGCCATAGCCTTTTATTCAAGGAGGCTGTGGATTTTCTTTTCATTTTATGAATACAATGTTTTTGAGGAGTGCCTGCCATTATTTTGCCCTCAGTGATTCCAAGTTAAGTGAAACAGAGATGAGGGTCTTGCATGAGTCCTTCAGGTAACCCCCATACAGGTTAGAATAGACAAACCCAGTAATTTCAGTTAAGGTCTGCTCTGCTTCCTCTGGAACCATGTACCAAGGTCCCACACTGGGAATGCAGGCTGCCATCTTCAGGACTCTTGTTAAACTGAGGAGGGAATGGGACAAGGGCAAGTAAAACTACCAAGGTTTCCTACTCTTGTCAAGTTACTTTTTTTTTTTTAATCAGCATTTTCTTGGTTACTATAAACTTTTTATTGTTTTCCAGAGTTCTGACAAAGTTGGTTCTGACAGTCTGCTTGTCTTTTGTTTTTGTGGAGCAACAGGCTTCCTACTCCATCATTTTGCTAATGTTAGTCCTTCTTCTGTCTCTTTCGAAGTGGATTGACTTAACATCTGGACAAAGTTATGAGTATATTTTACATATTTTTTTCACTAAATAGTTGTGTCCTGATCCTTCTCAGATATGGTTGCTAAAGCTAACATTATTCATTTCAGCACATAACATAAAGCCTTGTCCTAATGTATTTATAATATATTTAAAATTATTATCTTACTAGATCATCAGCTATTAAAACCTTGCTCAATAAAATAGCACTAGGAAAAGGTATTAGGTATGCAGATCATTCATTCACATAGTAAAAGCATATTGAGGGTCCAGTGCACTCCAGGCATTGTAAGAATAGATCTTGAGTATTTAAAGTTAAATATGGCATGGTCCCTGATCCTGAGCTACTTAGACATGCAAATAAGTAATGAAAATACACTGTGATAAATATTATAAAGTTGTGTATAAAATGCTGAAGGAACCTGGAGAAGTCAGAGAAAAATTCTATGGAGAGAATGGCAAGATTTCAAAGAAGAGGAGAGTGTTATTCAGAGCTTTGGAAGACGAGTTGGGATTTAGCAGGCATTCGTGATGAGATGTGGTATTCCAGATTGAGTGAACCGCATGTACAAAGACTTAAAACCTTGAAACACAGCCTATTATGGGAATAGAAACCAGGTTAGCTGGGCTACAAGAATGGGCTTGTGGTAGAAGCTGCAGGAAGGAAGGCTAGAAAGTTAGGCTGTGACCCGATCATGAGAGGCATTGTGTTCCATGGTAAGGAGTTTAGACTTGATCCTGTAGAGAGAAGAATGACATGATTCCCCAAATTAAGACTCCCACATTCTTCCTCTGTAGATCCAAAACACTCATTTTTTGGATGAGGAGAACTAATGGCTTTTCTGTGAAAGGAATTTTATGTAGAGTGAGGGACCCAGGGATGAATAAGACGTGATTTTTGGCTTTCAATTAGTTTACAATCCATTAGGCATTACTACTACTCTCCTCTTTCTGTGTTACCTATATTTGCCATTCTACTCAAATGACCAGTCCTGCTCCTATTAAGTCCATTCTTAAGAGACAACTTTACCATCTACTTTATTGGAAGGAAAATAATATACTAGATGCCATGAGCTACCTCTGATTATTTTCCTTCCCACCTCACATTTTTCAGTTACTATATTTTTATCACTCCTCCCTTTCTTTACAACCCAGCCTCTTAGCAAAAGCTGCTCTCCTTCTAAATATAGTTTCTCTTTATATCCTGAATTATATCATATATCATATATGAATTATATCATTTAATCCTTTGAGATCTTCACTGATGATCATCTCTCTTGCTTGCGTTTCAGTTCATTCCAGTCTCTCTTCTTTCTTTATCTGCAAAAAGCCTTGGATGTCTTCATTTTCTCATCACTTAACTCATTTATTGGAATCCCTCAAATAAGAAGCCAACCTTCCCAAACTTCTACTAAAATTGTACTCTTAAAAACATCAGTGATATCCTAGTTAGCCTACTAGGGACCTTAGCTCCACCCCAGTGTTCACCTTCTCATCAGTAATTGACATGTCCCACCTCCTTTGGTTCCCAATAGTCCTCTGTTTGGATTGCCATGGACACTCTTCTTCAGCTACAGTGGGCTTTCCTCTTCTTCAGCGATATCAAAGCTTTCAAAGACAGGAACATGCTTGTTCCTGTCTCAGGGCCTTTGTCTTTGCCATTCCTTTTGCCTAAACTCCTCTGTCACAGATTTTCACCAGGCCATTTTCTTCTTACTATACAAGTCTCTACTCAATGTCACTTTCTTTGTGGGGCTGTCCTTTAACACTCTATGTGTCTATACTCCTCTTCTGCAGTCTTAACTTACTGCATTATCTTCGTGAAACCCTCTTTTGCCTTCATAGCACTTAACCACTACCTTAATGTCTCTGTTGTATTTGTCTTATTTTTTTCCTCCTCATAAGTACATAAGATCCTTGAACAAAGGTATCTTCTATCTTTCTATATGGACTTGATGACATGGGGTGGCAGGGCGAAGCTGGGGCAAAGTGAGAGTAGCATCAACATATATACACTACCGAATGTAAAATAGTTGGCTGGTGGGAAGCAGCAGCATAGCACAGGGAGATCAACTTCGTGCTTTGCAGTGACCAGAGGGGTGGGATAGGGAGGATGGGTGGGAGGCTCAACAGGGAGGGGATATGGGGACATGTATACGTATGGCTGATTCGCTTTGTTGTGCAACAGAAACTAACATGGTATTGTGAAGCAATTATACTCCAATAAATATCTATTTTTAAAAAATGTGAATGATAGATTTAAAAAAAAAAAGTACAGGCAGTAAAAGTCCTTCAACTTTTCTGTTCCTGCTTACTTAATTTGTTGTCAAAATACCTAGGTTTCTCTGAAGTGTAGATATTTCTGATGGACCTAAATAAACTACCCTTTAACTTCATCTAGTATGAGATCCATGCCTCTCATAATTTCTTCTAATTCTAGGAGATGGTTTTTCCTTGTCTTTTCAATACCTTATTATCTCTCAGAGAGTTTAAAACCCTTGGACCTTTTGCTTTGATCAGTAGAAAGAGAAAGGCTAAGATAAGCATCACACTAACCACATTGTTTTGGAATTGCACATTTACACATGCCTATTCTAGGATAATAAATATTTTCCTTTTCATATTTTATCTGAGGTATCTGTAAAGGTTTTTGGCACATGGTTGATGTGCTAAAATATCTGCTGCTACAAGTTAGCTAGTGTATTAATGTGTGCTTTTCCTTTGTCATGCAGAAAGGAAATTCTCAGCTGTTTGCTTCTCCAACCTTTCTTTGTTTTGCTTACTCCTCTTCCTGATCAATATTATAGACTAAAATTTCCATTAAATTCATTAGTTCCCATAGGGAAGCATGTTACATAGGATCAGATACATTTGCTTTCTGAGACAATTTTCTTACTAAAAGAATTTCAAGAGGGAAACATCCCAGCTTACATTGGATCATAATTTCTAAATGCCTTTAAGGAGACCTTAACACATATTAACTTCATAAGTAGAAATTCAATGGTCAAGCACTTAGATTTTGTAGAGCCATGAATAATCTTCTACTTTTAGTCAAGGATGAAATATTTTCATATGATTTTCTCCCTAAGGCTTGTTTGAAGTATTGAATAAATGGGTGTAGCATCCAGAGTCTCTCTTACCTGCATTACCTAACCAGATGTCATGACTATGTGGTTCTTCGGTATCATTTTTACCTACGGCTCTTAACACAGCACTGTCTGCCAGATAAATTACTTTCCAATCAAAATCTCACTTCTAGCTTCTGAATAGCCACTTTCTACATAATTTTTATATTTGAATTTTGTCCCATTATCATAAAATTGAATGTTTGGATCCCTGGTACTTTTGCTTCTAGGGTGACACTCAAGAACAACAAAATGTTAACTTGGATCCTGTTTCTTCTCAGGACTCTTACTCTATTGGTTAGTCCCTAAGAGAAGACTCTCCTGGCTTTTCTTCTGCCTCTATGGCTACCATGTCTCTTTTTTGCATTACTAATATAGCTTCCTTACCTCAAACATTACATTTAGGTAATCTTCAAGGCTTGGTTCTATACTATAGTTTCTCTATATTTTCTCTTAAGCAAACTTACACACACCAGTAACTTTACTAACCATCATAGGCACATGGCTTATAAATATATATTTCTACTCCATGCTCCGGGCATATATAGGCAACTACTTTTTTGTCATTTTGGGAGGGATGTCTCAAAGACACTTAAGTCTCAACTTATACAAACTAAACTCATGATTGTGTTCCCCAAAACTGTTCCTATTATTTTGTTTCCTATTTCAGTGAAGAGTCTAACTATCCACCTTCTGGTACAAACAAAAAAACTAAAACTCATCCTTTTCAACTATTTCTTTTCTTTCCCATGTCAAATCTATCACCAAATATTGTCTATTAAATCTCCTAAGTACCTGAATCTTCCCTCTTCTCTATGAGTGTGAAAACCCTAGTCCTAGCTACTAGTCTCACTAAAATACTATAAAATACTACTGTGTTCATCTACTTACACCTTCTTTTACTTCTTTATAATCTTTCCTCCACATGGCATGGGACAAAAATCTACTAACATGATGTAGATCAGCTATTTTCCAAGTGTCATTTGGGAATCTATTCAGGGATTCTACAAGGTCAAAATTATTTTCTTATTAATACTAAAACTTTTTCACTCTCATTCTCTCTCATTGGACTGGTGTTTTCCATGGCAACCTGACCTGTAATATTGCAACAGAATGAATGCAGAAGCAGATGTGAGAATCCAATTATCTTCTATTAGGGCAAATATTAGCGGGGCTTGCAAAAACAAACAAAAAATCACTCTTCTCACTAATTGTTTTTTGTTTTGATATACATAGTTTTTAAAAATTTTTGTTTTATATTGGAGTATAGTTGATTTACAATGTTGTGTTAGTTTCAGGTATACAGCAAAGAGATGTAGTTATACATATATCTTTTTTTTTTCAGATTATTTTCCCACATAGATTATTACAGAGTACTGAGTAGAGTTCCCTGTGCCATACAGTAGATCCTTGTTGATTATCTATTTTATATACAGTAGTGTGCATATGTTAATCCCAAACTTCTAATTTATTCCTCCCCCCACCTTTCCCCTTTGGTAACCATAAGCATAGTTTTCTTAAAAAAATAAAAATGTCATTCATGATTCATGTTAACATGTCATAGATTTATTTTTATTTTAAATGAATGAATCTTTTAAACTTTCTCAGGTTTAATTTATAAGATAGTATTGATAGCTATAACACACAAAAGCTCTTTGGAGTTCTAGCTCTTAAGAGTATAAAGAGTTCCTGAAACTAAAGCATTTGGAAAGCACTGGCCTAGGCCAACAATGGCCTGGTTACTACCTAACTTTCCAAATTCATCTTTCTCCATAACACACCTCTCTTTTTCTACTCCATCAGTCCCTTGTTCTTGCCTTACTCCCTTCCAAGACAGGTCATTCTGCCGGAAAGCCTTTTTCCTACCTTCTTTATCCAGTAAACTTGAAGTTATTCCTCAAATTTCATCATCTCAGTTGTCATTTCCTTAGGCAAGCCTTCCTAATCTTCTTGACTGGGTCAGGTTAAGTGTTTTAAGGTCTCATAGCCTTTGTACCTCTCATTCGCTGTTATGGTTATGATAGAACATTTGTTTTCACCATTATTTTGTTAATATCTAAAGACCCACTAGCTAAAATTGCCATGAGATCAGGAATCAAGTCTATTTTTGTTCAACACTGAAGCTCCAGTGCCTAGCATGGTACCTGGCACCTGGTAGAAATTTATGGAATGAATAAAATGGATGAGCTGGAAAACATGTAGTGGTACAAAGGGTAGAAGTAAAATACAAAAATAAAACCAAGAGATTCTCAAGTTATTTAAGAATTTCACAAGGATTTGGGCAGAAAGAGACAAGTCTAATGAGCCATCTAGAAGGAAAAATGAGGTGAGAAAGGCCCAGGGATAGAAAAGCACCAATTGGAAAATTATGTTTATCAAGAAGTAAGAGCATATTGAAGGGAGTAATAGGAGATAAGATTGGAAAGATGAGCAAGAGCCAAATGTTCAGGGCCTTGGACTATAACCTCAGAAATTTGAGCTTCAAATCATAAACAATGGAGAATCTAATAAGTGCCTGTGGAAAGTTCTGGCAGGAAAAACAGTGCATTTTGGGCATATTTATCTACTAGTAGTATGTGAAACAAATTAAAATAGTGGTGGTAAAACTAGTTGGGAAGCACCTGAACTTCTGTATAAAATTTCTCTGCAGGATTTGTGGCCACATGAAATCAGTTTTCAGAGACCAGGCATGACTTACATGGTGCTGAGATAAATATCTTAAAATAATAAATCTTCAATAGAATAGGCTTTCTTTATCACAGTCTTCCAAGTTATTTCCTAAAACTAAAGAGTGTTTTTATAATACAGAGTGAACACAGAATTTTGTATGTCAGTGTCCAGTGGAATGGTTCTGGAAACTTACTTTTCTGTTGTGGTGGATATGATACATGTTTACTCCCCTGCATGACCCGCTCTGGGAAGCTTCAATTGTGCACCTGGTCATGTGATGTTTCATCCCTTTATGGTACATTCACCAACTGCATTGTAAACGTCTTCACTCCAGATTGAATTTTTATATACTTGGAATCATGTTGGAACCAAAACTCCAATAACTTGAACTGAAATGAAGGGTGAGACTGTTTTTTTTCATTTTCTCTTAAGCAAGTTTATAGTCAGATTGCCTGAAGGAATCACAATATCAGTGAGCTCTATAAATGGTTGTTCTACAGGAAGAGCATGTGAGCTGAGTGTGTTTTAAAAATTGAACAAATGAGAACATGAAGCTTTATGCCCTGAAACTTTGCTAATAATTTTTCATGTCAGTTTTCCCAGAGCCTTAAGTGGCTAACAAATGAGAGAAGAAAGGCCATTAGCATTATGGGGAATATTTTCCCCCTACATTAGAAATGGAAGAACCTTATAATTTATCATCTTTTAAGGTGTTGGAATGCATTTGATACATCTAATCTGTGGGGACTACCATTTATTTATTGCTTACTCTGGCCTAGCACTATATTGGGTTCTTTAAATATAGTTTTCAGTTTAACCCTCATAAAACCCTGGATAGCAGTAGTCTTATTTTTATCTCCATTAAAGGAATGATGATTCTGAGGGAAAATTTAAGTAACTTCTCCAAGTTCACATAGCTAGTAAGGGTTGGAGCTGGGCTTTTCTGATCATTCATTTACTCAAAAAAGACTTTGGGGAGTCATGAGTGAATAAGACCCCTCCTCATAGAGCTTATATTCTAGAGTAAGAGAAAGATTCAAACAATTAGCAAGCAAATAAATAACTAAGGAACATGTTTTCCTGAAGATATGAAGTCTATGATGAAAAATAAAGCACAGTGAGAGGAGAGTGAAGGGATAATTTTTATCCTATGTTTTGATAGAGTGATGAAATCAGTCTTCCCTGGGGCAATGACATTTGAACTGAGCTTTGAATGGAGTGATGAATCAAACCTTATGAATGTTTTAGGGAAAAGTTTCCTCAGTAAATACCCTAAAGATAGAAAGCAGTGAAGGCCAGAGTGGCCCCAGCAGTATGGGCACAGGCAGAGCGGTGGGAAATGAATCTGGAGTGTTAGTTAGGCATAGATCATGAAGGCTCTTGTTGGCTATAATAAAAACTTTGGATTTAATTTGTCAGAGTGATGGGAAGCCATTGGAAGCTTTTGAATAGGGAATTTGTGTGTTTTATGTGAGTTGATGTGAGATTGGGGGATAAAGGAGGAAAAGCGTAGAACTTGGGAGACCAAGTAGAGGACCACTGTTAGGGAACGTCTTGGTGGTGAGGACTCGGGTACTAGTAGAGGTGCTCACACAAAACCGTCAAGGCATATTTATTGAAATGAACTAAATTTAACTTCTTGTGCTATTGATATTTCCCACAAACTTCTCATTTATTTCTTGATTTCCAATCCTACTTCTATGAAGGGAAAACTATTTCTCTCTACTCACAACACTTCTAACGCCAAATGTGTGAGATTTTCCCCACACTGACCAATTATCCAACACCAGCTGGGTATCCTAGAATTCAATTCCATTCTGGCAGTACCTACCTAGAGTTAGTGTCAGATTCTACACGTTAAGGGCTCAGTCTCACAGGATTGCCCCCTTTCAGTTCCAGTCACAAGTCTGGGCCTCCCATATTTCCAACCAACTGGCTATAAATTAGAAGTTCCCATGCCCTCCTTATCAAGTGTGATAATTTGATAGAATGGCTCACAGAACTCAGGAAAAAAGTTCACTTAAAATTACTGGTTTACTGTAAAGAATACAGCTTGGAACAGCCAAATAAAAGAGATACATAGGGCAAGGTATGTGGAAAGAGACAGGGCACTTACATCCTTCTCTGGATGTACCACCCCCAGCACCTCCATGTGTTTACTAACCTGGAAGCTCTCCAAACCCCTTCATTTATGGCTTTTACAGAGATTTCATTCCATAGTCATGGTTGATTAAATCATTGACCATTGGTGATTAACTCAATTTCTAGCCTCTCTCCTGTCCTCAGAGGTTGGGGCCAGGTTGAAAGTTCCAATCCTGGATAATGCCTTGGTCTTTCTGGTAACAGCCCTTATCCTGGAGCTATCTAGGGACCTCCAGCCGCCAGTCATTTCATACAAAAAGACATTCTTATCTTTCCAGAGATTCCAAGTGTCAAGAACTGGAGTCAAATACCAAATATTAGAACAAAAGATGCTCCTAGTACTGCTATTACTCAGAAATTTGCCAGATTTTTAGGAGCTCTGCCTCAGAAACCAGATAACTATATACTTATTATATATATTTATATATATATTTAATATATATAAATATATATTTATATAGCTAATATATAATATATATATTATATGATATATATTTATATAGCTAATATATATATATATAAAATATATATTTCTCATTATGTCACATGCTGGTACCATGATCTAGGCTCTTACCTCTTGGTTCTTAGATTATTATCTGATTATTATCATATTGTCATAGATTATTATAACAGATTTTCCTGATTTCTTTCATTCATAAATTTAATCCATCCATTATACCTAGTTAAAATTATTTATTTCAATAATTATTTACTAATTAAAATTCTTTAGTATAATTCCAGTGAGAGATTTCAGATCAAGATTTGTCTTTTCATTATTATAAGAATACTCATATTCACTCCTGTCTTTATACCTTTTCTCAAATGCTGGCCTTCGTTTTTCAGAAAGGGAGCCATTTCTTATTTACAATTGATGTGCCTTTCTAGGTTGAATTGGAATCACCTTGCCTTCCCCCTAAACTTTCTCCCCCAGCTCTTCCTTATTTGACATTCTTCAGTAATTATTGTCTATACAATTCATCCCAGATCTAAATTATATGTTGTTTTTTCATTTATTTAAGTATTCATACATTTGCACATTTGTTAATTAGTTAATTCACTCATTCATTTGACAAATATTTATCAAGAACCTATTATGTGCTAGGCTTTCCTCTAGACTCTGGACAAAGTGTGGACAAATATATTTTTTAAATCAACTTTATTGAAGTTAATTTACATTCAATAAAATGCACAGATTATAAGTGAAGAGTTCAGTGAGTTTTTACAAATACTCACCCCTGTGTAAACTATGCCACACTCAAGATGTAAAATATTCCCATCATCTCCAAAGTCCAAAAGTCTCTTTGTGCACCTAATAGTCTACCCCGCCTCTCCCAACACCCCTGTCTCCGCCCATCACCATAGCTTATCATGATATTTAAACTTCAAAAAAATGAAGTCATACCACATGACATCTTTAATTCTGGCTTCTTTTGCTCATAATTATGTCTGTAAGGTTAATCTGTTACATTTTTCACATATTGTACATATTTTATTGACAAGTATTATTCCATTGTACAAATATCCACATATTTCTTTATTACCTGTTACTGGATATTTGGATTGTTTTTAATTTCTTGCTATTGTGAATAATGCTGCTCTAAACATTTGTGTACAAATATTTCTCTTAAAGTAATTTTGCATTGCTCTTCATTAAACCTATGGATAGAATTGCTGAATCACATGGAAGGTATATATTTTAAAGTGTAAGAAACTTTCAAACTGTTTCCTTAACTAGTTGTATCACAGAAGTGGAGAGTAGAACAGTGGTTACCAGGGGCTGGGGATTTGGGAGAAATGAGAAGATGCTGGTCAAATGGTACAAAGTTGTAGTTATATAGGATGAATAAGTCTAGGGAACTAAAGCACAGGCATGAGGATTATGCTTAATAATACTATATTGAACACTGGAAATATGCTAAGAGAAAAGGAAAACAAATTAATGACTTCTAGTGTAAGCTTTGACATGTAAAGAGCTTGGAAGTTATCACTCTTGTCCTCACAAAAAAAAGCCCCCAGAATTGAAAATTAATGGCTTTTCTTAGATCTCTCAGGGAATTGAGGTCACAGGGCAAACCACCACTCTGAAATCTGGAGAGACAAGTGAATTAAATGCAGAGATCCACAGCTGAGATTAGCTAAAGTAAAGCAGAAACCCCTGTAACCATAAACAGGTGGGAACACTTACATGGTAACTGTCAATAGAAACATATCAAACTGAAATGCAAAGAGAAAAAAGAATAATAATGATAAAAAGAACAGCGTATCTAAGAGCTATGAACAAATATAAAAAATATAACATACTAGTAATGGGCATACACAGAAGGAGAATAAAAAGAGAAAGGAGCTGAAGAAACATTTAAAGCAATAATGGCTAAGAATTGTCCAAAATTAATAATACTAATTGTAACAAGTATACCACATTAATGCAAGATGTTAATAATATGAGGACCTGTGTGTTTCAGGTAGAGGGTATATGGGAATTCCCCTGTACTGTTCTGAGATTAATTTTTTTAAAAAATTATTTCTTTAAAGTTTTAAGTTTTGTTATTTTTTTCAGTTTTTGCCCTAGGAATTAAAGTTCTTCCCCTAGATCTAATTTTTCATTTATTATCATTTTCCTTCAGCCAGAAGAACATCCATTAGTGTTTCTTATAGAGCATGTCTGCTACTGACAATTTCATTCACTTTTTATTCATCTGAAAATGTTTTAATTTCATATTTATTTAAAAAATATTCTGTTGAATATAGAATTTTGTTTAATATTTTTCTTTCTTTATTCAACACTTTAAAGATAAAACCTCAATATCGTCTGGCCTGCATTTTAACAGTATGCATATGTGTATGTTTAAGATTGTGTCTGCTAAATCTAACATCTGGTTTAACTTGGGTCAGGTGTTTTCTTTTTTTTTTGGTCTACTTTTTTCCTTGAATATGGTTCTCATTTTTCTGTTTCTTTGCATATCTAGTAATTTTTTATTGCTTATGGGCATTTCGAATAGTACATTAAAGGGACCCTGTGCTCATTTATATTCCTCTGAGGAAAGTTGATTCTTTGTCTAACAGGAAGTCTTTTACTGGATGATCACCCTAAAGTTGTGTAATCTGTTTTTGTTAGGGTGGGTCAGTGGAAAGCTCAAAGTATTTAAGAAGGCCCTCTAAACATGCAGGAACTTAAACTTCAAACATTGTCTTTTCTGTGGATCTTGTCAATGTTCATTTTTAGGTAGTATTTTTAAGGTAGAACTGGAGTAGATTTTACTCTACAGTGTAGTTTTAACTTCTAAGGCATGCACTTCTTGTGTTTTTCTGGATGCCCATTGTGTGAAGCAGATCTGTACACTCTAGCTGGTACAACACTCCAAAATCTCTCATTACTGTTGGACTTCCTTTCTCTCTGTTCTACTGTCATCCTCATAGGAGTCACTTACTGATGTAGGATCAACCTGTGCGTGCCAAGACTTTGGCCAAGGACTCATGAGGACTTCCATGTATACATCTGAAATTGACCTTGACCCCAAGCCAGTCCTCTCTGGTATCCTTCCCTGAAGATTTATGTAGCCTTAAACCCTGATGTCTGTCTCCTCATCGCAGTGGAACCACCGTGTCCTGCTTGGGCTCCATTTTTCTGTGCTGTTTGGGGACATTGTCTCCATAGCTAGAGAAAACATGGGGCTCCCTTCTCTCCATAATTTTACTCAATTTTATAGTTGTTTATGGTAGGAAGATTACTTCAGCATCAGGTACTATTATAACTAGAAGTTGAAGTTTAATATTATATTATTATTTTTAATAAGTATATATTGTCTTCAACTTCATTGCAGGCCTCTTGAAGGCAAGCATTAATTTTTATATTCTTTGAATATAAGAGTTGAAACTCCCAGAACCTTGGAATTTGGATTTCTCCTAGAGAGTTAGAGAACTGTATTGTTGGTGATTAAAAATTGTAATTTACTTGAATTATTCAACATATGAATAGAAATCCTTCTCTAGGAAATAAAGTGACATCAAAATAAGTTTATATAAAATCAGGAAAATAATAATCTTGTGACAATGCTATTTATCGCAGGGTGGTACCATCAGTAATTATCTATGCTTTGGTAAAAGAAAGAATTTGTTTCTTATCTCTGAAGAAAATGGAGCATCAGTGAGTGCCATTCTTTCAAATTCTTAGTCTCTCCATGCTGTGCCTAAAGGGCCTTGTTTTCATACCTTTGTTTTCTATCATATTGAAAACACTGTCTTGTTATTAACTCTCTGTGCTTCTTGGTTTCTTCCAAAGTCTTAGTAAAGTACCAATTAATATTTTATTATCTTTGAAGTACTTGTTTCTGTGATTAGATTTGTAACTCTTCCATAGTTGGCTTTGCACATACTTGGCACTGTTGTGGTCATTGTTACCACTGATTGATGCTATAGGAACTGAGAGCATATGGCAAGAGGGAAGATAAAGGAAAATATAGAATAAGAGTCCTGGACCAAGATGCTTCATTACTCATGTTTCATGAGGATGTTAGGACCTATTTTATGTACCATCAATCAGTCATCAATATTTATTAAGCACGTGTTGTTTGGAAGAAATAAAGAGTATCAGACATAACTTTAGCCTTGAATGAGGAGTTAGAAAACTTCCAATACCAAATATTAGTTGGAAAAGCAAGACATCTACATAAAATAGCCTTGGATTTTTCCCAAATTAATACAGAAGTGCTGAGAAGCTAACAAAGAGAAATAAGATCTATATCTTGAAGTTGCTTACAGTATGGCTGAGTAGACAGATATTCAAAGAGATGGTTATGATACAAAGCAGAATGAAATAGATGTTAAAGCAACATACAAAGGTTATTGAGCACCTACTAAAGGCCACGCATTAATTCATTTAATCCTCAACATAGCCTATGATATAAGTACATTATTATTCCCATTTTACAGATGGGAAAACATGGAGGCATAGAGGTGTGTGAAGTAACCTGCCCAAAATAACATAACCAGTAAGTGACAGAGCTAGGGTCTGATCTCAGGCCATCTGGTTCCCACATTTTTCAAATAAAGGAGGAGGAAACAGTTTCTTCTTAGAGGAAATATGATGCTGAGGGACTTGAAAGCACTATGAGCCAGATTATCATTAGGGTTCAGTTATCAGTGTTAAGGTGCAACTTGTCTCCCATTCCATGCAAAATGTATAAATTCAGAAAATACAACTATCTTATGTTCTCAAATCTAACACAAATTCCCATGCCAAGGTAGGGTTGGCTATCTTCAGAAAAGAGTTCTTATTGGCACCACTTACCCACTGCCCCCTAAAAGATCAAGAATTATCACAAGCTATCATTCAAAATGATTCAAATCTCTTAGGATTTATTTCTCCAAGATCTGATAATTATTTACTTACTCAGTTCCGTAGATCCTTGAATACAAGTATGGTTTTACCTTAAGAGCACATACATCTCTCTAGTCAGTGGAAATATTTATTCCTCTTTATAAATTATTAAATTAACTTTGTGGCTTAGAACTAAGTATCTCATGAATCTTGTTATCATGAATTAATAATAATTCTGTACAATTTGTATAATGCTTTACAATGTTCTTCCACATAAATTATCTTGTTTAATTTCCATAGCAGTGTAGTGTGTTAGGGAAAGTTGATATTAATAACCCAATATTAACCATGAGGAATTGAAAACTTAGGAAAATTTAAGTCACTTTCTTGAGTTTATATGGCTGTGGATTGTTGACCTGGACTTAGAATTAATCCAGCCTTTTTTTTTTCTCAGCTGGAATGATGGTGAATTCACTAAGGTGGAGCAACCCTATGAGATCTGGCTTCAAATCATCATCCAGGCAGCCTCAGCCATTTATTAGAACTGTGTCAAGTGGCTTAGAACTTGAGTGTGATAGCATGTTAGAGATGGGAGAGATCAGTGTGTCTGGACTTTTCAGAGGCAGGGAAATTTGGTGGTCTTTGAAGGAGGAGTAGAATTTGAATGGGTGGAGACAAGAATTATGCCTTACTGGATTGAGAACAGCATGAACAAAGGTACTAAGAGAAAGAGCAGTAGGAAAACATTTGGGAAGTGGGACTACTGTATTACAAACCATATAATGGAGGTTAGAAATGAAGTTGGATAAATAAGATGGAGAAGAAGATATTAAATCAGAAGCAGGAAATGGAAAGTGGGGAACTGCATCATGTTCTTGAAATAGGAATTAGCACACTTAATGGGCTGTTTAGGGATGATCAATCCATTTTTGTTTCTTAGGGTGAGTAATGGTGAGGGTAGGAGATCAGCTGGGAAGTAAATAGTTGATGTTGATAAAGGCTCCAGTTATGGGACTGGTGTAGGAGTGGAGAGAAGGGAGATATTTTAAATAAGGAAAGAGTATTGATACACTGACAGACTGGATTCAGAAGATGAGACAGAAAATTTAGAGATGGCTTCACGGTTTCTAGTCTGGGAGGTAAAAAAGACTGTTGCAGCCACTAGCAGCAAGAAATGGAAAAGAAAGGGAACGTATTTTAGAAAAAAACTATTTTCCTTAGCTTGTTGAGTGTGACATGATGTTCTCTCTGAGGAGGATATCCATGAGGATGCATCTTATGGGCCAATTTGAAAGTGAGGGCAGAAAGAGTTTGATCTGAGAAACAGTGACGTGCAGTGGCATCTGATGCCATCAGATTTGGGGTAAACACAGAAGTGTGAATGAGAGAAATCAAAGCAAAAGTTCAGTGTTGGAGGCTTGTGAAATTGCCTCATTTAGGTGCTAGAAGATGCTTGGAAGCACAGAAGAGAGACCAAGAAGGAGTGATCAGGGATGCAGAAGGAGAACCAGGAGAGAGGGATGTCAGTGACCCCAGGGAAGGGGAAAGGGTAAAGAACTTGGGCAGATCAGTAGTTTTTTTAAAAAAACAAAATCTACAATAAGAATTTAGAAGAAATATACCATTGGATATGATAATAATGTAACCAGTGGAATTTGGGAGAAATAATTCAGATTGAATAAGTTAATCACAGTATACCTACCACTATCAGTAGATAAGTGATATGTAAGGTTCTACATTATTTTTTGCTACATTAAGTAGATATGTAAGGTTCTACATTAACATGTTTTGCTACATTAAGTAGATATGTAAGGTTCTACATTAACATTTTTTGCTGTTGTAAATGTACAATGTTAGAAAGTCAGTGGATCTACAAAGCAATTTGTAGAATTCATCCTGAAAGCTACTGAAATAATTACGACCTTTGGAAATTTTACCCATTTGGATGAAATCGGAGTTTGGAAAAGTTATAATATTTATGGGTTAAGTGATATTTAAGAATTAAGTACAAAATTTTCCAAAATATTAAAGTACCTCCAAATTAAAATGGAAAAGAAAGAAATAACACTTGGAGTCATCCTAAATAAGTTGTGTACTTTCAAGAACCTGTTGCTGAGAACATTTTAGAAACAGTATATTTAGCCACAATTTTACCAGTTCATCATGAATTTTCTATTTTCTTAATTCTCGCGTTATTGCTAGAGAGATTTGCACGAAAGAAGGATACTTTTAAAAGTTTCATGTTTCTCCTATTTATTCCCTTACCTGAAGTCATAATCATATTTCCATAGGAATAAATTATGATTTCACAAAGGATTATAGCTTTGGGAGGATAATTAGATGCCAGAAAATGAAGTTTTTAAGAGTAAAGATGCAGATGTGCCTCAAAATGTAACATGTCATGTGAGTGATGGTCTAAATTCTGCTGAAGGGAGTTCTAGAAGTTTAAAACTTTTCTGCTATGGTATGGGTTTAAAAATAATAGGGTAGCTCAGCCCTGCCCTGTCATAGAGAGTTCATGTGAGGAGATAATTTCTTTTCTAACTTAAATTGCTTCTGTAATTTTATGTAGCTAGCACCATTATTGCTACTGAGGATTCATTTGTATTACAAGGACCTCGGGTGCCAAATGTCAGCAAGTGAAATGTGCCTGCATGATACTAATTCCCATGACGAAAAAAGCTAAGTAATTTTCCAGTTACTTCAACCTACAGTCAAGAGGCAAGAATTCCTTAAAAATTACTGAGAAAACAATTGTTCAGGGTTTCCCAGGGAACTCACTTTTTTCCACCCTAGGATCTTCTTCCCAGATAGAATTTCTATTCTATCTGGAAATAGAAATTCCCTGCATGTGACAATCTGCTCAGCAGTGAAAGGTAAGCTCTAAGTTAGCATAGATGGAATTATGTCTCCAGTGCTTAGTTTAGCATACTGCCTGGTACAACGAAGATCATGTGTGCATGTGCGCGGGTGCACGCATGTATGTTGAATGAATTCAATGAAAAGGGGATCAGTCAGAGCGTTATTAGTACTGCTCCTGAGAGCAGACTACTTTTTGCTCTGTGTCTGTAGGAAAAACCTTTGCTCTGCCTCATTTTCTCAAGCTAGGAAGGAACCGTGTACGCTAGTGCTTCTCTTATGTTTTGGCAGCATGGGCATTTTCCAACTTGTCTGTGTGTGTCTTCTGTACCACCAGTTCTAGTTAGATGGTTACCTGCAAGGGTTTCTAAGCTGCTGTTGCGGAGCTCTTCCTTTAGGGAACACTGACTAGCCTTTATTTAAACCCTCCTGATGTAGAAGTGTCTTCCCATAATACTGTTCCTACCCATTGTGCCCACTCACCCAAGATAGAGGCCCGAGGGCATATTTCAATATGAATGTGCTTTATGAGGTTTGGTTCCCAAGTTTGTGAGTGGGGAGAAAAAAACATGGCAGAAGATCAACAATCATCTTTTTTTTGCTTTCTTTATTGAAAATTATATGACAAAATCCTTGTCATCTGAAAAGGCAAAAAATATTCAGCCAGAGAATGTAGGACACTAGTATTTTAGACATGTGTTAATTAATAATGACATGTTAATTTTCCATATATTACAGTTTTTCAGGTTTTTAAAAAATTTGTGGGTTTTTTGAGACTTCTTGTTTTAAACAAACATTTGTTTGAATATCTAATTTGTATTTATAATTTTGAATTATTTTTCTTAAAAAGAACCACCCAAGTTGTATAGGCTTCAGGCAGTACAAAATCTGTTTCCCATCCCACTTGGCCTCATGCTTGCATTTCTCTAATAAAACAAGCCTACATATTACCATTTTAGTTGATGGGAAAGAAAAATGGATAAGAGGTCTTGGCCTTCCCTTTGTGTCCACTGAGAGAGACAAGAAACCCTTTATGCAATCGATATCCCAGGGGTGATGAGCTCCTAGTCACCTCTACTGAGAGGACAGAAGAAGCAAAAAAATATTTCCAGGAAAAGTTCGTAGGTTCTCTGGTCTCACAGATATGGTTAAAAAAGTGCTGAATTTGGAGTAAAAAAAATGAATTATTATTCCTAACCTGCCTCTTATGAGCTGTGGGAACTTAAGGAAATCACTTCACTTTGCCAAGCTTCGGTGGTCTCTCTTGCTCTCAAATGTGGTTTTTATCTTCACTTATTTCACAAAGATATTCTTTGGATCAAAAGATATAATATATGTTAAAATTCATTGGCATAAATAAAGGCATACTGGTTTAAATTGTTACTGATATACCTTACTTCTCAGTAGGGACAAAACATGTTCTGTGATGGAGTAGGAAGGCACCTCATCTACCCCTCTTCAATGTTCAAGATAATTATGGACATTGGAATGACAGTTGAGGAAGATGAGAAGTTGGGTGACAAGTAGCCAAAGAAAAGTGTTTTCAGTAGAATTCCAGCCTCGATTTCCCTTGTTTGTGAGTGTATCTCACCTAGTCCATCAGCTGGCTAATGTCTAGCAACATCTGTCTAATTATTTTTGGTACTTTTAAAAAATTATAATAATCCATGTATTTATGGTGACTCTATTTTCCAGAACTGATGGTGCACATAACAGCCCAAATCAAATGATACAAAATGGTAATTGCTGTTATCTTTACTTTTGTTTTGTGCAATTCATGAAGAAATATCATCATGGGTGGCCATATTGTAGAGTAGAAATATCATTCTACTAGTAATAGGAAAATTCTATTTAGTTACAGCTTTTAAAAAGGCAGTATATACTTGAAATGAGTCATATACTTTCTCTGAGTTTTAGGTCCTTTACTGGTAAAATAATGTCAGCCCAATTTTACCAAAAGTATTATGAAGATCAAATAGTAAGGAATGGATACTGAAGGATTTTACCAAGCCTATAAAGCCTACTCAATTAAATGGTGATATTATTTCCTAAGAACTCCTAATGAGGAGGCAGTTAAATACATTAACTATGAGATTGAAAAATAGTGAAATAAGCAGATGCAAAATCTACTATTTGATAATTCCTGGAGCCATTAGCTCGATAATATACACACACAAACATAAGAAAAATAAATGAAGAACACTTCTTTTATCTAAACTTGCCCTTTTCTTTTCTGGATGGTCTCATAATGATAATCTGGAATCTACCAATTCCATCTAAAGGGATTGTTTGAAGCATTTAATCAATCTTTTATAAAATGTATATGTCTGCTGCTTTTATAATTGTGACTGAAAAAAGGAGGTGCTGGATATATTTTGCACATTTTCTGATTCTCAGGCAGAGTCGCTGGCAAGGATTCTGTACCACAAATTCCCACAATGCACTAGTGATAAATTTCCTTCCAGTCAAATATCAGCTAACTGCAGTATATAGACATCTGCCCACATTGGAAGAAACAAATCATAAAACTGCTATTCCATAATCACAGAACTGAAAGAACTGCATAAGTGAAATGACAGGCTATTAATTCTGGTTTGGAAAGCATGAATAGGACTTTTGATGAAGTTTAATTTTCTTTTGGCTCTTCAGAAATGGATAAATCATTTAAAATAAAAATAGATGTATTATAAGACACTCATTTCTCTCAATATTTATTATTTGGGGAAAAGTGTTTTTTTTTAATAATGAAAAATAATGATCAAGTGTTCACATGAATGCTTCTCTGATGCCTCACTGAGCTCTAGACTTGAAAACTATTTGGCATAATTTAAGTAAACCTCCAGTATATACAATTTTAATTGAAAAGATATATTTCATTAAGTGCTGTCACACATCACTATTGTTACTAAATGAGGCTTGGTGGTACCTCTAAGACACTTTTCTACTGACTGGTTTTTGTCTCCAACCTGAGCCAAATATAGCCTTCAAGATATATATCAGCTATCATACATTGCATATGAGATATTATGTAGATATAGATATGGTATACATTGTTATATTTTATAGCATTTATATGATGTACATTCATATGAATATTTTTATCAGCAATTTCACTATAAAACTTTAGTGACATAAGAATAATTATCAATTTTTAAAAGTCTTGCACCTGGAAAAGTATTTATAGTTCTGTGAATTAATCAATACAGAATGCTATGACAGTAAGATACAGAAAGGGAAAAAAAGAGGAGAAAGCATTTTGGAAATAAATATACCCTATTTAATATAAATAAATAAAAATAAATATGTCAGTCTAGAATGTGTGAGTAAGAAAGTTAAAGAGTTCTTTTCTTTGTTTTTGCAAATTCTTTTTCTCATTTGTGAGATAATGAGCTTTATTTTCTATTTTTTTCTGAGGTTGGCAAATTCACCTTGAAAAAAATGTCGGAAATAACACTGAGAAAGGCATATGCACACTACCACTGCATTTTAATTAGGACCCCACATAATCATATCTAAGTTTACTTGTGTTCCCTGCAAAGTATGTTAGGGCCAAGGAGCCAATAGGACCATTCTGCCTCAGTTACTCTAGAACTCACTGAAGTTTTAGTGAGCACATAGGTAACAACTGACGGCTCAGTGAATAACTTAATTCACGTGGGAAAAAGTACTAGTGGAAATCCACCACTTTTCTCCATTTGCACTAAACCTGGGCTTTTACTACAGGATGCTGGTTGCATCTAACATCGTCTCCAACTGTTTCTTCTTCCCCAAAGCCCCAGGATGATGCCTGAGGCTGCCAACACCAGCAGTGCGGTGGCTATCAGTGTAGCAGAAGTGACTTGTTTCCATATCCTTCCATATAAGTGGTTACCCCACTGGGGTCCGCAGGTAATCACAGCTTATTCATATACTTAAGAATTTACAGTTGGTAAGAATCTCAAAGAATAGAAGCTCAAATTAAGACAAACATCCAGGTCTTCTCCTCATTTTTCATTTTTTAATACTTTTGAGGGAAATATTTGAAACATAGACTCATACAATTGTCCAAAAAAGATTCCGAAAATATGTTATTGAGGTTTCTCTTTCTACAGTCCTGTCTGAAACTTGACACTACGTTTTGTTTTTTAATTACTGTTATTAACAAGTTGAGAACACTTTCTGTTTTATAAGAGGTTGAGACTTGAATGTGCTTTTGGAGCAGACTGTCCCTTGTTTGGGGGGAAGACATACCTGAATGTATCCTTTAAGACCTATCTTATAATGCAGAGGTACACCTCAGTTTTCCTTAAGGAAATCTATTTTTTAAATGCAGTTCTTGTAGCTTGAGATTCTTTTTTTTTTTTGTGGTACGCGGGCCTCTCACTGTTGTGGCCTCTCCCGTTTGGAGCAGACTGTCCCTTGTTTGGGGGGAAGACATACCTGAATGTATCCTTTAAGACCTATCTTATAATGCAGAGGTACACCTCAGTTTTCCTTAAGGAAATCTATTTTTTAAATGCAGTTCTTGTAGCTTGAGATTCTTTTTTTTTTTTGTGGTACGCGGGCCTCTCACTGCTGTGGCCTCTCCCGTTGTGGAGCACAGGCTCCGGACGCGCAGGCCCAGTGGCCATGGCTCACGGGCCCAGCCGCTCCGCGGCATGTGGGAATCTTCCCGGACCGGGGCACGAACCCGTTTCCCCTGCATCGGCAGGCGGACTCTCAACCACTGCGCCACCAGGGAAGCCCCAAGCCTGAGATTCTTGATGAAAATTGGTAAAGGAAATCCTATGGGAGGCTGAGGCAGAGCTGTGGCTCTAAGACTTTTGGGGGGATTGTGTGGGGAGATTTCCTTTTCCTGGTACAAACAGCTTGTGTCTGTAATTTTTGTCTTGCACATCTTATGTACATGCATATGTCTGTGCAAGTGAGAACATGTGAGAGAGAAAGAGAGAGAGAGAGAGAGAGAGAGAGACAGCTTTTATTTGAGTAGTTCTTCACCTGTAATAGGAGAGCATGCGATGGGAAATCAGCA
>NW_006777292.1:845896-847764 GCF_000442215.2 Lipotes vexillifer | reverse complement strand
GAATGGGTTTTCAGGCTTGATGCTTGATGTCCATCTATGGGAAAGCAAGGCTATGAGAAAAGACCAGATTCTTTTATAATTTTTTTAAAATTTATTTATTTATTTATTTATTTTTGGCTGTTTTGGGTCTTTGTTGCTGCGTGCGGGCTTTCTTTTGTTGCAGCGAGCTGGGGCTACTCTTCATTGCAGCGTGCAGGCTTCTCATTGTGGTGTCTTGTTGTGGAGCACGGGCTCTAGGCATGTGGGCTTCAGTAGTTGTGGCGTGTGGGCTCAGTAGTTGTGGTGCATTGGTTTAGTTGCTCCATGGCATGTGGGATCTTCCCGGACCAGGACTTGTACCCGTGTCCCCTCATTAGCAGACAGATTTCTTAACTACTGTGCCACCAGGGAAGCCTAAGACCAGCTTCCTCTTGGCTTAGCTTGACATGGATTGACCAATGGATATTCAACTCATCCTGCCACACAAGATCAAATAATCTAATATACTGATTATATTCTGATATAATTGTTGTTTAGGAGCTAAAGAATAAATCCACCTGTGGTGGGTATTAATGATCAAGATAATAATAGCTAATACCTACTGAGCACTTACTCTATGCCAAGCAATATTCTAAATGTTTTATATATGTCAACTGTTACCTGTATAACAACTCTGAGGTAGGAACAATTAATGTCTCCATTTTACAGATAAGGAAGCTGAGGCTTACAGAGAGAACTTTCTCATAGCTCCAGAAATAGATTACAATTTGGTAGGGAGCTGTACTCGAAGGGTTGGTGAAGCCATGTTGCATGTTGTGTCTTGTCTGGATTACCGAGGAAAGTAATCATTTATGACAACACTTAAGAAGGCTTCTCTCAGTGGGCTTCCCACCAGGCATTGGGAACTGAAAAATTCATGAAAGCAGCCTGCTGGCGAAAGAGCCACCCAAAGGCACATGCCACACAGAATTCACCTACATCTGATTAGAATTCAGTTAGTCAGGTAAGATTTTTTCTTGGCACCCTTACCTTTTCTCCGTCCCCTTTGCCTGAAATTCAGGTTTCCTGGGTTGTTGTACTGTTATCCTCTACATCCATTATAACGTGTTGATTGACATGATTCCAAACATCAAACTATCCTTACTGCTGTTATATTAATACATAGTTTTGAATAAACCTGACCAACCTTATTTATTTTTACCTTCCTGAAGACAACTATTCTTATTTCTGTTGTGTGTGTGCACATGTATATGTGTGTATCGTTGGTGTTTAGCTTTTTAAAACAGTTTTGAATTCAAATGATCCTTGTTTTATTCCTAATCTCAAAGAGAAAGTATGACTATTCATTAAATAAGATATTTTGCTGTAGGCTTTTGGTAAATACCTGTAGAAGATTAAGAATATCCCTTCCATTTTTAGTTTTCCAAGATTTTCTTTTTAAATCATGGATCAATATTAAATTTCATTAAACTTTTTTCCTACATTAATTGAGATGATCATGTGGTTTTTCTTCTTTACTCAAAGGATAGAGTACAATGATGTTCTGATATTAAATCAACATTGCATTTCTGAAATAAATGCAACTTTGTCATGATATATTGCATTGCTTATTGAAATAGTTTTGCTAATACTTTGTTTAGAATATTTTGCATCTATGTACATGAGTGAGTTTGGCCTATGTTCTTTTCTTGTAGTGTTATTTTTGTGGTTTGGTATCAAAGTTATGATGGCCCCACAAGGAGCTGAAAAATGTACTCACTTTTTCTATTCTCTCGAAGAGGGTATGTAACACTGGTGTTATTTCTTTCTTACGTGTTTGGCAAAATTCTCTGGTGAAAACTTATTGGTCTGGAATTTTCTTTGTGCAATGATAATACAGTTGAACTTCC
>NW_006777292.1:815119-845886 GCF_000442215.2 Lipotes vexillifer | reverse complement strand
GAAAGATAATGCCAGGGAAAGAGTGACGTATTTAGTACTGATAGCCCTAGGTGCTTGACTTATCTCATGTACCTGAAATTATTGAAAATATCTTTAATAGTTAAATGTGTACAATATAGGTTTTTCTATTTTTTTTAGTTTTATGAATTGTAGTTTATAGAATTTTTTAATTTCATCTAAAATTTTATTTGTCAACAGAGTTGTTTATATGGTACTGTCTTTTAATGCCTGATCTGATCTTTATTGATGTTTCTGTTTTATTCTTGGTATTGGTTGTTTGGCTTGCTCTTTTTTCTCTTGATCAAGTCTTACTGGAGGTTCATCAAATTTATTAATTTTTTCAAAAAATTAATTTTTGGCTCTGTTGCTATTCTCTACAGCAGTACCCCAGTGAGGCAGCCAGAAATTAGAGGGGCTGGCTTCCTTGTGTGATCAGGGAGGCAGTGTGTATGCATGTGGCCCATAGGCAGAGAATCACTAGACAGTCGTGAATCAGCATTAGTGAGGATGTCAAGGGAAGCCCAGAGAGCTCAGATATTAGATATCTTTCCTTTGAATATCACATGGGTTTTTGAAAGTCTAATGCAATACTAGAATGGAGAAGGAAGTTCAATAATGGCTGAGGTGGAATTTTCCTACTATACTGGAAGTGCAAGCTTGGAGTTAGAATTGTGTTGGTATAACCAAACTTCTTATGGACTTAGCTTCACACCATCTCATTTTTGTTTTCATAATTTTTCTTGGTAAAAAATTAAAATTTTCATGGACTTAGCTTCATATCCTCTCATTTTTGGTTTCCCACATAGACAAATCACTTCAAAAAAGGGCAAGATTCTCACGAGTCCTGTTTCCAGCTTCTGCCATTGTTACCCTATTACTCACTCCTGAACAGTTACACTTCCACAGCCTAGAAGGGGTTGGTTTATAAATAAGTAAATAAGTTGTGTGTGTGTGTGTGTGTGTGTCTGTGTGTGGTATGTGTGAAAGATGGGGATTTGATTATAATTTTTAATTAGTCCAACTTTAGGTTTACATATCTCAAAGGAACACTGTGGGAACACTTGGCAATTAATGTTTGTAAATCACCTTGAGATCCTTGAGGAAGAGAGATGCTATATAAATGAATAATATGGTAATGAAAATAATAATACATGTACTCACATTCCCAAGCCAGTTGCATGAATTAGGTCTTGAAGTCTAAGGAAAGCTGTACAAAATGTAACTATCTAAATAAGAAAGTATTTTCACAGCCCTCAAGTCATAATTGAAAATATCTGTGAAATACACAATAAAAGCATAACCCATGACTATGATTTATAATACACTTATGAATGCTTATCATTTATATAAGTAACTATTTCACTATTTGTATACAGTTATTGGATCAAACGCTAAACACTGTAATCCTTTCTTTGTGATGATATTATGTGGAAGCTAATTGGCAGTGTTTCAACATAATTGCTGAATGTTGCTTAATAATAAATTATAGTTCTATTACTAGTTTAAGACCTGTCAATGGCATAATAGATATTTCTGCAAAGATTTTTTAGAACGAATTCTTTAAAAAGGAAAAAAAAAACCCTAGAGCACCTTCAAACCATAAAAGAAATTACTTCCTCCCCACATGAGTACCTTTCATTTCCTTTCAGTATTAAAGTTCAATAATCCTATACCTCTGACAATGTCCCTTCCTTTCTGGCACTGCATAAGAGGTAAGGGGGAGGAAGAATATACTTGTTTACTTTATGTATGACACTAAATTCTGCCATTTTGTATTATTGTCAGTTGATTTGAAAGTTCTGAAAATGGCATCAAACTTCACAGAACAGGTAAAAATCAATCATTCCCATAGTTATACAAAGTAAGTTAGGGCATTAGAGCTTTACTAAATAAGACGTTTAGGACCTAGAAAATAGAAGAAAGAGCCATTCTGTTAGTTATGAACTACAATTACTTTCTAATTTCATAAGTCTATTCATTTCCTACTTAGCCAATTTTATTATAAGAAAATATTATGTCTATTTTTGTTGTTGTTTGTCATCTGTTTCCTCCAACCCCCAATAAGAATATAAGCTGTTTGGAACAATATTTTGTCTGTCTGCCTTATGTATTATTCCCAGCACTCTGACTTTACCTTCCACATAATAAATGCAAGATCTCTCACTTCTGGAGAGCTTCTTGTTAAATATTTAACTGTATACCACTTGTTGGAATAGAAAAGAAAATAGAGGGTTACTTGATAAGTTGTGGAAAATCATAATACAAATAATATAATGACTATTTTCTTTTATACTGATACCAGAACAGGAAGAGGAAGTAGACCTTAAATTTTGGAAAATTTAAAACATAAATAAAGCACAATGAAATATCCTTATAGCCTTTAAAGTATTTTCACATAGATGATATACTTTACTTCAAGTCCTGGCGGTATGTGTCTCAGGTCAAGTAAGGAACAGAGTGGAAAGAAAAGTTTGAACAAGTGAGAATGTATGTAGTTGGAATAAGAAAGCTGAGATTCCACTTCCACTTATTAATGATAGTTTATAGACTAAGAAATTTATGTTGAGGTTGAGGATTGGAAGAGCACATCCTTAAAGAATTCTCTAAGCAGTTGAAAATGTGCCTGGATTTGGGTAGGACTGAAGGTCCCAAGATAAGGTTTTAGAAACATCTGTATAATTTATAGACAAGGTTTAGGAGTGAATGTGACCACAAATTCAGAGAGAAAGAATGCTTAGTTCAGAGAGTTGGGAGAAATTCCATCATTTAGAAGATGAGGGAATATTAGAAATTTTCAAAAAAGTTAACCAATGAAATATAATTAAAATAGGAAGGAATCTTGGATAGTTCAGAGCCACACAAAAAGAAAACAATAGAATGGTCCAGAGAGGAATGTTAACTGTCAAATCTTGCAGGAAGGTCAAAGGTAGATGGTAGAGGAACAACAGCTGATTTGGAAATTCAGTCTTAAGAGAGCAATTTCCATTGAATGGTAGGAATGGAAGCTAAATTATAGGATTTACCAGTGGATGGGTGCTTTAGGACACTGAAAAAGATTAATTTTTTAAAAAAAGCTGGATATTTAAAGGAGAGAAATAGGAGAGGTTCATGAAGGAGTAAATGAAGAGTTTATTTTTACGTATATTTTATTGTTTAATTGTTTTAGAATAGAAGGACAAGTATATTTATGGGTAGAAGGAATCCAATGGAGAAGGAAAGTAGTAAAAACTAAGACATATAATTTAGTCAAGGAAATAAAAAGACAAGGGAAAAGGATAAAATTATACAGAGAGATTTGGATGTCAGGGGAAGGAATTTGATATATTCAGTGTTATGTTCTTGGTCTCAGCCAAACAGGAAAGTAGGCCATATGCTGAGATAAAATAGGGTCATTGCCATAAAGTGAATGTACTACAAATTTTGGAACCTGATAAACTCAAAGTCATTTCTAGGCTCTGCCACTTATTTTATAACTTTTGAAATGTTACTTCCCATCACTGAATCTACTGCCTTGAAAAATGGGAATAATAACTCCAATCTTGAAGAGTTATCTTAAATTTGGAGGTAATAGTAACCAACATTTATTGAGCACTTTCTACCTACCAGGTCCTGGTTTAAAAACTTTACATAATTGAACTCATTTAGTTGTTAAATCAACATTTTGAGGTAGGTGCTATCATTATTCCAATTTTGCAGAAGGAAATTGAGGTATCCAGAGATGGAATAACTTTCACAAGGTCAAACAGCTTGTAAGAAGCAGAGCTAGGATTTGAACCCAGGCAGATACATTATCTCTGTAATATATCTAGAAGAGCTTAGAATGGTTCTTGACATAGAGAAGATTCAATAACTAGGACTTTTAATTAATGCTAACTTTATTAAATTAAGGACTTATAAAACGTGTTTCTAATTTTACACTAAGTTAAACCCAATAGAAAATCATCCAGTGAGGAATTAAACATTTTCTGCACACCATAGGTTGATTCTGAGGCCATACCTGAGGTTAGCTATATATGGCTTTAAATAGGCATAGATTGGGGCCCAGATATGTCTCATAGTGCCCTAAATGACTAACTTTATCTTCTCTTTAAATATGTTTAAATTCTATAGTGGTTTTTCTCAGTTAATTAAGATATTCTTCCCTAACTTCTTTTTCCTGAGGATTTACAGAGTATCACGATATTGTTTGAGGAACATTGGGGGACTGGTCTTTACTAATTATCAAGTTAAACTGTTATGAACTGAGATGTACACCATCTTGGATCCTTGGTCTCACCACATCCCACTATTCTGGAACTCTGGTATCTGCTTCTATATTCACCTCATTTAAATACAAAAGTTCTGATTCCTAGGAATAAGGATGCATTAGAAGTAGTATAGCCCTTATAGGGAATGAAACCTGAAACCAAATTACCTAACACCAGAAGTTAGATTATGGTTATCGCAGATTGCTAGTGTTCCCAAGAACCTGGCAAAGCAAATAAAAATTCTCTTTGAAGAGATATACCATTATTCTAGGCCTCAGACTATTTCTACAAGTAATTTTTCATATCAATGTTTGGCTTTCAATAAAAAATAACTGGACAAACCATGCTGTGAGATAACAAATGAGAACTAGACATAACCACAGAAAACAGAAACAGACTTTTAGGGGATTGAGATATTGTAATTGCAGTTATGAGATAGTTTAAAGTAAGTATGCTTTTATGTTCAAGGAGAGAAAGAACAAGATAAGGAACTTCAGTAGATAGCTGGAAAATATTTTTGAAAGGGAGATAGCAGAACTGAAAAAGAAAACAAAGATATTTTAGAACTAAAAAGTACATTAAAAATTAAGATCTTAATGGATATATTTAAAAGTAGGTTAAGGACAAACAAAGATATAATTAGTGAAATATGGGTAAGAAAAACACATTCAGAGTGAAAAACAGACAAAAATGAAAAATACAGAAGAAAAGTTTGGAGACAAAAAGGATACAGTGACAAATTTCAATTTAATGTAATTAAGGTTCTAGAAAGAGATAAATGAAAGAATGAAACAGAAGGTATATTTAAATAGATTATGGCTATTTTCTTCAAAACGATAAAATACATTAAACTGGAGATTCAAGAAGACTTATGAACCCAAACAAAGTTAAAAAAAAAAATCCATGTTTAAGACCCTCAAAGCTAAACTGTAGAAAATTAAAAACAAAGAAAATATAAGTTCAGTGAGAGACTAGAGAGATTGCACTAAAATAAAGAAAAATTAGACTGACTTCTGCCTTATTACTAGAAATAAGTAATAGAAACAAAAAATAGAATATTATTTTTTTTTTTTTACTTATTTTTTTGCTGTATGCGGGCCTTTCATTGTTGTGGCCTCTCCTGTTGTGGAGCACAGGCTCTGGACACACAGGCTCAGCGGCCATGGCTCACGGGCCCAGCCGCTCCGCGGCATGTGGGATCTTCCCGGGCCGGGGCATGAACCCGCGGCCCCTGCATCGGCAGGCGGACTCTCAACCACTGCGCCACCAGGGAAGCCCAGAATATTATTTTTTAAATTCTGAAAGAAAAATCCAACATAGGTTTTATACTCAGAAAAAATTCTTAAACTTACATAATGATAATACTCATAACCTTCAAATGCCTAGTACTAAGCTTCATAGTTTAAGAATATGGAAAAGTAAAAAATAATAGATTGGGTATATTGCATATCAGGGCTTGTAGAGAATGTTAGAGATATTAAAAGTCATATACTCTGGAAAATAAAATAACAGTGAGTTATTTCTTCAAATCCTCATCAATTTATTCAACAAATATTTATTGGGTACCCACTATGTGTCTGGTATTGAAAACAGTTAAAACCTATACTTTAATGGAGCTTATATTCTTGTGCTGAGAAATAACAAGAGTAGCAAAACCAAAAGAAATATATATAAATAAATATATATAATATATAAAATAAATATAAAATATACTATCAGACATAAGAATGGGATACGAATGGTAGTGGGTCTCAGAAGAGGCCTCTCTGTTGAGGTGACATTTAAGCAGAGATCTAAAGGAAGAGAGGAAGGAAGCAGTAGAGATACCTATGGACAGACCTGTCCATGTAGGAAAGAAGGTAAGGGTGTATTTGAGGAGCACAATGCAGGACAGTGCCTCCAAAACAGTGGAAGGGAAGAGAATGCTAGATCTGCCAGATCATAAAGTTGACTGTGGTCTTTGAATTATTTTGTGATTGGGGGTGCAGGGGAGGGCTAGGGTTATGGGAAAATTTTGTGCAGGAGAGTGCCATGATGGCAGTTAAATTTTAAAAGATTCCCTTTGGCTTCTGTTAGGAGAGCAAACCACAGGAAGTACTGAAGAAAACTGAGGAGTATTGAAGAAGACGTTCAGAAGTCTGTGTGTGAGACGCTGGTGGTCATCACTGGAGAGCTACTGGTGTACGTGGTGAAATGATACGGTAGGTATTTGCAGTATCTGCAAAGGGTTAATATATAGAGTATTTTGATTAAATGTTTGCATGTCTTCTGAAGGATACATTTAGAAGTTATAAATTGAATTAAAGTGAGAAAACTTAGGGGCAACTTTAATAAAATCTTATTAAAGTGAACTATAGGAGTTCTAAAAATGTCATTTTAATTTAGTATTTTCAGATTATTTATTTTGTTTGGGAAAGTACAATAGATCACCTCTTCAGATATGAAATAGCAATTTTTAAATTCAAAATATATTTTAATGGTGCATTTCCAATATAGCATTTCCTCTGAATTATGATCTACTCCAAATGTCAATATGAGGAGTTTCACTGCATTGTGCAGAGATTTTTATTTTAAGAAAGGTGTTCTGAAGATGTTGGGTTTCTGATTCTATGAACTCCAGAAATATTGGTCTGGTTCTAGAATAAATTCATATTATTAAGTGGATGGTGAACTCTCTTCTTAGTTAGAAAATTATCCCCAGAAGACGTTTTAATAGAACTACTCTTTTTAGAGTAATAAAATCACTAGGTGTCTTTCTTCGTGTGATCTGGTGTTCTTTCTCCACCCACATCATTGCTCCACATACTCTTGGAGTTGTGTTCCAGTTTAAAATGAACACTGGATGAGTCTATACCAGTGTTCCAGGTCGGGCAGAAGAATCACCATCCAGGCTGTAATTAAATTTCAGTGAATTGCTGCATTGAGAGATTATTTAAGCAAACATGGAAATAGCATTTAAGTCTATTCCTTCAAATGACAAAATTACATAATAACTATTAAAATTCATGATCCTAGGATTAACCTCTAACTTTGAGATTAGCTTGCTCTTTGTGTCTCAACTCAGTGTCTTATATAAATTTCAAATCCAGAAGAGTTTAAAAAATGATTTTAAATAGCATTCCCTTGAGTACATTATTAAATCTTATTCTAATCCTGTAACAGGATTAATTACCCGATGGAGAATTCAGTCCTTAGAATTCAAAAATAAATTATTGGGAAGTTTTTTTTTATAAAAAGATTAATAGATGGGGATCTATGAATCTCAGGTATACCTAACTTTGAGTACAGGCTGGAATTTGCCTTTTAATTTTAAATTGAACAACATTGATAACAGGGGGAAGCTTCAGAGAGTGTTATAAAGATACACCAAATAGGCTTGTTTGGCTTGATGTTTTTTGGAGATATTATATTTTGTTTTTGCTGATTTATAATAGTGATACCCATTAGTTGAAAAATATTTAAAGATTATATAATATATGAAGTAGAAAACCAAAGTCTCCTCTTATTCTTAGTCCTTTCCCCTGACCTACCACGTCTCTGTTCTCTGAGATAGATAATCATTGCTAATACTTTAATATGTATTTTTTCATGTTACGCTATATGATATATAGTTGGGCATATGAGATATCTAATGTGTCTACTGGACCAGGTTGTTTTTCACTTAACAATGTATCGTGAACTTTTTCCATGTCAAGGCATGACTTACGTCATTTGTTTGAAGAGCTGCATAATATTCTATTGAATCAGTATATTCAGGGGTGTGTGTGTGTGTGTGTGTGTGTGTGTGTGTGTGTGTGTGTGTGTGTTTGTCTATTACATGAGAAACTGAGACTTAAGGAAATTAAGACTGCTCACAGTCTGAGTAGTCAGTATAGCTGGGTCCTAATTCCAAAGCCCATATTTTAAAAATTATGCTACAAATCCCCCCAAATTTTAACTGTTAATAGTTAATTTCTGAATTAAAAAAGAGAAAAGCTCCATTGAATATAGACATGTTGTTTTCCATATTTATAGTTCCTTCATTTGGATCAATTTTTAGAAGTAGAGTTGTTGAGGTGAAAGTAGTTTTAATTCTGATACTTATTGGGAGAGAAGGATACTCTTATCAATGATATATTTGATAGCACCTATTTCCCCAAACCCTTGCTGGTTCTAAGAATTATCAATCTTGTTAATTTTGACAAATTGATAGATGCTAATTAAAAGAATTCAAGCCTCTTCAAAAGTTTAATGCTTTATTTGTGTATCGTTCTTTGATGAAAAAAAAACACATGGATTTGAGGGTGCTTGTATTCGTTCTTATTAAATTATAAAAATCTCGGTAAAAGACATAATGCTTTGTCATATATTTTAAAGATTGTTGTTTCTCCATAACTTTTTGTGACTTTTTCATGTATAAATAATTAAGTACAATGGAGACATACCTGTGACTTTTTAAATAGTTTTCTGACCATGGCATTCTGCTTCAGGAGACTTTAGCCCAAAATTATTGAAGTATTCTCTTTCTTATTCATCTTGTCCTGATTTTTTATGTTAAATTTTAACCCATAATTAATCAGTGATTAATTTTTGTGTGTGTGGTGGGCATTCCCCTACACCAAATGGAGGGTCAATTGTCCCAAAATTTAATGAAGAATCTATCTACTATTTATAAGTGTAACTTTCATTATTTCTAGATTCTCACTTATGTGACATCAATTTTATTTTTGTATCTATTCTATTTCAAAATCCTTTCTTAAACTGCACTAAACTTCAAAAAATTACTCAGCAATTACATGGATTTAGCTCTAACTCTCTATAATTTTATTACTAAGCCTTGAATGTAAATCCATAGTTCATAGTTTCTACAAAATATTTGTCCTTCTCGCTTTGATTCATTTTTATTATTCACTTCTTGTTTGGTTAAATTTAATTCTTAAGCAATTCTTTTCAGAAGTCTGTTTTGGTGTTATACCTTCTGAGTTCTTATGTGGCTAGTAGAGTTTTTCTCTAAATTGTGCTTCCCTGAATGCTACTTCTCAGTGAGATGTTAACAGATGTTTCAAAGGGAAAGGGAATATTATTGTCAAATAAATTCGGGAAAGTGGGTTTAAAAATTAGCTTGTTAATGTGTTTTTGTAAAAATTCGATTTTATCCATGAATTTCTCAGAGCTCTTAATAAAGTGTGATTTATGCTTCTTTAAGAAATAAATATAATGTATATTTCTAAAGTGTAATTATCCATAGATACTATTTAATAACAAACACATATCAAGATCTTATGGAACAATAATTGTAATCGTTTGGAAAATAGTAGAGTTTAGAATTCTAGATGCTCTGTTCATGAAGGCTCATGGAAGCTTTCCAAATCAAAATGTGAGGAAAACACCCTGCTTACTCCTACCAGTCTGTTAGTTAATTGGGCTCTAATCTGTGTATTGCAGCTATCATCTCCTCTCTGTATCATAGCCATTCATTCATTCATTTATTAATCAATATTTAATTGGTGCCCACTGTGTTCCAGGAATTCTTCTAGCCCTCAGGATACAGTAGTGAGTGAACAAATCAGAAAAAAAAAATGTGGAGGTTAATGGGATGAGGAGGGAAGCTGGAAAATAAATGAGTAAAATACAAAGTTTATCATATTATGGAATGAGGGATACAATATAAAACAAAAAGGTACATAGTGGTGAGTGTGTGCATGTGCATATGTAGAGGGGTGAGATTTGGTAAGGTTCTATTTTAAATAAGTGGTCAAAGATGTTTTGCTGAGAAAGGTCCTGTTTTAATAAGCACCTAAAGTAGGTGAGAGAGCAAGCCATGCAGGTATCTGGGATGAACACTGGCATCCATGCAGATATCTGGGATGAACACTGGCATGAAGGACTCCAGTCAGAAGGAACACTGGGTTAATTTTTCCCTTTACGGGTTTGTAAAAGCAGACTGGCAATTCAAACTCACCTTAATGAGAAAATATTTAATTATTTCAGTTGGGGGGATGTTTGTTATAACAAGAAGCATGTACATGTCAGCTGTAGGAAGGTTCTAGCTACATTGTAAGCGACTCTGCCCTAACTGAACAATCCTTCCATCAGAGATGCAGCGGTTTTTCTAGGTGCAGTTTCTGCCCTTAGAGTAACAATGAGGAGATGATCTGAATCTGTCCGGGAGCTCTGCTGAAGTGACCCACGTTCAGAGGTAGTCCCTGACAGTAACCCCTGAATTTTTCATGTGACTCATTTTTGTATTTTCTAAGAAACAGAAGCTGCCAATCAAAACATTAACATTAACTGCACTATCCAATATGGTTACTGAGGCAAATTCTGCAATGATTATTTCAAACTCCGGCCAATGAGGAAGGGTTGCTTGGTGTTGGCAGGGAATTTAGAACTGTTTGCTCCCTTCAAAAGCATGATTAGAAACATAAGCACCATAGAAGCCAGAGATTGAGATTGCATGTATCATTCAGGAACAGAAAGTTTAGGGGAACAAAATTTTCTACTCTTCATCACCTTCATGTATTTTCATTTGGCTCATAACTTCTTATCTCAGTTTTAGCACTTGAGTTAGTTCTGTAAAGGGGATGACAGAAGTGCCCTTTGCATATGAAATTTAAAGTGCAATGTATGTGTGTGTGTGTGTGTGTGTGTACTGTGAAAGACAGAGAGACATTTGAATAAGACTTCTAGAATAAAGAGCTAAATTCCTCTTTCTTCCTTATTTTGAAGAAGTACTAATGAATTTGAGATTTTAATGTTGAAGGTAATTCTAATGTTATACTATTGGGTTGGCCAAAAAGCTCGTTCATTGTTTTTTTCTGTAAGATGGCTCTAGTAGCCCTTAGTTGTATTTAACTTCATCCAAAACAATTTTGTTAGATTGTTTTGTGACAGCTGTCATATCAGCATGCATTTAAAAAAAACTTACCAAAACTGATGAATTTTTGTGTAGACATTTTAATATTGAAGATGAAAAAAAGCAACATTTTCGGCATATTATGTTTTATTTTTCAAGAAAGGTAAAAACATAACTGAAATGCACAAAAAGATTTGTGCCGTGTATGGAGAAGGTGCTGTGACTGATCGAACATGTCAGAAGTGGTTTGTGAAGTTTCGTGCTGGAGATTTCTCTCTGGACGATGCTTCATGGTCAGGTAAACCAGTTGAAGTTGATAGTGATCAAATCGAGACATTAATTGAGAACAATCAATGTTATACCATGCAGGAGATAGCTGACATACTCAAAATATCCAAATCAAGTGTTGAAAATAATTTGTACCAGCTTGGTTACGTTAATTGCTTTGATGTTTGGGTTCCCCATAAGTTAAGCAAAAAAAAACCCTTCTTCACCATATTTCCACATGCAGTTCTCTACTTAAATGTAATGAAAGATGTTCCATTTTTAAAATAAATTGTGACGGGCGATGAAAAATGGATACTGTACAATAATGTGGAACGGAAGAGATCGTGGGGCAAGCGAAATGAACCATCACCAACCACACCAAAGGCTGGTCTTCATCCAAAGAAGATGATGTTTTGGATATGGTGGGATTGGTTTTCTCCTTCCAGAAAACTAAACAATTAATTCCAACAAGTGCTGCTCCCAGTTAGACCAACTGAAAGCAGCACTCAATGAAAAGTGACCAGAATTAGTCACCAGAAAACACATTATCTTCCATCAGGATAACGCAAGACTGCATGTTTCTTTGATGACCAGGCAAAAACTCTTACAGCTTGACCGGGAAGTTCTGATTCATCTGCCTTATTCATCAGATGTCGCACCTTCAGATTTCCATTTACTTGGATCTTTACAAAATTCTCTTAATGGAAAAAATTTCAATTCACTGGAAGACTGTAAAAGGCACCTGGAACAGTTCTTTGCTCAAAAAGATAACAAGTTTTGGGAAGTTGGAATTATGAAGTTGCCTGAAAAATAGCAGAAGGTAGTGGAACAAAATGGTGAATACGTTGTTCAATAAAGTTCTTGGTGAAAATGAAAAATGTGTTTTTTATTTTTAGTTAAAAACCAAAGGAATGTTTTGGCCAACCCAATAGATGGTCTTCACTTTATACGTGATTTTTCTTTCATTCTCTCAAGAAATTATTTCTCTTATCGATGTTATTGAGAAATAATTTGTATGCAACAAATTAATTCATTTAAAGTATATAGTTTTGTGAATAATGTCAATTGCAGATGCCAATGAAACCATCACCTCATTACCGAGCAGAACATCTTCATTTCCCCCAAAAACCCTCATGTCCCTCTGCAGTCGATCCCTCTTCCCACGCCTTGCCTCACTGATTTGCTTTGTGTCATTGTAGATTAATTTGCATCTTATATAAATTGAATCATCTAGTATGTATTCTATTTTTCTCTTGCTTCTTTGACTCAGCATAATGTTTTTGTAAGCTGTCCATGATATCAGTAGTTCATTTCATTTCATTGCCAAGTAATGTTTTATTCTCTGCACATACAACATTTTGTTTATTTATCTGTTCATGGATATTTGTGTTATTTCCAGTTTTGGGAGATTTTAAATGATGAACATGAACATATATGAGTTTTCTTTCTGAGACTCAATCAATTTGACTCACTTATAGGATTTCAACTTCACAAATTGAACTACCTACTTATATTGCAGAGCTGTAATAATTCTGTTAACACTACAAGTCTGGAAATATCTCAGCTCCATGTGTCAGGAAAAACTTTGCATGTGGAGTTCATATAAAGCTTTGCAATAGAGCTTCACTGAGTAAGATTTGAAATTTAAAATCATCTAAGAAGAGAGTAGAACTTAAATGTCCTCATCAAAAAATTAAAATAAAATAAAATCTTGTAAGAAAAGGTAATGGGCAATGAGGCTGAATCACTATCAATCACAGAAATTGAAAATGAAAATACAGTATATGTGGCACCCATAATATAAAAACTGTGTGAGCTCACCAGGAAAACACAGAGATGCAAATTCTACAATAGCTAGAGATCAGCCACATAAGTCAGCAGTCATGCTGGTATAGATTATAACAACATTGTTTATCAACACAATAGAGTAAAGACTGTATGATAAGAGTCCAGTGCTAGACTATGACACTTAATTCATTAGAATAAATCCCAAAGAACATTAAATAATTATATAAATTCCAGTTCCAGTCACCTTTCATCAGATGTCTTGAATCATTCACATAAAAGTCTGAAGAGAAAGTATAAAATTCCAAGAAATCAGTTCAAGATGCCATAAAGTGTAGCCTTTTGAAATAGGATTGTAATGTGCTATTCAACACAAATTATAGTATAATAATAATTCATGTTATATACCATGATTACTTCTTTTCACATTTATTAGCTCTGTGGTTTTCATGATGCAATGAGGGAAAGGCGCCAAAAAAAAGTCTTAATAAATTGTCCTCAATGGAACATATATAGAAATTAATTGGGGTTGCTAAAACAAAACAAAGCAAGAAACAACACAGAATGCTCCAGAGTTCACCACAGGGACAGGTAGATTACTGATGATGCCTCCCATATAAAGTGGGTTATACCAGGCATGAAAAACTTCTTTTCCACGTTTTTACAGGTATTTAAAAAAAATCCTCTTGGCTTCCTCTTATACCCTAGTCATCTGGAGACCATAGCCACCAGAATGTAAGCTCCATGAAAATAGGGATTTAGTCTATCTGTTTTGTTCATTCCTGTATCCTCAGCATGCAGAGCAGTGCTGAATAGTGGATGAGTAGTGGATGCTTAACAGATACTTGTTAATGAATTCTTTTCTTTTGTTTCTGCAAACTATAGAAACATGTATTCAGACTATAGATAAATACCATGATGGTCCAAGCTCCAATGTCATTTAAGAAACCACTGAGAGTGAAACTAAATGCCTTATATTCACCCCAGTCACAAACAAGTAACAAACAACCTCGCCAAATTCCTGATTGTTCACAAAGAGATGGGGTGATCTTTATGCTCATTTCCCAGGAATACACCTCCAAACAGAGTTCAGTTTTATCTTAAGTGTTCTGGTATACCTTTATTCATGGTTGACTATATTCCTCAGCACTGTGCAGTTTTATATTCATTATTCTCATCATATAGATGAGAGAACTTGGAATGCTTCTTTTTTAACATATCTCTCCACAACAAGAGGCAATAAATTCTCAGTTAGTTGATTTCCTCCCTGAGAAGGTATTCCGTAGCAGTGAGGGCTTTGCTAAATGTTCAGTGAATGAATGAATAGATGGATGGTTAGACAAATTTGCAGCAGTGGGAACTTCAGATGAAGAAATGATTGCTTTCTGCGTGTGCAGTGGTACCTTATTATTTGTCAATAGAAAGACTTTGTAAGTTGCATCCACAATCAAGTAAAGCTAATGTGAAATATCAAAATTCATTGGGAATCATTTAAAATATACAAAAGAGCTGCATGGTATTAAGGACACAGACAAATGCAGTCTGCCAAGACTCAATCAGTGTCTTTAAATTAAAAGAAAAATAACGAACAAATACATAACCTAGGATTGTGTTAAATTCAAAGGGCTTTAGAGTTAGGCAGGAAGACATCTAGATCTTTTAAAACCCCCTCAATGCAAAATTCAATCAAATGATCAACTTGGGTGAGAATTGAAATAAAAAGTAGGTTGTGTGAACTTCAAGAATAAATTGTTTTGAAGTACTGAAAGGTTTGAAGTATTGAAAAGGGCTCAGCCTCATTGTGCAGGTTTGAAACAAATCTCTCTAGAAGTTGACAGCTCCATGTCTCCTGTTCAAGATGTTATATAACCTCAGTTAACTGAGATAGTTTTCTTCCTTAGTGGGTACACATATTTCAACTCCAGGATACTTAAAATTAAGAACAAAATTATTAAAAAGTAAAAATATTAGAATTAATTTTTAATCTTTGGAAGATACGTGATAGATACTTTTCATCTATTTACAAAGTTTAAGATAATTTGATGTATTAGTGTGATAATCTTATAAGCCCAATAATTTAAAGTGTAAAATTGAGTGAAAAAAACATAATTGTAGTAAAACATAATTGCTGATTTTCAGTTGAAATCTAAGTTTATGTGGTGTTTTGAAATATCTAAGATAAATTTATATTCACAGTTCTTATAAAGTTGATTTAATTTATGTGAACTATTTATACTATAATCTGGAAAGTTTTATTTGCTAAAGTAGACAATTAAAGTACTTTAAAATATAAATTCACTTAATTAAATTTGCAAATGTAATTGAAATATGTGAGGGTATGCAATAAAATTTGTAAAAGGAGCAACGCATTATTCAAAGTCCCTTGAAAGTAATTATTTAAATTTGCTAGGTTTATAAATAGAAAAATAAGATTTGTATGCTAAACTTAAAGATTTAGCATAAAAATAGGGCTTTGAATTATAACTGTAATAATCTGAATATTAATTTTGAATACAAAGCAAACCACTGTCCAGTCTTTTGAGGGCACCGAAAACACTCACAGCAACATTAATTTTATCTGATACTGCTTTACTAACTTTTATTAGAGTTAGGTTTAGCTTAGCTCTCACACCCCTAGGTGTTCATTTGATGCTGATTGAGTGAAAATATCATAGGTAACTTAGGCAGCAGTAGTAATTAAACTTGCAAATGCTAAACCTGAGGGTACTGGGTCAAGGAGGGCAGAATATAAAGCTAGTAAGGGAGAGTTTGTTAATATGGGAAAATTCTCCTGTGATACACCCTGACACCCAGTTTTAATATGCTTAACATCCGACACCCAGTTTTTGTTTTGTTTTAAGATGTTGGGGGAGGAGTTTATTGATTTATTTATTTTTGCTGTGTTGGGTCTTGTTTCTGTGCGAGGGCTCTCTCTCTTTGTGGCAAGCGGGGGCCACTCTTCATCGCGGTGCGCGGGCCTCTCACTAACGCGGCCTCTCTTGTTGCGGAGCACAGGCTCCAGATGCGCAGGCTCAGTAGTTGTGGCTCACGGGCCTAGCTGCTCCGTGGCATGTGGGATCCTCCCAGACCAGGGCTCGAACCCGTGTCCCCTGCATTAGCAGGCAGGTTCTCAACCACTGCGCCACCAGGGAAGCCCCCGAAACACAGTTTTAATATGCTTCTGTGAAAACTCATAGAGGCTTGGAAAAGAGATTCCGGAACTGCCATGGCAGACCATAGAGGATGGAATCAAAAGGCCCAGAGAGAAGCATGCATGGTGTGATGGTCCACTACATAAGACTGGAAATCCTAGCAGCTGACTGGTAGCCTAGCAGCTACCTGAAAAGGGCCTCAGGAGACACTGCATATACCACAGCAATGTATAATGCTCTGGTGAGGGGCACTGACATCAATGGGAAGCACTGTAGTGCCTATTCTTTTTAGGCCAGGGCTGATAGTAGTAGATGCCAAGACCCTACAATAGCAGAGGCCAACTGACAGCTCTTAAGTGTCTAAACCAATGGGGACGTGATTACCTTTATGGGCAGAAAAGTTAGAACAGCATCTACAAGGATCTATGGAGATGGATAACAGAGAATGCTGTTTCTAGGGAAAAGATAGAGAGGGGCAGCCAGTGAGAATATTGCTTAATATATACAACCAAAAGAGTTCAAGAATAGGTCAACAAAAGGCTGAGATCAGATACCTCATTAGAATGTCACTAACTCTTGACTAGTTTTAAAAACTGATCCTGCTAACAGACCCAGAAACCATCGACTGAAAGAAAGGCCAAGACACATGAGGAAGGACCATATAACAACAAGGCAAGTATATGCAGTAATGATTCACCTAGTTCTTCCCTATAAGACCTACAGTTCTTTACTTTGGAAACCATACACTGAGAAATGAGGACTAACTGGACCTTTCAAGGGCTGTTGGATGTGGGGTCTAAATTGACTCTGTTACTCAAGGACCCAAAGCACCATCATTAAGGCTCCTCTGATAGAGCAGGCACAGATGAGTCAGACACTCGACTTATGGCTCAGGTCCATCTCACTGTAGGTCCACTGGGTGTGTGGACACATCCAATGGTCATTTCCCTGTTGCCCAATGTACGATTGAAATACACTTAGCATTGATAAAACCTTCATGCTGATTCTGTGACCTATAGAGTAAGAACTATGAGAGCCTTGAAACCCTCACAAATCAGGTCAAAGCTAGACTTTACCTGAAACCACATCCTTACTCCTGTTTTCCTCCTTTTTTGAAGGCTGTTCCTGAATTGCACTTCTGCACTAAGTCATGTGCATTTGAATCCCTGACTCAAGTTCTGTCCCTAGATAACCCAGTCTTCAACCCTGTATGAGTTACCATATTGAACTATATCTTAGACTGTTTGTAGTAGATATGGTAAATCACTATAATTTAAGCATTTTGTAAGTTGGAAATGTGAGTTATATATTCATAAACCATATCTCTTATAGGAAAATTAGGTTTTTCTTTCAGAAGTTGATACCACATTTTCTTGGACATACTAAAAATTTGCCAAGTAGATATTGTTGAAATGAAATCATTGTCTGGAAACTATGTCTGAAGCCTAAAGCTGATTTTGATATTGAAAGTAATCTTTACTTCTATAATTCCTACTTGGTTTCTCTGAAAAATATATAGAAGACACCAGTTTTTCCATGGTACATTACAAAGATGGATCTTTCTATACTTTTTCAGGTACTAAATCAAGGTTTCTTAATTGTGATAGGTTTTTCCTAAAGGTTAAAGTGCTTGGAGTTCTTTCTCCATACTTTGATGTACATAAATTAGAGCCATGGTTAAGCCTTGATATTTTCCTATGGCATATTTTGCTGGACAGTTTTATCCAATTTATAGGCCCAAATTTATTTAAGATTAAAGAATTATCTTGGTTTCTTCTACATCTCCTTTGAGTTTGGGGAAATTAGAAATACACACGCACACAACTTTCTAGAGAAAATGGAAATGAAGAGATTGACAGCTGTCTCCCAGTATCTATTCTCTACTTCCTTCTCGTAGAAACAGAATCTATTTTTAACTGTCACATGACCAACTAGACTAAGTTCTGGACAATAGGGTGTTAGCAGAAGTGAAATGTGGAACTTCTAGCTCATGTCCTAAAAGGGAGGGGCATGGCTTTCTCACACCCTGCCTCCATTCTGTCGCTTGGAACACGGGCATGATTATATCACATCCTGAACCAAGATGACATCCCAGGAAAAGAAAAGCACCAGGGCCCATAAGTGACCACAATGTAGCACAGCTGTTACAGAAACCTGTTATGTGAGAACATAAAATACTTCTATCTTGTTTAAATCACTGTTGTTTTGGGTCTATGTTACATACAGCTGAAATATCCTAACTATAATATGTAAACTTTTAAGTTTGATACATTATCTGCAATTTCCCAAGTTTATATATTTTTGTGATAATTAAATCTTCCCCCACCCCCTGTTCTTAGATCAAAAGTGAAATCAAAGTGAGTGGGTAAGACCTGTTCATATAAAATATTTTTCTGAGGAATACTGAAAGGAAAATACAGCTATAAATTACTAACTGAGGACGTTTCTGAAAAGGTATAGCTGATACCAGTAAAAATAATTGAACTGTGGGACCATGATTGCTTTACCTCTTACTGTTATCCTTGATTTTATAGGGTTTAAGTTTATAAAAGGCTCAGAAAAATAACAGCATCATGTGGTATCACAAGGTTGATTAGCATCAAGTTGATCCCAGGCAAATTAGCAGCTGCAGAATCTTTAAAAAGATCTCATTCAGGTCAATTGTTATGTATACCTTTCTGGCATGCCTATTGAGAACATATCTGAACAGAAATAGATACAGAATAATACTTGTCTATCTCTTGCAATTGCTGAATTAGAGCCATATGCTTTTCTAATACTCACTAGTACATTATAGAGTCAGCCTCTCATGATAATGAACCCTCAAATCAAATGATTCTGAAAGCTAAGTAGATACTGAGTCCCCATTTTAGTGTTCTTTTTATAAAGTATTTGTATTTTAATGTCTGTGCAATTTTGATTACAATTTTTCCCAAGTAGTATTTTGACCTCAAGAAAATGTTTATTAAGCACATCATCCCTGACTTGTTTTACTACCGTTACCACTACTATTACTACCAGCATATAACACAGTGGGTAATGGGTGGAGAAGAAAGGAGAGAAAAGGAGAAGCTGAAGGGAAGGAAAGAGGAGAAAATAGGAGAAGAGTAGGAGAGGATTAAGGGAGAATAAATGAAAAAAGAGAAAGAGAAGTTGGAACAGGACTAGTAGAGGGAAAAAATGAATTACAACTTCAGCTTCAACAGAAATAAGTTCAGTTCCATGAAAGCCTTTGCAGATAAGGCTTTACGCTGGCACCAGAGTTGTGTGTTTCATGTCTCTAAGTGACTAAAAGGTTAGCTGTGCTATAAAAATACAAGCTAATAACATAGGATGAGGTCTGACTCTCTGAACTAAATACTTATTTCTTTGGGCATAACCTGTGCTAGAAATTTAGCCAAATTTCCTTTGATCATTTCTAGTATTTTTTCTTAAAACTCCTTGATAAACATGGTTAAGAGAAAAAAATATCCATAATATTCACCTCTATTTGATATTGATCATCTTTTCATGATAAAGGATTGTCTTTGATAGATTTTACAGTAAGTTTCTCCAGATAACCTTGACCACTTTAGTATAAAATGAAAGACCTTTATTATAAAATGAAAGAAAAAAAATACCTGGGGAGTATATTTAGAGGTAATGTTAACTGCATTTGGTTGTCATGGAAACTGAAATTTTTAAAATGATGATGAAATGATTGCCAAAAAACACACACAAAACAAAGCACTTGCATGTAGTTGTTATGGTAACTATTCATTCTGACACATATTTTTCCTTTTTCTCTAAATTAATCATCTGAAATACTAGTGTCTCAAAATTGCTACTATGATGCATTTAATATAAAATGTATGTTATACTAAGGACAGATGTTAACTTGGAAATATCTTACACTTATGTGAAGTAACATAACATCTGTATGTGTGTGTGTGTGTGTGTGTGTGTGTAAGTTTTAGTTTATGCACAGAGAGAGACATCCCTAGATTGTTAATAACTAAGAGTCACTGTTCCAGGCTAGTTGTTTTGAAGGCTGCCTCAGTTGGGAGAAGATGGGCAGTGATTCAGGGAGACTACTAGCAGGGAAGAAGTAGGTTGCTCTGCTCACTGGTGATAAAGACAGGGGAATGAAAAAGAATTAATATTTATTAAGTATTTAAAGGGCTGGGAACTAGGCTTTTACATTTGCTGTCTTGTTTAGACCTAATAGTTATTAGTTCTTTGTACTAGTGTACTAGTATTAACCTTTGAGGTTAGTACTGTTCTCATTTTACAAGTGAGGACACTGAGTCTCAGAGATGCTAAATAACTTGCCCCAGATCATAGGTGAGTATGTATGGAGCCAGAATCTATATATTTCTGTATTAAAACCCATTCTACTCCTTTGAAAAATGGCTGATTCTAGGACTGGAGTAGAATATACTCAAGATGAGCCTGGAACATCTTGTAGTAATGGAAAGTAAGATAGTTTAAAAAAAAAACAAACAGGGCTTCCCTGGTGGCGCAGTGGTTGAGAGTCCGCCTGCCGATGCAGGGGACGTGGGTTCGTGCCCCGGTCCGGGAAGATCCCACATGCCACGGAGCGGCTAGGCCCGTGAGCCATGGCCTCTGAGCCTGCGCGTCCGGAGCATGTGCTCCGCAATGGGAGAGGCCACAACAGTGAGAGGCCCGCGTACCGCAGAAAACAAACAAACAAAAAAACAGATGCATTGAATAGGGTGTGCCAAAAGGGACACAGGAACCAACTGAAAGAGCTCCCAAAGGCTAAGGCTTGAACAGTTTGAACAACAAAATAAAGTATATTGGATTATATTTCAAAGCATAAAATAAATTTTCCTGGATCCATACTTATGTAGATGATTGAATAAATAAATACATGGGGAGAATAGACAAATTTTCTGTATAAAAGTTGTCCAAATAATTTATATAGATGCTCCTCCCTCAGGGAGGTGGAGCATAACTCTCCATTCCCTAAGTGTGGGCTGTGTATAGTGACTTCCTTCCAAAGAGTACAATATGGAATGGAGAAAAGAGTAACTGTACAGTGGAGAAACCTGGTAAACACTGCCTTAGCCTGGTGAACAAGTTAACGTCAACAGTGGTAAGTCGTATTGATAGTATGTGCCCTTGATATGTGTAATTAGAATGACACTTGACTTCTGTGATCTTCCTCCCCAAAGCCCAAATGCTACCAATTAAGGGTCACTCTACAAAACACCTTGGTGACAAAAGACATTGGATAAAAACTAAGGAAAGTTGAATAAAATATGGATAGTTAATAATAATGTATTGGTAGTAAATTCATTAATTATGACAAATGTATCAAAATTTAATGTAAGACATTAATAATGGGGAATCGGGGTATGAAGTATATGGCAATCTTTTTACTATGTTTGTGATATTTCTGTGAATCTAAAACTACAAATATTAAACATTCTACATTCATGATACCACAATGTAGGCCTTCCCGTTTATAACTGCTTTTCTTCTTGACATTCATTTTGTCATAATTTTACCTGGAAAATCATAGTTATGCAGTGGGGAATGTGATTTATGTCTGGTCTCCAACCCAACTCTGTATTTCCTAGGGATTTTTGTGTACCCCAGGCTTAAAAAAATAGTAGAATGAGGAACAGAACATAAACTATAAAATGTTTCTTACACCCATTTTCACTTTTTGACTACCTTTTCTGTCTGCCACTGTATGAAAGTCCTTTGACTTTGTATTGATATTGATGTGTGCCAATGTTACTCTGGGTAAATTACAGGTCTACTACTAATTTTTCTCAAAATATTGCAAATGTTAATATTTATGATGGCACCCTTAATTTAGTGCAGAAATCATTTGTCTCTGCTGGTAATAACTCCTTTAATAAAATCTGTATGTAGGCTTAGAATAACATTTTTATTATTTTTTAACATTTCTACTTTAATCAGGAGAGTTCAACATGAAAAAAAATCTTGTAGGTACAAAGAGGCTGTCAGGTTTTGTGCAAATTTTGATGGTATTCCTTAGATTTTTATTTCTTGAAAATTGGTGTTATTGCCAATAATCCAAGAAAAAACAACAGTGAAAAAAATTATGAGTCCTGTAGATTTCTACTGGCTTCAAGAAAATGCCAGGTGTCAAGGGGTTAAGTTTCACTGGTGTTTGTCGCAGGAGCCTCAGTATATCAGCCAGACTTTCACTTGTATTTATTTTATGATTTTATTATATTTTATATGTTTTAGGGTCTCTCAAGTGTGCTTTTATGTTTTCACTCTCTTAAATAGAATATCTCTTATAACTGTGTTCCATGTGACACAGCAGAATGTAGTTGTCAAGACCAGAATGAAGGGATGATAGACAATAGATGTAACTTTAGACTTATTTTTATCACTTATTAACTGGTTCTCAGTTTCCCTATCTGATAAATACTTGGCCAGTTTGTTGGTAGATCAAGTAAAATAATTTGTGAGAAAAAGTGCTTGTATCTATAAACACATAAATTAGAGAATTATTCCTGTTACTATTGATGAAGGAAAACTATACAGAAAGGAGCAAAACTAGTTGTTTGAAATGAGGCATGCCTCACAAAGGATGAAGACAGGTTTCACATAAGTGCCTATAAGACCAGCAGTGTCACCTTCCACACATGATAATGAATTATCTTTCCTATGGTGCATAGATGTTTTTTCCACATAACATATTAATGGGGCATACTTGACCTGAACTTTTAAAAATGCCTTGTCTATGTATGTTTAGTGCTATTCCAGCTCTGCAGAGTGGGCCATGTATGAAGGCCATGGACAGGCAAAACCCAAGTTGGTTCCCATTATTTGGGGAGAAAAACAAGGAACAGTCAAAACAGAACCACAGGGACCAATGTATACCGAGAATTGTGTAATGTTGGGGGTATTAACATTCTATTTTATAGAATTGGCCTGTTGTATATTCAACTCTTCCTTGGCTCTTCTAGGAAATGCTTGATCTCTTCTTTTCTTGGACAAAGTTCTCAAATAAGTAATCTGCTGTTTCCATTTCTCCTGTAATTCAAATTCTACTCCAAGAAATCCCCAGTCATGCTGTCTATGGGTGGAAGAGTTAGAAACAGAGCCAATAAAGTGTTGAAAAGGTTTCTTGACATTTCCAAGGCTCTCTGGCTAGAGGATGTGCTAAGGATTTGGGTTGAGGGAAGTAAATCTGTTCTTTTAAGAAACTGAGTTGAAAGAGAGACGAACAGAGGAGTCAAGTCCTACACTTGGGGAAATATGTCTACAAGTTGGAAGTGGGAAGAGGAGTTAGTGAAGTAAATAAAGATGGGATCTGAGGGGTAGGGAGAGAGTGAAGATAGAGCAAAGACAGAGCCATCTCATGGAAGATTACACATCACCAAGAACAGCTTTATTTTTGCTAGATTTCTTTTTTAGATTGCTTTTGAATAAAAGCTTTTGCACATTAAAACAATGTGTGAAGATCAATAGACTAGAAAATCTTCTACCTATCAATTCTAATTCAAGCATTATTTTCTCTGAGAAATAAAAAATAAAAATAAACACAGGCATTGACTATACCACTACATTACAAATCTAATTTAATTATCTCTTCTTTCATTTGAGTGAATCATACTGTCTGTTTATAGCCTTATTTCAAAATGCATTGTATTTGAAATTCCTTACTGATGAATTGGGAACTGTAATTAAATGCATACTGGGAAAACATATTAGTTTGAGAGTGGAAAAAAATAATTTTCACTAAAATAATGTTGGAATATGGACGGTAATTTTATCAGCGACTATTCCCTCCACTCCCGACTCTTAAGAAACTTTAGTTTGTACATCTCATTACATCACATTAATATTAACAAGCATAGCAGCAGTCTATTGTGGCACTTCTGTTTTTGATTTTTGCACTTGATGGAATAGATCCTGGCTAGTGGAACAATGTTGGCCCAGTAATGATTCCCAATTTAATATATCTTTAGCTTCTCTCTTTAAATCTTGCACATTTTATCATAGACACCAGCGTAAGTGAAGAGCTATAATCCTGTTGGCATTATCTACTTTCCTATCTGGAAGCACTGTGGAATTTCTATTTCCTTTTGGAACCAGTGGAGTAAATAGGAATAGGAAATCTTACCAAGCTATGAATTGGCATGAGAAGGGTAGTAACTATTAGGTTCCAACTTTTTTGTATTCATAGGACTTTGTTTCTTATTGAAGTAAGAAATAAGAACAATTGTAATTGTTATGTTGAGTACTTTTCTTTATCCAAAGACCTCTGCTTCAATTTCAGTTGTATTATTTTTTATTTATTTCATGCACTTATTGCCTAGAATGGGCTAATTCACATTGAAAATAGTCATTTCTTTAAACATAATAGTTCAGTAATAACAATATATAAGGCAAATTGTGTTTTCCAAATTCAGGTCATATTTGGTGTTATTTGGGAAACCTTCACAGAGGCTGACCTAAAACTCATCTCTAGAGTGCCTGCACTTGGAAAGTGGTACGCCACTCTGTCTTTGAAAAAATGCAATTTAATATTCTAGGATCTTAGTTGTCATAGGTGTTATAGTTCATGCACCAATCTTTTCCTACCGGTGCAAATAGAAAAGCCAAAGCGGCTCTGGCCAAGTTCCAAGAACATTTCAGTGCTCTTCCAAGCCACTTGGAAATGGACTTCAGTGATGCAAATAAGCAAGATAAATATACCCTTTAAACAGCAACTAATCAGATTGGTCCCCCTTTTCTTTCTGCTTAATGAAAGGTGTACTCTCAAAGGCTGCATAGCTCATAGGTACCTCTGTCTTTGTTTTGTAGGCTCCCCTGAATACCTACATTTGCTTTGCAATGACTTTAAATGGGTCTCTAAATTTGTGGTGTGCCCATCTAACCAACATTCATCTTCCTAACATGGAAACCCCTATAAGAGCCATGTTCTTTTTTTTTTCTAGAACCTAGAACAGTGCCTGCTACAAAAAAGATATCAGAGGTTTGTTAAACATGTGAGTGGAGGTTTGATTGATAGGTGGACTGTATTCTATCAATCTATAGGTATATATTAGAGTAACTCCCACAGATGAATTATTCTCTCTTGTGAAGTTAAATCTTTTTCTAAAATCTGTCTTTTTCCTTTTCTGTCCTGTTCTTCTGTTGAACCTTTCACTCTGCCAAGTGAGGATCCAAATGTCTAGTTCTCTGAAGAAGGCTTCACTGCCCTGTCGATCCTCCTACCAAATTCTTTTAGCCTTCCAGCTCTCACAACCTAGCACCATCAAAGACTGTTATGTTGCTTTTAAAATGGATTTTCAGTGTCAATCTTCCACAACAAAATATATGTTAAAGTTCATAGAGATTCACAGAGTTTCTAGTATCTGTGTACCTGCTTCTTTCTTTCCACTCCTCTGTCATGTGGCAGAGGTCAGAAACAACCTGCATGTTTTATGACTGGAAAGAGATATGAAATAGGAGGTTTATCCTCCCTTTCTTGTCTGTCTCCAGAACACAGGGAGTAGTTTACTGCTTAAAAAAAGGTTTATTTCTTGAACTCTATGTACCACGTGGATGAGAACAGGGAAGGGGTGATCGTGGCAGCTTGAGACACAGCTGATTACAATGAGGAGAAAACTAAACAAATATTTTAGTGTTTAAAAATCACTATTGGTGGGCTTCCCTGGTGGTGCAGTGGTTGAGAGTCCGGTTGCCGATGCAGGGGACATGGGTTCGTGCCCCGGTCCGGGAGGATCCCACGTGCTGCGGAGCGGCTGGGCCCGTGAACCATGGCCGCTGAGCCTGCGCGTCCAGAGCCTGTGCTCCGCAATGGGAGAGGCTGCAGCAGTGAGAGGCCCATGTTCCGCAAGGAAAAAGAAAGAAAAAAATTAAAAGTGACCAAAATGAGAAATGAAACTATACTTCCCAGGCGGCTTTTCACAGTGAGAGGCTGGAGGAAGAGAAGCAGAGAACGAGTTATCACAAGTGGGGAAGGTGGAGAAGGGCTAGGGCTAGATGGAAAAGAAATAAGTAAAAAAGAGGTTTTGGCTTCTGTTTGCCAAAAAAAAAAAAAAAAAAAAAAAAATCACTATTGGTACTGAAATACATAGGACTTGGAAGGAGTTCTGAAGACATGGAGAAGTATGCAGACTATGGGAGAGATTGCCTAATTCTCAGTTTCTCTAAGGAAATGAAAATGACAAATATCATCACAGAGTAATTATGGCAAAAAGCAATCAAAATGGTGAGTAGATATAATTAGCATTTTTTTGTGATCTACAAATCTTTAGTAATAAATTTTAAAGTAATAATGACATTTGGTTTCATTTTACACTGAGCCCTTTAATTCTGTCCAATGTTTATAGGTAAACATCTTCCTGAAATCCTCAAATTTGCTGCCATTATGATGAGATAGGAAGAAAAGAGTGCGGACACAACACACCTGTGCAGTACTCATAAGTAAGGCATAGCTCTGACAGCCATTGAACATATATAAAATAGCCACAGCAACCTCAAGAAAGATTGAGAAAGTAACAGGTTTTATTTTAAATAAAAAATCCTTTTAATGGAAAACCTTACACCCAACTTTATAATAAAATTAACAGTAAAGTTAAGCCTATAGAGTTGAAAGAGAGGCCAGGATCATATTCATGTTCAGTTAATGAAATACAAAGAGGTTACTCTTTTTTTTTTTTTTTTTTTTGCGGTACGCGGGCCTCTCACTGTTGTGGCCTCTCCCGTTGCGGACATGCAGGCTCAGCGGCCATGGCTCACGGGCCCAGCCACTTGGCAGCATGTGGGATCTTTGCGGACCGGGGCACCAACCCGTGTCCCCTGCATCGGCAGGCGGACTCTCAACCACTGCGCCACCAGGGAAACCCGAGGTTACTCTTTTGAATCTCAAAATGAGATCCTTAGCGAATGCTGAAGAGTTTAAGTGTGGCAAAAGTATAATTTATCCTTTACTTTTATAAAACTGTGATGTCCTCTCCCTTGGAATATTTAAGGAATGCATGCAGATTTTGTTACCTTACTCTAGAATCAAATAACTCAAGTGGGAGGTAGTTAAAGAATAAGAATCAAAATGATTAAGAGAAGGAGGTGAGGATATGTATAAAACAGCTGCTGTCAAAGTTAAAACTTAATGATTAAACTGCTCATTTTTGAAGAATCAAAGTTAAAATGGATAATTATGTGAGGGATAAAGAGGCCCTTAAAAAAAAAATATATATATATATATATTAATTTATATATATATAAATAAGTCAAATATTTGATGATGATCTGATACTAAGGATCACTCTCTTGAAGTTCAAAAGAAGTTCATTTATACCCAACATAGTTTATGATCTGGGACATCATGAATTTTAAAATAAAGTCTATAAATGGCTATAAATAAGTTTTGGAAAATATAATATATAATAAAATTTATTATGAGATGCATGCTATTTGGGAAATAACCCTAAACTTTTGCTGCTAATTCAAGGAGTGTATTAATCTTTTGTACACATGGCACATACTTTGATGCTTCTGTCAGAGAAAAAGTCACTGAGCTGAATGGACCAAGGATCCATTCTGGTGAGGTGTTTATCTTCTTAATTGAACTTATCATTTAGGAAATGGTGATGCTAAATGTGCTGAGATATGGAAAATGTAAAGAGCATTATTCCTTATAGCTGTACTTCCTGTTCACAGCTGGCTTCAAACTGACCATTGGATGGAATAGGTTTAGAGATGAATATATACTAGTTGAACACAGAATAGTGGATTCATATCATAGTCAGCTTCAGAGGAAAAAGGAGAGGTCTTTTTTCCTTTCTAGAAAGTATGGACATAATCCATTTCTGTGCAAGACCAAAGTGCCTGGATGAAGAGTAGACATTTAATGAGTCATTTCACATGTCAAACTTCATTATACAACTGAACGCAGCTGTGAAAAGATTTTTTCTAACATCACATGTGGAAATTTTCTGAAAGACCTGATTTTTTTTAGAAATACATGAAAATTTTTAAAAAAAATATCTATTCACCTATGTATTTTGATCTTGCTTGCACACATCTAGTTCTTTAATGCAGACACTCATATCCCAGTTTAATTCATGTATCCATATTTATTGAGTGCCTTGTTGTAGTAGGCAATATTTTACATCCTTTTAGACATGCTGGCTTTCCTTCCTGTCACTAGTAAAACCTGCTGAGAATGAGTTTAGGATTTTCAAGGGTGATCAACACATATCACTATGACAAAATAAGCTTTTCCCTATTTGCCTCACCCTACCCAAGGGTTAGCTGGGGAAGAAGAATCATCCACGGTGTCATTGTGAAGGAAAGTGATGGGTACCTATCATATTTTCCAGATATCTGAAATTCTAACTATAGTTAGTCTGCAATAGCAGTTTCATGAAGTTGACAGTTTTCTATAAGAACATATAGAACATAGAATGCATGATGGGTCCAAGTTAGTGTAAATAAGAGTCTTATTTTAGGGAATTAAGTAGACAGATAAGGTTATATATGTGTCTTTCACATGCTATTCATTGACAAACTTAGATTTGCAAGAATCTGATGGGAAATATGATTACATCAACACTAGGTCCTTTTCCCTATTGCCTCTTTGTTTCACTATATATACCTAAATTCAAGATAATATTTATAGTCATTCCCTAAGGTATCCTTGACTTGAGTAGTACAATTAAATTTAAAATGGATTTAGTTATTTATATCTTCAAGAGGCACTATTGCCTTTTTCACTGGAAACCCAGCAGAACTACGAGACCCTAATTTACTTGCACAAAGTGATGCTTAGACCTCTAGGCCAAAGTTGTAGATATATTTGTATTAGATAGTTTAAGTTATATAACCCAATATTCTTACTTGTTGCACTGGCTCCTCAGCACTAAAATGATGGAAGCTTAGCAAACCTAAGGAGGACTGATGGCCTAAAGAAATATTTCCTCCCTTGTTGAGAACAGACTAGTTTTTGACTGTTGAGACTGGTCAGATATCCTTACTTCATACTCAGTACTATCCAGATTGTGACCTCCTTGATGGTAGGGGTAGTATTATGTTTAATTTTTGATTCTAGTGTGCAGCACAGCTTAGCATAGAGCTTGATATTTGCTAAGAATCCATAAAATATAAGTCTAGGCTTTAATTTCAACTTGGGCAGGAAACCTGAAAGGAATAGTTGCCTTTGTACGATATCCATCCAGCACTGGGTCAGTCACATTGCTAAGCACCTTCAGTTCCTCTTGCTGGTTTTTGGTCTGTATGTCCCCGGACACTGACCCCTGAAAATCAGTTATCCCTAGATTTGTGTTTGAGTCATGCATCTCTTAATCCATTGCTATTCATCTGGTTTCTAAGTCTTTACCTCACTGACTATTTGGATTCAAACTCTATCTCCTTTCATTACGCAAAGATATCTTTGACTTATATAGTACAATTAAAATCAAAATGGATTTATTAATTTGTTCCTTGACTGATAGTTTTTCTTTGCTCACTTTAAAACTGAATCTTGCTGTTTGCTCCTACATCATCCTAGGCCCACATTCATCAAACAACTCTAAAGCAGGAAGGCCCTTAAAAATAGCTTGCCTCCACAAGAACCTCTTTTTCTGAGATAAAAAGAGGTTTTGAGGATTAGAGAGTTATGCAATTTGTACAGTTTCACATAATGAGTTAGAAGTATAGCTGAGGTTCTACTTTCTCCACACATCATTGACTTCCTCTGTTCCTTTAGAATGTTCATTTGGGTCTCAGACCTTGCTACTATTTCTATTTCTTAGATGCCAAGACTCACTCGATTGCCTCAACTTCCTCCTAGAGGTCTGTATCATGTTTCTAGATCTCTTTACTTCCTGGGAATGAAGACTAGTGTTAAGCTTCAGACACGGCCCCAAAATTTCACCAGGAACAAAATCTTCTGGGTTTCTGATAGCTCCAATAGCACAACATCAGAACCTGCTTTAGGGGTTCCAGAACCCAGGGCCCTCTTCAGTTTTTAGAATGTAGATTTAGTTCCTCTCTCTCCAAAGTATGAGGAGTTTAGCTTTTGCACTCCCTTTCCACCCATGTAAAACCATGAACTCAGTATTCAGTCTATAATTTAAACCTTCTATCTTCTTGAGCCTTGGAAAAAAATCCTATTGATATGGAATCAGTGCCTACTTGGCATCTGCATTAGCCTGCCCCTTAATGAGTTTTTCCACTATCTGCTGTTAGTGCCCCCTCAGTGACAAACTTTCCACTCTTCAACCCCTGACCTACTTCTGTTTATGACGGGTTAAGTATAAACTGACAGCCACAGGTACAGAGTGACGTACCCAACACCCAGTTCAAATCCAGTTCTTCCACCTCCAATTTCTTTTATTTTCTTTTTTTCCAGGCATCTGCATCATTGGTAATCCATTCCTCTTTCTTGTAGATTTGTCTGTATTTCCCTGTTTCCTTCTTTTCGCTCTTCGTCTTCCCCTTCTCTTCCTCCCCTCTCTCTTTCTTTCTCTCTTTCCC
>NW_006777292.1:807201-815046 GCF_000442215.2 Lipotes vexillifer | reverse complement strand
TCTCTTTCCCTCTGACCCTCCCTCTCCCTCTTCCTTTTTGTCTCCTGAATCCTTATCTTCAATCTGTAAACATTCTCAAGTTTCTCTGATTCTGAAAAAAAACCCAGAGACCTCAAACTCCCTTAGCCATACATACCACTTTAACTATCATCCAGTCTCTTTCCTGTAAAAGATATTTCAAAATTATATTTCCTCGGCTTTCCTTTACTTCTCAACCCACTGCAATCTGGCCTCCAATTTGAACTCTCTACTTAAATGACTCTTGCCCCCTTTAGCAACAATTCTGCAATTGTCAAATTCAAGGAGGACTTTTGGGGGTTGTTTTCTTTTACTTTTTTATTCTTTGATTATATGTATCAGAACTTCGCTTCCCACCTGTCATGAAAGTGTTGCTGTCAACAAGGAATCCATCTTTATCCATAATGACAAAAATATACTTTACCTAGGTAATTTCATTCACACTCAGTTTCAAGTACAACAAATATTCAGATCACCCTTAAATCATGTGTCCTCTCCAGATTTCTATTTTGACTCATATGCAACCATCTGAAGGACATCTTCACCTGTAAGTTTTATAGGTTAAGAATGACGATATAATTTACTGCCCAGAACAAGAGACTTTTGAGAGGAAAGAGGGTGCTATTACTAAGCTAGGATAACAGGCATAAATCAGCACTGTTCAGGCAAACCACGATGCATGATCATTCTATACAGGTACCTCAAGCTCAGTGTCTAACACAGAAGTAAACTAGTCAACTTTATTTCAAACATTACCTTCACCCTATATTCTCAACATTATTTATTATTGCTGCCAACCATCTGGTCATCCAAACAGGAAAACTGAAAGTAATCTCTGACCCCTCCTGCTCTTTTACCCCTTTCCTGAGTTTACCTCCTGAATATTGCTTGAATGTGTATCTTTCTCCATATATTTACAACTAATCAATATGGCTTACAAAATATTGAAAAATAGAAATTCATATAAATGTAAGATGTTATTTTTCTCAATTTAGTGTTGTTTAAGGTATGCATTGTATTGATATTATTAACTCATGGCCATTTGAGGAACTCCAGCCTGCTTTGGGAAATTTTGGTCTCCTATTGGCCTGGCACACTAAGCTCTTCATGGTCAGGTAATTGTCTATATCAGCATTTTCTGTTTTCTCCCATATTCACCTAACACCATCAAATAAAGGTAATTGCAAACACTTAGCTTGATATAGAGAAAAAAATGCAATTTTCCCCAGTGGCCTTTCTGACATTTTGTTTGCCTGTCTCACTTGTCTTCCCATTTAAGGCCTCCTGGGACTTCTCCCAGGTGAGGCAGCTATTATTAGTATGATTTTAGTTTGCAAGCTCTCTCTAAAATGCCAATGGGTAGCCCCAAACTAGTAAATAATTACATATCATACAAAAACAGTTTGTCTTTTTACTATAAGCTTCACAGCCCCAGAGCAAATTAATCTTCTCATTGTATGCTCTGTTACTTATAGTAAATATATCACAAAATATAGTAGAAAGAGAAAATAAAATCTTTTGATCACCAGAAAAAAATGGTCAACAAACAATTCTGATTACTATTAAGTGTTAAGGCTTGTCTATGTTTCCACATCTAGAAAACACACTGTAGGAGTCAGACTTGTTACTTTTATCTACATTTTCATTTGATAAAGAACTTTATTAGCAAATAAAGTAACTTTAATATAGTAATAAAAGTAACACAGAAACTGTATTATTCCTTCTTTCAATTCTTATCATCAATAATTGGCCTAAATGGCTCTATTTTTCTTGCACAAAATCTAGAACTTTAACTTCTATGTGCCCATTTTCTTTGTCTTTCCTTTGATTGCAAAATAAAGTTTCTCCTTTTATCCAAAGCTAGTCTCTCCCTTGGCCCCACCTTTCCTTTGTTCTGGCCTCCATCTCCTTTCATGTCAAGACTATGTTCCCATAGTCACCCTCTCTCTCTTTTGCATCACAAATTGCCTCCCCTTTCCCCACCTACCTCTCTCTTCCTTAATCTTCTCCATCTTGGCAGGTGGCACAAACATCTACTTACCCACCCAATCCTCAAACCAGGTGTCATTCTTAACTTACCACATTTTGTCATCTCCCAGCATCCAAACCATTCTGAAAAATTTTGCTTCCAAAGAACATCTCAAAACTGTCCATGTCCCCTATCTTCCCTCCCTCAGCTCTAGACTAGGCCACCAGTATCTCTCACTTGGGCTCTCTTGTTTCCCTAATATTTAGGCTTTACATTATAGCCAGAGGAATCTTAAAAATGTAAATCAAATCATATAGCTCCCTTGGTGCAAACTCTTAAAAGCCTTCTAATATATTCAAACTTCTTACCATGGCTCTACCAGAGCCTCTTAGTCCTGCATGATCTGTCCCAGACTCTGGTCATACTCAGCTCACATCACTCCTTCCCTTGCTTGTTTCTCTCCAGCCATACTGGTCTTCTCCTTCCTGAAAATATGACAATAATGCTGTAGGTGACCCTTTGTGTACTTACTGCCTTCAGAGCTGTTCACAGAGCTACCCTTTGTCATCTGCCTGCTCAAATGTCACCTCCTTAGACTTTATTGGTCACCATTTTCAAAATTATTCCTTCCATAGCTATCCACTGTTAGTCTCTATTATGTCCTCCTGCTTTATTTCCTTTATGGCACTCATCGAACAAAACCTCTTAATGATCTGATTTTGCTATTTGATCACTCATTTATTGGCTGTTTGTTCCCACTTAAATGTAAGCCCCAGGAGAGCAGGGACCTTGTCTTTCTTGTTACTAGTGTGTCTTCAATACCCATAACAGTACCTGGCACACTCACAACTCCAGGCCCTGGTGTGAAAGACACCCCATAGAGTTTTTCAACATGGCATCTCTGAGTCCATGTCTCTCATTTTGGTTAATCTGATATAATTTTTTGTGTGAGCTTTTAGGTTTGTATTTACGTGAACCTTTTCTTCCCTTTAGTCTTACTGGGACAATGGATTTGACATTGTATAGAAGGAAAGAGCCACAAGAGGTGTGCAGAGTTCCCATAGCTACCATTTTAAAATCTGAAAAGTCTCCACACTAAGAGACAGAGTGCATTTGAAAAGAATGACTAATTCCTATGAAGTTATTGGATCTACAAAATTAGAGCCAGAGAAACAAAAAATTCAATTTAGTGAATTCCCCTAGGGGGAAGGTTGCAGAGTTACGTAACAAAATGGCAGAATGAGGCAAGGATGTGACTCAAGCACAGGAAAATGGGTTATATTACCACATTCCTTCTTCAATTAGGGACTCTAAGGTAAAGTGCCTAAAAATGGAAGTCAGCCTGACAGTTGGGATTGTAAGAAAAAATCACCATGGATATTTGCAGCTCCAGACCTTATATATCTGGCCTGTATTTCTGATCCTTAAATGACCTTAATAACCTTCTGAGAAGATGTGTAGGGCGATATAATTATTTCCTTAACATCCTTAACTGCAGGAAGATTTAGGGTTAAATGTACGAATTACTGATAGAATCGTATCTATAGCATTAATTCTTTTGTGCTAAGAAAGAATTTGTCCAAATTTAGTGTTTTAGCCAGTTGTAATATAAAAGAGGATTTGGCTTTTTCAAGTAAAAAATTAACCTTGTGATTCTAATTTAAAATATATCATTGAGTAATTGCTTTAGACTTGTAATTTACTAAGATTATGTATTGTATTGGGAAACTTAAAATACTTTAAGAATCACCATATTTATAGTTTTAATTCTGCTGGTTTTATTAAAAGCATTAGGGGAAATTTTATAAGTTAGCCAAACTACTTAAACAGGAACTGAAATATATTAAATTTATGAATGCAATTTAAAACATTGACGGTGTTAAGTTTATAAACGTGATTATGGTTAAAATTCGCTGGACATATAAACAGAATAAAAAGATTTTTATGTTGGATGTAAAACTTAAGGACAAAAATGGAGTTTTTTTTTTTTTTTTCTTGCGTTATGCGGGCCTCTCACTGTCGTGGCCTCTCCCATTTGCGGAGCACAGGCTCCGGACGCGCAGGCTCAGTGGCCATGGCTCACGGGCCCAGCCGCTCCGCGGCATGTGGGATCTTCCCGAAACGGGGCACGAACCTGCGTCTCCTGCATCGGCAGGCGGACTCTCAACCACTGCGCCACCAGGGAAGCCCAAAAATGGAGTTTTGAATATCAGAAATAAACCACTAAATAATATTTTTGGAACCTAAATTTACCCTCGAGACATCAAGTCTAGTGAAATCAGAGGTAGAAGGAGATTTGCACTTGAATCAGAGAATTTCTTGAATTATAAAGAACCAAAATAAGTCACAATTTAGGTCATGAGCTGTCACAGACAATGCAAAGTCAGTGTAATAAGAAATTCTGCGTTTCAGTCTTATCTCTCAAACTTTGTTCATTGCAGTAGTGTTGTCTGCTCTCAAGTAGGAAGTTTCTAAGTTGACCTCGCATGACCAACTCACTACCACAGGCACTCTGTACCTCTTTCATCCTCACAGAAAACTTGCAAAGTAGGTACTGTTATTCCCATTTTTAAGTGATATAAATGATTAAGTGCCTTACCTAGTCATACAGCTAGAAAGTGAGAAAAGTGAGATTTGAACCTCACATTTTATAATATTAAAGCTTGTGCTCTTTTCACCTAACTCAGTTGCTAATGAGTTACTGTGTTATTAAGCAAAGTAGCTACAATTATGATCAGTCTTTATTGTATGTCAATGCCTTGACCTTTAAGTATCAACTGTCAGGTAAGTAGATGGGTGAACTTTTTTAGGGTGAAAGAATGAGAATAATAAAAGTGACTTTTATCTCCCTCAAATTGTACTAGGTGGGCAGATGCTTATTTTTTGGATTTTCACTGTTTGTTTTTATATTTTTTGTAAACAAGGGATACAATCACTGTACTCTGACAATGATATGTCAAATTGTGATGGCAATTAATTTAGAACTTCAGAAACCTCTGTAAATAATGTGATGTGTAGGAGAGAATTTTAGTAATTTTCACTATTTTACAGGTGAACTGGCCAAGGAATGTGTGTGTGTGTGTGTGTGTGTGTGTGTGTGTGTGTGTTTTCCCATCTTCTGTGAAACCTGTATTAGCAAGAAAATGTGAGGTTAACATTAAGTCCATGTAGATTGGGACACTGACCTTTATCAGGGTAGAACAAAGAGCAATTAGCATTTTTGAGGTTTTACTGGTTAGGTCCTGACCTGTTGAAGAGAGTCAGCTGTATGCCTGATGCTTTTATGGGGCTACAGATGACTGACTGTCAGACTACATTTATTCAAATTAAATTATGAATAATGAATAATAGCAGTTTTTAAAAATATCATAACAAAACTCACCCTCAGGTCATTTGTGTTGGGTTCGCCATGGCCCTCAAGCAGTTCTCAGCTGGGGAGACGCTTATGTGGATCAGCTTCTCTGAGTTTTCATTCAGGATAAAACTGAATGTAATCAGAATTACAGAATTATAGAATTATAGAATTACAGAATTATAGAATTATAGAATGAAAGTAATCTTTCATTCTATCCTGTTCATTCATTCTCTGAGGTTTCATTCTGAGACATCTCTCTTTGGCTTGTACATAGATGTCTTCTCTGTGTGTCCTCATATGGTCCTCCCTTGATCTGTGTTGTCTGTGCCTTAATCTCTTCTTCTTTTTGAGAGCACCATGCATATTGGATTAGGGCCCACTCTAACAATCTTATTTTAATGAAATTACTTCTTTTAAGGCCCTATCTCCAAATACAGTCACATTCCAAGGTATTGGGGATTAGGGCTTCAACATATGAATTTTGTGGGGACAGAGTTCAACCTATAACTGTAAGAAGTAAATTCATCTTTGTTTTCCTCCTGCACCAAGCTATAGCTGTAGATCTTATTTCTTTAATATAGGTTGGTGTTGTGTCTCTCCCAAAAGATATGTTGAAGTTCTAATGTCTGGTCCCTGTCAATGTGGCCTTATTTACAAATAGGGTTCTTGCAGATGTAACCAAGTTAAGATGAGGTCATACTTGATTAAGATGTGTCCTAATTCACCATAACTAGTGTCCTTATAGGAAGAAAAAGACGTAGAAACACACACAGGAGAGATGGTGGAGGCAGAGTTTGAAGTTATGCAGCTGTAAGATAGGAATTCCAAAGGTTCCTGGTGGCCACCTCAGGAAGCTAGGAAAAATCAAGTGAGGATTTTACCCAGAGTCTCAGACGGAACATCAATTTGCTGACATCTTGATTTAAGCCTTTTAACCTCTACAGCAGTGAAAAAATAAATTTCTATTGCTGTAAGCCATTCTAGATATTGGTAATTTTTTTTAAAAACCTTTATTGGAGTATAATTGCTTTACAATGGTGTGTTAGTTTCTGCTTTATAAGAAAGTGAATCAGGGCTTCCCTGGTGGCGCTAGTGGTTGAGAGTCCGCCTGCCAATGCAGGGGACATGGGTCCATGCACCGGTCCGGGAAGATCCCACATGCTGCGGAGCAGCTGGGCCCATGAGCAATGGCTGCTGAGCCTGCATGTCCGGAGCCTGTGCTCCGCGACGGGAGAGGCCACAGCAGTGAGAGACCCGCGTACTGCAAAAAAAAAGAAAGTGAATCAGCTCTACATATACATATATCCCCATATCTCCTCCCTCTTGCGTCTCCCTCCCACCCTCCCTATCCCACCCCTCTAGATGGTCACAAAGCACCGAGCTGATCTCCCTGTGCTATGTGGCTGATTCCCACTAGCTGTTTTACATTTGGTAGTGTATATATGTCCATGCCACTCTCACTTCATCCCAGCTTACCCTTCCCCCTCCCCGTGTCCTCAAGTCCATTCTCTACATCTGCATCTTCATTCCTGCCCTACACTTAGGTTTTTCAGAACCTTTTTTTTTTTCAGATTCCATATATATGTGTTAGCATACAGTATTTGTTTTTCTCTTTCTGACTTACTTCACTCTGTATGACAGACTCTAGGTCCTTCCACCTCACTACAAATAACTCAATTTCCCTTCTTTTTATGACTAATATTCCATTGTATATATGTGCCACATCTTTATCCATTCGATGGACACTTAGGTTGCTTCCATATCCTGGCTATTGTAAATAGAGCTGCAATGAACATTGTGGTACATGTCTCTTTTTGAATTATGGTTTTCTCAGGGTATATGCCCAGTAGTGGGATTGCTGGGTCGTATGGTAGTTCTTTTTATAGTTTTTTAAGGAAACTCCATACTGTTCTCCATAGTGGCTGTATCAATTTACATTCCCACCAACAGTGCAAGATGTTCCCTTTTCTCCACACCCTCTCCAGCATTTATTGTTTATAGATTTTTTGATGATGGCCATTTTGATTGGTGTGAGGTGATACCTCATTGTAGTTTTGATTTGCATTTGTCTAATGATGAGTCACGTTGAGCATCCTTTCATATGTTTGTTGGCCATCTGTATATCTTCTTTGGAGAAATGTCTATTTAGGTACTCTGCCCATTTTTGGATTGGGTTGTTTGTTTTCTTGGTATTGAGCTGCATGAGCTGCTTGTAAATTTTGGAGATTAACCCTTTGTCAGTTGCTTCGTTTGCAAATATTTACTCCCATTCTGAGGGCTGTCTTTTCGACTTGTTTATGGTTATCTTTGCTGTGCAAAAGCTTTGAAGTTTCATTAGGTCCCATTTGTTTATTTATTTTTATTTCCATTTCTCTAGGACATGGGTCAAAAAGGATCTTGCTGTGATGTATGTCATAGAGTGTTCTGCGTATGTTTTCCTGTAAGAGTTTGATAGTGTATGGCCTTACATTTAGGTCTTTAATCCATTTTGAGTTTATTTTTG
>NW_006777292.1:765229-807120 GCF_000442215.2 Lipotes vexillifer | reverse complement strand
TATAGGAATGCCAGAAATTTCTGTGCATTAATTTTGTATCCTGCTACTTTACCAAATTCATTGATTAGCTCTAGTAGTTTTCTGGTAGCATCTTTAGGATTCTCTATGCATAGTATCATGTCATCTGCAAACAGTGACCATTTTACTTCTTCTTTTCTGATTTGGATTCCTTTTACTTCTTTTTCTTCTCTGTTTGCTGCGTCTAAAACTTCCAAAACTATTTTGAATAATAGTGATAAGAGTGGGCAACCTTGTCTTTTTCCTGATCTTAGTGGAAATGCTTTCAGTTTTCACCACTGAGGATGATGTTGGCTGTGGGTTTGTCATATATGGCCTTTATTATGTTGAGGTAAGTTCACTGTATGCCTACTTTCTGGAGAGTTTTTATCATAAACGGGTGTTTAATTTTGTCAAAAGCTTTTTTGCATCTATTGAGATGATCCTATGGTTTTTATCCTTGAATTTGGTAATATGGTTTATCACACTGATTGATTTGCGTATATTGAAGAATCCTTGTATTCTTGGGATAAACTTCACTTTATCATGATGTGTGATACTTTTAATGTGCTGTTGGATTCTGTTTGCTAGTACTTTGTTGAGGATTTTTGCATATATATACATCAGTGATATTGGCCTGTAGTTTTCTTATTTTGTGGCATCTTTGCCTGGTTTTGGTATCAGGGTGACGGTGGCCTCATAGAATGAGTTTGGAGGTGTTCCTCCCTCTGGTATAATTTGGAAGAGTTTGAAAGGATAGGTGTTATCTCTTCTCTAAATGTTTGATAGAATTCACCCGTGAAGCCATCTTGTCCTGGACTTTTGTTTGTTGGAAGATTTTTAATCACAGTCTCAATTTCGGTGCTTGTGATTGGTCTGTTTATATTTTCTGTTTCTTCCTGGTTCAGCCTCAGAAGGTTGTGCATTTCTAAGAATTTGTCCATTTCTTCCAGGTTGTCCATTTTATTGGCATATAGTTGCTTGTAGTAATCTCTCATCATCCTTTGTATTTCTGCAGTGTCAGGTGTTACTTCTCCTTTTTTGTTTCTAATTCTATTGATTTGAGTCTTCTCCCTTTTTTCTTGATGAGTCTGGCTAATGGTTTATCAATTTTGTTTATCTTATCAAAGGACCAGCTTTTAGTTTTATTGTTCTTTGCTATTGTTTCCTTTATTTCTTTTTCATTTATTTCTGAGCTGATCTTTATGATTTCGTTCCTTCTGCTAACTTTGGGGTTTTTTTTGTTCTTCTTTCTCTAATTGCTTTAGGTGTAAGTTTAGGTTGTTTATTTGAGATGTTTGTTGTTTCTTGAGGTAGGATTGTTGTTTCCTGAGGTAGGATTGTTTTTTCTTGAGGTAGAATCTTCCCTCTTAGAACTGCTTTTGCTGCATCCCATAGGTTTTGGGTCATTGTGTTTTCACTGTCATTTGTTTCTAGGTATTTTTTGATTTTCTCTTTGCTAGCTTCAGTGATCTCTTGGTTATTTAGTAGTGTATTGTTTAGCCTCCATATTTTTGTAGTTTTTACAGAATTTTTCCTGTACTTGATATCTAGTCTCATAGCGTTTTGTTCGGAAGCAATACTTGATACAATTTCAATTTTCTTAAATTTACCAAGGCTTGATTTGTGACCCAGGATATGATCTATCCTGGAGAATGTTCCATGAGCACTTGAGAAGAAAGTGTATTCTGTTGTTTTTGGATGGAATGTCCTATAAATATCAATTAAGTCCATCTTGTTTAATATATCATTTAAAGCTTGTGTTCCCTTATTTATTTTCATTTTGGAAGATCTGACCATTGCTGAAAGTGGGGTGTTAAAGGCCCCTACTATGATTGTGTTACTGTTGATTTCCCCTTTTATGGCTGTTAGCATTTGCCTTATGTATTGAGGTGCTCCTGTGTTGCGTGCATAAATATTTACGTTTGTTATATCTTCTTCTTGGATTGATCCCTTGATCATTATGTAATGTCCTTCTTTGTGTTTTGTAATAGTCTTTATTTTAAAATCTATTTTGTCTCATACGAGAATTGCTACTCCAGCTTTCTTTTGATTTCCATTTGCATGGAATATCTTTATCCATCCCCTCACTTTCAGTCTGTACGTGTCCCTTGGTCTGAAGTGTGTCTATTGTAGACACCATATATATGGGCCTTGTTTTTGTATCCATTCAGACAGTCTATGTCTTTTGTTTGGAGCCTTTTATCCATTTACATTTAAGGTAGTTGTCGATATGTATGTTCCTTTTACCATTTTCTTAACTGTTTTGTGTTTGTTATTGTAGGTCTTTTCCTTCTCTTGTGTTTTCTGCCTAGAGAAGTTCCTTTAGCATTTGTTGTAAAGCTGGTTTGGTGGTGCGGAATTCTCTTAGCTTTTGCTTGTCTGTGAAGGTTTTAATTTCTCCATCAAGTCTGAATGAAATCCTTGCTGGGTAGAGTATTCTTGGTTGTAGGTTTTTCCTTTTCATCACTTTAAATATGTCCTGCCACTCCCTTCTGGCTTGCAGAATTTCTGCTGAAAGATCAGCTGTTAACCTTATGGGGATTCCTTTGTATGTTATTTTTGTTTTTCCCTTGCTGCTTTTAATATGCTTTCTTTGTATTTAATTTTTAATAGTTTGATTAATATGTGTCTTTGCATGTTTGTCCGTGGATTTATCCTGTATTGGACTCTCTGTGCTTCCTGGAGTTGACACTATATCCTTTTCCGTATTAGGGAAGTTTTCAACTATAATCTCTTCAAATATTTTCTCAGTCCCTTTCTTTTTATCTTCTTCTTCTGGGACCCCTATAATTCTAATGTTGTTGCATTTAATTTTGTTCCAGAGGTCTCTGAGACTGTCCTCAATTCTTTTTTCTTTATTCTGCTCTGCAGTAGTTGTTTTCACTATTTTATCTTCTAGGACACTTATCCATTCTTCTGCCTCAGTTATTCTACTATTGATTCCTTCTAGAAAATTTTAAATTTCGTTTATTGTGTTGTTCATCATTGTTTGTTTGCTCTTTAGTTCTTCTAGGTCCTTGTTAAATGTTTCTTGTATTTTCTCCGTTCTATTTCCAAGATTTTGGATCATCTTTACTATCATTACTCTGAATTTTTTTTCAGGTAGTCTACCTATTTCATCTTCATTTGTTTGGTCTGGTGGGTTGACCTTGCTCCTTCATCTGCTGTGTGTTTCTCTGTCTTCTCCTTTTGCTGAACTTTCTGTGTTTGGGATCTCCTTTTCACAGGCTGCAGGTTTGTAGTTCCTGTTGTTTTTGGTATCTGCTTCCAGTGGGTAAGGTTGGTTCACTGGGTTGGGTAGACTTCCTGGTGGAGGGGATTACTGCCTGTGTTCTGGTGGATGAGGCTGGATCTTGTCTTTCTGGTGGGCAGGACTGCTTTGGTGGTGTGTTTTGGGGTGTCTGTGACCTTATTATAATTTTAGGCAGCCTCTCTGCTAATGGATGAGGTTGTGTTTCTGCCTGGCTAGTTGTTTGGCATAGGGTGTCCAGCACTGTAGCTTGCTGGTCGTTGAGTGCAACTGGTTGTTAGCGTTGAGATGGAGATCTCTTGGAGAGCTTTTGCTGTTTGATATGTGGAGCCGGGAGTGGACTAATGTCCTGAACTCTCTCTCCTACCTCAGAGGCACAGGCCTGACACCCAGCCAGAGCAGCCTATCAGCCACATGGCTCAGAAGAAAAGGGAGAAAGAAAGAAAGAAAAAATAAATAAATAAAATAAAATAAAAAATTTTTAAATGCTTAAAAATAAAAAAAAAATAAGAAGTAATTAAAAAAAAGAAAGAAAGAAGAGAGCAACCAAACCAAAAAACAAATGCATCAATGATAACCAGCCTAAAAATGATACTAAAAAGAAAAAAACGACTGACAGAACTCTAGGAGAAGTGGTAAAAGCAAAGCTATACAGACAAAATCACACAAAGAAGCATACACATACACACTCACAAAAAGAAAAAAAGAAAAAATATGTATATCTTTTGGGAAGTCTGAGGTCTTCTGTCAGCATTCAGTAGGTGTTCTGTAAGAGTTGTTCCACATTTAGATATATTTCTGATGTATTTTGGGGGAGGAAGGTGATCTCCACATCTTACTCCTCTGCCATCCTTCAGGTCTCCTGATATTGGTAATTTTTTATAGCAGCCCTAGTAAACTAATATACCTGGGTTTTAATGTTTGACAAACATGCATAGAAAAAAGGGAAACAAAAGTTTTCTTTTTTAAATAAATGTAAATCCATTGTCTTTTTATTTCAGGTATTGAGTGGTAGTCTCATCATCTTTTTACATTTCAGTGCAATCTCAGCAGATTTTTAATAGAAACTGACAAGCTGATTTTCAATTTTATATGGAAATACAAAGAGTCTATAATAACCAAACAATTATGTAAAAGGAAAATAAAGTTGAAGGACCACTTACTAAAAAGCTAGTGGTATTGGAATAAAAATTTTAAAGTAAATCAATGGAACAGAACAGAGGGTGCTAAATTAGACACACATTTATATGGCTAATTGATTTGGGGCAAAGATGCCAAGGTACTAAATGTGGAAAAGGTAGACTATCCCACAAATAAATATCCATATTGGGAAAAAATGAAACTGAACTCCTACCTGACACCATAGAAAAAATTAATTTGAAATGGATCATAGACCCTTATATAAACTGAAATGATAAACTTCCAGGAGAAAACATAAGAGAAAATCTTCACAAATTTGAAGTAATTAAAGATTTCTTAGAAAACAGAAAAAAGCAAAACATTTTAATGATATATACTAATGGGCAATAAACACAAGAAAAGACACTAAACATCACTAGTCATAAGGATCATGCAGATTAGTAATAGTAAGATGCTAGTTCATACATAATAGAATGGCTAGAATTAAAAAAAATTAAAACTGAAAATACCAAGAGTTGGCAAATATATGGAGCCACTGGAACTTTAATATGTTGCTTCTGGAACTGTAAAATGATATGACCATCTTGGCAAGTACCTTAGCAGTTTTTGTATGTTATATACACTATCCTACAGTCTAGCAATTTTATTCCTAATTATTTACCCAAGTCAAATGAAAACATATACCCCAAAAAGGTACATGATTTTTATAGCATCTTTATTCATCATAATCTCAAACTGAAAAGGAGAAGGAATATCTCTCAATAGGTAAATGAATAAACAAGTTGTGCTGTTTTCATTCACTGAAATGATACAATTCAGCAAACAAAATGAATGGACTCCTAATATTCATGGATAAATATTATAGATGTTACATTGAAAGAAGTCAGATAGAAAACTCTTCATACTCTATGATTCCATTTGTGTGACGATATGAAGGAGTCACACTTAATTTATGGTGATAGAAATTAGATCCGTGGTTGCTTGGGACAAGAGGTGAGTTTGAGTATTGACTTCAAGGAGGTGACAGATGTTTGATGTTCTGTCTTGATTGGGAAGGTGGTTATTCAGCATATTTATTTGTTAAAACTTACTTATTAAACAGTATACTTAAAATTCTTTCCATATTATTGGATGTGCATTATAGCTCAAAAAAGTTTTTGAAAATCTGGAAAGAGGTCACTTGTATTTTCCCTAAATTAATAGGTGATGAAATTAATTTGGTCAGTCTCAATCAGAATTTTTTAAATGAAATAGATTAGAGAAGATGAAACCAGATTAGAAAACACCAGACTGCACCACCCATAGTAAATCTAATTATTATTTTATGTGACTCTTGTTTTAGTATTGTTTGTGTATACATACTCTGTGTAAATCACAGTAAAGAAATATTTGAAATACCCTGCCTTTAGGGCACTATAATAAATCCAATCCTATTCAATTTTTATCATTGATCTGGATATAACTACACAACCTTTATCATATTTTCTGTAGGCACCAAGCTGTCAGGAAGAGAATGCATATGGGTGGTCAGTCATTTAAATTTTAAAGTACTAATACCCAGTTTGGGTGAAAGTATAAGGAATTGCACATATATTGTACACTCTGCTGATGGAAATGTGAATTGATATAACCATTTGGAGAACAATTTGGAAATAAGTATTAAAACCAGACTAAGATGTTTCAATTGATATACATTTAAGCTCACTGCTTCTATCTTCAGCTATGTCCAGTCTACTGGGGAGTGCATCAAAGGAATTCTTCATTTCTGTTAGTGTTTTTGATTTTTTTTCTTTTTACTTTGAGTTTTAGTCTCTCTACTTACATTATCCATCTGTTCTTACATGTTCTCCACTTTTTCCATTAGAGCCCATAGCATATTAATCATGGTTATTTTAAATTCCTAATCTGATAATTCCAAAACTTCTGCCATATATGAATCTGGTTTTGATGCTTCTTGTCTCTTCAGATAGTTTTTCTTGAGTTTTAGCATGGCTTCTAATTTTTTTGTTGAAAGCCAAGCATGATATATTGAGGTAATAGGCTTTAAGTGAGAGGGTTTATGTTAATCTGGCTAAGAGTGTGGCTTTTGTTTTTTTTAATTGAAGTATAGTTGACGTACAATACTGTTTCAGGTGTACAACATAGTGGCTCAAGATTTACACATTACCAAGTGATCTCCATAATAAGTCTAGTAACAATCTGTCACCATACAAAGGTATTACAATATTGTTGCCTATATTCCCTATGCTGTCCATTACATTCCCGTGACATATTTATTGTATGATTAGAAGTTTGTACTTCTTAATCCCCTTAATTGATTTCATCTATTCCCCTGTTTACCTCCTTGTAGCCAACCACTGGTTTGTTCTATGTAGCTATGAGTCTGTTTCTGTTTTGTTTTGCTTATTCATTAATTTTGTTTGGTAGATTTCACATATAAGTAAAATTATATGGTATTTGCCTTTTTCTGTCTGACTCATTTCACTTAGCATAATACCCTGAAGATTCATCCATGTTGTTGCAAATGGCAAAATTCCATTCCTTTTTAATGGCTGAGTAATATTCCATTGTATGTATATACCACTTCTTTATCCGTTCATTGACTTAGGTCATACATTTAAGCTCACTGCTTCTATCTTCAGCTATGTCCAGTCTACTGGGGAGTGCATCAAAGGAATTCTTCATTTCTGTTAGTGTTTTTGATTTTTTTTCTTTTTACTTTGAGTTTTAGTCTCTCTACTTACATTATCCATCTGTTCTTACATGTTCTCCACTTTTTCCATTAGAGCCCATAGCATATTAATCATGGTTATTTTAAATTCCTAATCTGATAATTCCAAAACTTCTGCCATATATGAATCTGGTTTTGATGCTTCTTGTCTCTTCAGATAGTTTTTCTTGAGTTTTAGCATGGCTTCTAATTTTTTTGTTGAAAGCCAAGCATGATATATTGAGGTAATAGGCTTTAAGTGAGAGGGTTTATGTTAATCTGGCTAAGAGTGTGGCTTTTGTTTTTTTTAATTGAAGTATAGTTGACGTACAATACTGTTTCAGGTGTACAACATAGTGGCTCAAGATTTACACATTACCAAGTGATCTCCATAATAAGTCTAGTAACAATCTGTCACCATACAAAGGTATTACAATATTGTTGCCTATATTCCCTATGCTGTCCATTACATTCCCGTGACATATTTATTGTATGATTAGAAGTTTGTACTTCTTAATCCCCTTAATTGATTTCATCTATTCCCCTGTTTACCTCCTTGTAGCCAACCACTGGTTTGTTCTATGTAGCTATGAGTCTGTTTCTGTTTTGTTTTGCTTATTCATTAATTTTGTTTGGTAGATTTCACATATAAGTAAAATTATATGGTATTTGCCTTTTTCTGTCTGACTCATTTCACTTAGCATAATACCCTGAAGATTCATCCATGTTGTTGCAAATGGCAAAATTCCATTCCTTTTTAATGGCTGAGTAATATTCCATTGTATGTATATACCACTTCTTTATCCGTTCATTGATTGATACTTAGGTCACTTTATCCGTTCATTGATTGATACTTAGGTCACTTTATCCGTTCATTGATTGATACTTAGGTCACTTCCATATCTTGGCTATTGTAAATAATGCTGTGATGAATGTAGGGTTACATCTATCTCTTTGAATTAGTGCTTTCATTTTCTTCAGGTAGATACTCAGGAATTGCTAGATTGTATGGTATTTCTTTTTTTAATTTTTTGAGGAATCTCCATTCTCTTTTCCATAGGACTGCACCAATTACATTCCCACCAACAGTGCACCAGGTTCTCTTTTTTCCACATCCTCACCAATGCTTGTTATTTGTTGTCTTTTGATAATAGCCATTCTGACAGGTGTGAGATGATATCTCATTGTGGTTTTGATTTTTACATTTCCCTGATGATTAGTGATATTGATCATTTTTTCATGTGGCCATCTCTATGTCTTCTTTGGAAAAATGTCTATTCAGCTCCTCTGCCAACTTTTTAATTGAAGTGCTTGTTTTTGGGTATTGTTTTATGAGTTCTTTTAATGTTTTGGATATTAACCACTTATTGGACATATCAATTGTAAATATCTTTTTTTCCACTCAGTATGTTACCTATTTGTTTCATTAATGGTTTCCTTCCCTGCGCAAAAGCTTTTTAGTTTGATGTATTCCCATTTATTTATTTTTGCTTTTGTATCCCTTGCCTGAGGAGAAAAACCAAAAAAAATATTGCTAAGACCAAAGTCAATGTGTACTGTCTATGTTTTCTTCCAAGAGTTTTATGGTTTCAAGTCTTACATTTAATCTTTAATCCATTCTGTTGGGCATATAGATATTTTCAAGTGTTATACCCTCTTGTTGGGTTGACCCCTTTGTAATTATGCAGTAGTCTTCTTTGTCTCTTGTTACAATATTTGTTTTAAAGTCTATTTTGTTTGATATAAGTATTGCTCCTCCAGCTTTCTTTTCATTTCTGTTTGCATGGAATATCTTTTTCTGTCCCTTCACTTTCAGTCTGAGTGTCTTTAGATCTGATGTGTGGTAGCATATATATGGGCCGTATTATTTCTATCCATTTAGCCATCCTATGTATTTTGACTGGAGCATTTAGTCCATTAAAGTAATTATTGATAGGTATGTACTTACTGCCATTTTGTTAATTGTTTTCTTTTTGTAGTTCTTTTTTGTTCATTTTTTCTTTTGTTCTCTTCCTTTGTGATTTGACAGCTATCTTTAGTGTTATGTTTAGATTCCTTTCTCTTTATTTTTTTAATAGATAATTAAAGGTTTTGGTTTGTGGTTACTATGATGATAATATATAATTACAAATGTATATAGCTACTAATGATCTCTTAAGTTTGAATGCATTCTAAAGGCTCTACATTTTTAACCCTCAATTCCACATTTTTTGTTTTTGATGTCATATTTTGTATCTTTTTATGTTGTGTATTCCTTAACTACTTATTGTAGATATAGATGGTTTTACTATGTTTGTCTTTTAACCTTCTACTAGTTTTTTAAGTGGTTAATCCACTACCTTGACTATGTTTGCTTTTATCAGTGAGATTTTTTTCTTTCATAATTTTTGTATTTCTAGTTGTGGCTTTTTCTTTTCCACTTAGAAAAGTCCTTTTAACATTCCTTGTAAGGCCATTTAGTGGTGAACTCCTTTGGCTTTTGCTTGTCTGTAAAACCCTTTATATCTCCTTCAATTCTGAATGATAATGTTGCTAGCTAGAGTATTCTTGGTTGTAGGTTTTTAAAAATTTCAGCACTTTGGGTATATCATGTCACTACCTTCTGGCCTGTGAAGTTTGGGCTAAAAAGTCAGCTGATAGTCTTATCTGAGTTCCCTTGTATGTAACTATTTGCTTTTCTCCTGTTGCTTTTAAGATTTTTAATTTCTAATTTTTGCCATTTTCATTATGATGTGTATTGGTGTGGACCTCTTTGTGTTCATCTTATTTGGAAATCTGTGCTTCCTGGACCTGGATGTCTGTTTCCTTCTCCAGGTTATGAAAGTTTTCAGCTATCATTTCTTCAGATAATTTTTCTGCCGCTTTCTATTTCACTTCTCCTTCTGGGACCCCTATAATAGAATGTTAGTATGATTAATGTTGTCTCAGAGGTCCCTTAAACTATCCTCATTTATCTTAATTCTTTTTTCTGTTCAGCTGGAGTGATTTCTATTACTTTGTCTTCTAGATCACTGGTCTGTTCTTCTGTATCATCTAATTTACCATTGATTTCCTCTTGTGTATTTTTCATTTCAGTTATTGTATTCTTCAGCTCTGATTTATTCTTTTTTGTATTTTCTAACTCTTTGTTGAAGTTCTCACTGTGATCATCCATTCTTCTCCTGAGTTCAGTGAGAATCTTATCATTACCTTAAATTCTGTATTGGGTAAATTGCTTATCTCTATTTTGTTTAGTTATTTTTTCTGAGGTTTTTGTCTTGTGTTTTCATTTAGAACATATGTCTTCTCATACTGTCTAATTATTAGTGTTTATTTGTATTAGGTATGTCTGTTTAATCTCCCAATCTTGGTGAAGTAGCCTTAGGTAGGAATTGTCCTGTGGGATCCAGCAGCATACTCCTCTCTAGAGCCAGATGCTTCAGGGATATTCCCTATGTAGGCTGTATGCATCTTTTTGTTGTGATGGGGATGACTGCTGCAGGTGTGCAGGTATGTGTGGCTGTTCCCTGGCCTAGCTGGCTGCAAGGTTCTGCCATGTACAGTTTCTGCAGTTATGCTAGTGGGTAGAACAGGTCCCCGACATTGCTGGCTGTGAGTTCCAGGGATGCGTGACTGCTACAGGTACATTTGTGGACAGCCTAGTCTCCCAGTATGGCTGGCCATGATGCCTTGTGGTGTGAAACTTCTGCGAGCACACTGATCAGCTAGAGGGAGAGTTCCAAAATGGTGTCCATTAATTCCAGTCTCAACATGATAGACAAGATCACAAAATTGGCTTTCCCCAGCATCTTAGTCCCAGCTGCCATCTGCTTCTCCAGGACCCTTTCAAAGATCAGAAAGTGGGCCTGACCCCAGCATCTTTCAAAGTGCTCTCTCTGTGCTGGTACTTGGATCAAGTGAGATTTTGTTCATGTCTTTTGAGAATGGAGACTTGGTTTTCTACAGCCCTCTAGCTCTCCCAAATATAAGCCCCACAGATTTTAATAGGCATACATTTTGGAAAGTTGTCTTCCTGGTACAGGACCCCTGGGCTGGAGAGCTCAATGTGGGGATTGGACTGCTTATTCCTCAGGGAGGACCTCTGAGTTGTGATTTTCCTTCTACTTGTAGGTCATTGCACCAAGGGTGTGGACCCTGTTAGCTGGCTTCTTTGCCTCTTCTACCCATTTCATTGTGGCTTCTACTTTATATCTTTAGTTGTAGAAAATCTTGTCTGCTTTCTTTGGGTCTCTCTCAGAGATAGCTCCTCTATAAGTAGTTGTAATTTTGGTGTGCCCATTGAAGAGGGTGAGCTCAGAATCTTCCTGCTTTGCTGTTTTGATCCAGACCCCAGAATTTGGCTATCTTTAATGTTTGCTATAACTGTAGATACATGAAACTTCAGTTTCCTTTAGCTTTTTTTTTTACTCCCCTGTTATCTTTAGGTTTCCCTAGAAATTCCTTCTTAAATAGAGCCTGAGCCTTTCAGTTCTTCCAGCTGTAATCCTCTGTTATTATACAGAAGCCCTCATAGTAAGGTATGGGAAGGGGAAGCATTGTATAATCTTATGATTAGGTCTAGTTTTGTAGTGATCCTGTTTCCCACACTTTGTCTGGGCTGCTCCCAGCCAATGGCTAAGCAGAGCAGGGATAAGGCCGGCACATTTCTTAGAAATGGAGGACTTCTCTGAAAGGTGACTTTAGATCAAGGGCTTCCACAGTCTTTGTCAAACTTCCTTAGAACTGCACTGCCTTCTAAGACTCTTCCACTCAACCTCCCTTCCTTCCCACTTTCCTTCACAAGGACCAGACCAGAATGTGGTCTGACAGCCCTCCTGGCCTCCCTCAGGTCCCTTCCCAATTCCCTTCATTTCTTCTCATAATTCTGTTCCACATTTAATCCTGTTTTGGCATATGCTTCTCAGAGGACCTAGATTAACACATCTATTTATACTAAAATAAAAAGATAAATTATAGAGTACTAATTGGTTTTTAAGGCCAAACACAAAAATTCAAAGGCATTCTGTACTTTTGGTTAAGTGATTTGCACTTTAATTGCAGACCTCTGTAGTTAAAGATACATTTTCCTCTGATAAAGTTATTTTATTGGAAAAAAATGTAACATACTTTGCTGGTCTAACCAGTAGGTTCTCATCAAATGCTTATGAAGTAATTCAGTGCTTCTTGTAACTGACTGACTTTTAAAAATAACTTCTAAAAATATATATAAAATTGAACATCTGAATTCCCTCTTTACTACATATCAATGTTATCTTGTATAAGCATACTGATGAACCCAATAGGGCTTAAATTGAGATAACATTAATGATAGTCTCTGAGGTTCTAGCTGAAGTTCTTGTTGTCAATAAGCAAGCGGTCATTTAGCATGTCCTCTATTGGGAATCATTTTGATCAATTTAAAATATTAAATTACCTTAATTGGGGAGACTATTTTCTCCTGCTAATACTAATTTCAAATACAAGGGTATAACTGTTTAACTTTCTAGAATTGACGAGTATTTTCCTTACAATCTAATAAATAAAAGAGTTCCAGTCGTATGTAAATTATCAGTTGTTACCAATTTAACCCTAAGGAGTAGCATCTCCTTTCAGAATTTGGAGGTATTATGTCTCCATCTTGATCTTATTTCTTCTGTCATTAGCTGTGGTCCTGAATGCATCTTCCTTCTTTTTGTGATATATAAGTTAGGGTAATTATCAGCAAAGTCTAAAAATGATAAAATAACTTATACATTTAACAAACATATCTTTGTTTTGCCAACTCTTTATAAGCAAAACATTAGATTATAAATTTTATGATGAATTTAGGAGATTACTTATATTTTTGCTTCCTTATAATCTTTACTAGGCATTTACCAGGTGGTAGATGATGAAATGTTCAAGTAGTCCCTCCTAAGTGTATAATAAAAATTGGATATGATGGCCTTTAGATATATAGAATGTTCTATCTATCATCTATCTGTCTGTCTATCTTTCAGATGTTAAAAACAAAAATATACATTGGAACCAATACTGTGTATTTTGTAAAGTTGTGATTTTAAGATAAACAAGAGATAGTATTATTACAGTTTATCTACTCATTAAAATGTGAACATCACATTAGTTGATTGTATAAATATTTTGTTGAAACACATTGTAGGTTTGATCATTCATTTCAACCAGAAAATTATGAATTTCAATTATTACCAGATATATTTATCTGGAAAATTCAAAGGTGGTGAACTAAAGGGTAGTGCTAAAGAAAGAAAGGAAAAAAGAGAAATTATTTTAAAAGTAGAATTGGTACTATTAATGCCGCCTGAAACTATGTGAAAAATCATATAAAATTATTCAAGCTTTAGGGAATTGTAACAATCCTGGGAAAACAATGGATAGGGCAAGAAGAATGATTATACAGCCATATATTGGAGCTATTTTATATATGCGTTACTGGAATGTACATTTTTAACTTAGAGAAACATAGTACTGTTTTACATATTTCAGCACTATGACTTTATCAATAATTATTTTCTAATAAATATATATAAACATATGTATACATGTATACATATGTTTATATATATCTTACAGAAATGCTATATTTTGAGACCTTTTAAAACCACTTTTAGATTTTAAACATTTGCCGGGGACTGCATGCCCAATTATATAATGAAAATCATTAGGTAAATGTAATTAGTTTATTACATATTTACTGTAAGTTCTACTTTCTGGAATGTTATTATTATTTTTTTTCTTGCTAGACTGTATTATTGGAAGGAATTCAAGTTAAGGAGCTGGTGCCTCCCTCTTTGTCACAGATTAGGGAGGTGAGGATTGGTTTGAAATGAGTATGGCACTGCCCTACAAGGAAGTAAAAGACTTTCTTTCACCTTGAACAATTACTTTATTTAGGATCTAGAATATAAACTCTAGCTAAATCCTCATTTTATATTGCCTCACAGATACAGTTTTTAGTGATGGTAGGTTTTTAGTCATAACAAGTCGGACAGTGTGGAAGCCATTGTGAGTGCTGTTTTTGCTCCACCAGTAGAAGGGCATTGTGTTTTGTTCTTTAATTAGCAGGACACCCATGGAACTATTGTACGAACTAAGTGAAATTTTTTATGAAAATCATTTTGCTGAAGAGCAGCAAAGTCATTTTGTGTGATAACAGGGGGAAGTAGTATTAAGATTAAGATGATTTAACCATGTTGCATTTTATTTCAGTGATTTCTTTCTTAACCACTTTTACCTAAACCTGCCAGCTCAGTATCTGTAATTATGACAGATAAACCAGCCAAGCTGTTAAGTACACACTCAGATGTGGAGCTACTGCTCTAATATATCACTCAATCATTTTCCATTATACAATGCAACATTAGTCACCATTATTGTAGTGTGCAGCCTTGATAAACAATGCTAAAGGAGAAAATGTAGGGAATATTGCCTGTTTTTTTTATCTCTGCATCTACATTATGTTTCTCATGTGGTTCTCCTTGCTTCAATTCATCTGGTTTCATTTGTTAAATTTGCACAAATTCTTAACATAAAAGTATCCCCAAATGTGTATGTTGTAATTAGGTTGTAATTCTGAGCAGAGGTTCTAGTGACATTTAAAAGCAAACTGAGGGGCTGGTGGGATACTGCCAACTCTGGGGAATTTAGAGAGGGAATAACAGAACTAATTTATGCAAGTCTAGGAGCTGATGATTTTATGCACAGCTACTTACAAAATAGGAAAATTCTTAGCTGTTGTCCCCCTTTATTTCTCTCAGTTCAATCCTTATGTCACAACTGTTATATATCTAGTGCTTTAGTTTGCATCAGTTAAAATAAACTTATTAATTGCAATTTGCTTTGTTCAAAATATCTATCTTCTCCTCTAGAAAAGCATCATATTGGAACTTCTAGATTTTAAGCTAAACATCTCTCTCCAAAAAAATCTCACAAGTTTTAACCATTGAAAATTTGGGACCTGACGAACAGAACTCTTTAAAGTTCAGATGACATACTTGCTAAATTAACATAAGCCAACTTACACCTGAAGGTTTTAAAAAATGTAAGAAAAATATTGATCTGTCATACAAAAGGAATTCAGAACACAAACTAAACAACTTAAGGCAGTCAGCATTTTGGGTATTTGGTGAGAAGTTTCAGGCGAAGTTAAAGCCAAAGATGGCACTCAGAGTTCTGGCCCTGGACTGAAGTGAGCCTTGCTCTTTGTGCCAAGTTTTTGCTTTGTGCAGAGCCTGGATGTGTCCCCACCCCCATGGGGATCACATTCAAGGGTAGGTCCTCCCTATGAACCTCCTTTCCCCTTCAGAGGGTGGCCTTTGATTTGCATCTGTGCCCTCTGGCCTTAGGACCTTTGCCACTGGGTCTGCCACTGCTTTACTGAGAGTGGCAGCCTGTACATCATTGAGTGCAGGTGTCCCCACTCTTTATCCAGGTACTGCATCACTCAGCCTGTACTTCTGCTTGTCCTGGGAGTGTTTCAAGTGCTTCCTGTCTTGGCCTTGCCGCTTTCAGGCCACGGAGGGGAACAGAGGTCAGTGCCTTCTGATACAGTCTGTTCTGTCCTCCAGCACCCTCAGCTGAGCTGACACCAGCCACAACTTCAGAGCCAATCAGCAGTGTTGTCAAAGATTCTTTCTGTTTCAAAACCGAAAGGAAAATTAAATTTTCAATAACCTCACCACAGTCACCTCTGTAGGTTAATAGCAAATCAGAGTGCCTGGGCATAGCAAAGAAATTGTATCAAAAGACCACTTTCATTTGAAAATGGGGAGTATCTTTGGGAGTATCTGACCATGCCTCCAGTGTGGGAAATAAAATCAGGAGTTTCAGTCCATGTTCTTATTTTGTAGATATGGAACTGAAGAAAAAGAGACTTGTCCAAGGGATTTAGGTTGCTTCCTAAAGGAGAGGTCTGATATAAAAGCTTCTCTTCAAATTTGTCACTAGCTCATGAATCTCTGGGTTTATGTCCATCCTGTGTTTTTAATACTTTGTTTTCCTGAATTCCAAATGTCCTTCCCCTTCCTGTGTGCTAATCCAAATCCTACTTAACCTTAGTCCTGTTTCCTCTATTAGGATTTTATCAATTAGATAATCTCACTTTAACTTCTTTCTTTTTAGGGTCCGTATGCTTTTAGTGTCAGGACTATAGAATTTAATTGGAAAAGAATCATCATTAAAATACAGATTCTGATGCAGTACATCTGAGGTGGGACCCAATATTCTTCATTCCTGACCAGCTCCCAAGTGAGAGCAATGCTGCTGGTCCCCGAGTCATTTTGTATGATGCACAGTATAAGTTCACTGATTCCTGAGTACTTCTTTTTTTTTATTATTTCATAACTGTTTAGGATTTATTTATTTATTTATTTTTAACATCTTTATTGCAGTATAATTGCTTTACAATGGTGTGTTAGTTTCTGCTTTATAACAAAGTGAATCAGTTATACATATACATATGTTCCCATATCTCTTCCCTCTTGCATCTCCCTCCCTCCCACCCTCCCTCTCCCACCCTCCCTCTCCCACCCCTCTAGGTGGTCACAAAGCACCGAGCTGATCTCCCTGTGCTATGCGGCTGCTTCCCAGTAACTATCGGTTTTACATTTGGTAGTGTATATATGTCCATGCCACTCTCTCACTTTGTCCCAGCTTAAGTACTTCTTGTGAAGAAGAGCTGTGTGGGCATCATTTGGAGCCATTTGTAAAATGCCAATTCTAGGGTATTTAACTTCTTAACCTCTCTAGATAGTCTTCTAATCTGTAAAATGGAGATATTATTACCTACCTCGCAAGATTTGTATCATGTTTGTACAAGATAATATACGTAAGATGTCTGGGCTATAACAGGTACTGAATTTATTGTGATTGGGATGTGATATTTTAGTTTTATGTATGTTAGTTCTCTCAACTAGATTGCAAGTCATTAGAGGGCAGGGATCAATGGTTTTCTCCCTTTTTGGTCTAACCTATTGCTATCACACAGCTGAGAGCAGAGCAAATGCTTAATAGATGTGTAACGATGTGACTCAAAAGGAACTTCCTCTTGGCCTTTTCATGTTTGGTCTCCCAACTCACATTAGCCAGTGTCAGGTAGTCCTGTTTCTTGGATCCTACCCAAAGGCTGCTGAATCTAACACTCATGCCCTGAGCAACTGTCCCATGTCCATAGAAAGCTGACCTAACCCCAGATTATGCCATACCCAGTGGAAAATCAGAATGCTCTGTCAACTCGAAGGCCAATCTGAGATTCAGATCTATTGTAGCTTGGGTTTCAAACTCAGAATTTAATCCTGCTTCATACTGAATTTCCAAACCAACCTACCCTGTAACTAATCTGACTACTCTGGATTACCCAGGAGTAAAGGTGACCTGACATTAATCCAATAATTGCTTCATCACATTACCACTGTACTTATTTGTTTACTCCTCTCTCTTTGCCACCAGACTGTAAATACCTTGCAGGCAGAGTATGTATTTTACCTTTGGATTCTCAGTAGCATCACAATATAAGATGTATATAGTAGATGATAGTTTCATGGGATAACTTGAGACCTGTGTACCTTTTCTGGATTGGAATGAGAGAAAATAAACATTTACCTGATGTTTATTAGGCTTATCTTCAGAAGTTAAATTAACTTTTTGCAATCAAATCATTTGCTTTTAATTTTTGCTGTGATCCTGGCCATGTGCCCCACAAAAAATATTTCTAAGCCAAATCATCATAAATAATTGTAATAGTGGTAAGAGCTATTCTTGATTATTTACTATCTGTCATGCACTTTGCAAAATTCTTGTCAAATACTCACAGTAATCCTGTGAGGCAAACATTATATCCATCTTACAGATGAGGATACTAAGTTCCCATAAGTTAGAAGTCATGGATTCAAACCTGGACTTTTCTGAGTGTAAAACTATGCTCTTGATGATTCTGATATATAGCTGCCCTGTGTTCTAATTTAAAAAATTGACTTGAGAATGGAGTAAACCTTTCAATATTATGTTTAATAGAGACATGAATAATTTTTACAAATCATTAACAACTGCATTTCAGGCAATAAATAATCACTCCTAACCACTAGAAACCAGAGTTAGCTTGGCATAATGGAGTTTTCACAGACCTTAATATCAGGGCATTAGAATATGAATCTCATCTCAGCAACCTACTAGTTAAGTAGCCTAGGACACATTTCATAACAGCTCTTTATTTCAGTGTTTGCATCCATAAAGTGGGAATGATGATATTAATTGCATGATTGTTGTTTAAAGTTTAAAGATAAGTACATATCTGGCATAGTGTCTTCCACATAGCCCACTCAATAAATAGTAGCCACTTTCATCATCCTCCTACTCTCTACCTGGATATCCTGCAAGTTCTTTTTAGCTCAAAAATTTCCAACCAAGGGCATTGTTTTCCTCCAAATTTCTGCTTTCTTTGTCTATTTTGTTTTCCTGCTAATTTGGTGACAGGCATGTGTCAAATTTTATATCAAACTTTCTTTAAGGAAGGAAACCTAAGAAGATTAAAATCCCCTCTTAGTTGGGACATTTTATTAAAGGAAAAAAGAATGATCAAATAATCTCGATTAGACTAAATACAAAAAAAAGAGAATATCTGGTTAAATGGAATTCCTCTTGACCAACAATTAGCTAGATTGGTGGGTTAAAAGTTTCCCAGAAGGAATCTTAAGCCATTAGCATTTATCGGAAAATTGCTTAAGCATTTTACAGGGTATGTTAATTTCTCTTCCAGAGGAGATTGGTCATTTCATCATGAGAAAGGTTTTATCTTCTACTAGGATGGAGCCATGTTTCCTTACCTCTTTCTCCATTAACAGCATCCTGCTTTTCTGGCCCAGAATGTCTCTTCCCAGACTGTGGTCTCTTAACTAATCATCATATCTCCTGTCTCTCTTGAGCCAATTCATCTTCCATACTATAAATGAAACTGTCTTTCTAAAATACAAACCTACTCATTCCACTCACTAAGTTTAAAAGCTCTCCATTGCCTGATCATTGAAATTTTAAGTCTTTAGCTTGTTCCTTCACAACTTGTTCCCATCCTCCTGATCAGACTTATTTTCATTTGCTCTTTTTTTTTTAATAAATAATACACAATGTATTTATTTATTTATTTATTTATGGCTGTGTTGGGTCTTCATTTCTGTGCATGGGCTTTCTCTAGTTGTGGCAAGTGGGGGTCACTCTTCATCGCGGTGCGCAGGCCTCTCACTATCGCGGCCTCTGTTGTTGCGGAGCACAGGCTCCAGACGCGCAGGCTCAGTAATTGTGGCTCACGGGCCCAGTTGCTCCATGGCATGTGGGATCTTCCCAGACCAGGGCTCGAACCTGTGTCATCTGCATTGGCAGGCAGATTCTCAACCACTGCGCCACCAGGGAAGCCCTCATTTGCTCTTTTTAATGAAAGTTTTCTTCTGTTTGTAGAAAGCCCTTTGCTAGCCCTTTACTAGGTGTTCTAAGGACTTCACACAGCCATGTATCCTTCTTTATGCTTTCTCCTTCTTGTCCTTTTTGTAAAATTTGATTCATCCTTAAAGACTTTTATTAAGTAATACCTGTTCTCTGAAGTATTTTTCGTAAATATCCCACTGGGATGAACATTGCACTTACCTCCTAAGCAATTAATTAACCCTCCAATATTTTATTCAACAAACACTTATATGGCACCTAATATGGGCCAAATACTATATTAAGAACTTTATAAATATTAACTCATTTATATTTAATATAAATATTAACTTATAATGACACTATGAAATACAGTCAGTTCTTTGTATTCTTGGATGCAGAACTTATGAATACAGAGGGCTGACTGTACTATGTTATTTCATATAAGGGACTTGAGCATCTGCAGATTTTGGTATCTGAGGAGGTCCTGGAACAAATCCCCTGCAGGTACCAAGGGAGTCTGTAGGTATTAATTTTATCCCCATTATAGGTTAAAACCCTGAGGCACAGAAAGGTTAAGTTACTTGCCCACAGTCATACAGGTAGTAAGTGTCACAGCTGGGATTGAAACCCAGGCAATGCAGTCCTCTGGAGTCCATGTCTTTAACCACTATGCCACTGTGCTAAAATGACTCTTGTAGACCATCATACATTGCATTAAAAATATATTTTAGCGCTTATTACATTACAGTGTTTTTATTTTTATATACCCACTTCCCCTGCTAAACTCTCTAAGGATAGAAACTGATTGTAATTCCTGGCTCAGCACCTGGCATGAAATGAGTGCTCAATAAATGCTTGTTGAATTGAGTTGATTAAGATTAAAACTATTTTGTTTTTCTTCCCTTTGCTGGTAAATGGACGTGCACGGCAGTAGTTTGCCGTGAGGTTTGTTTATACTCAGTGGGAGGAAAGGTAAGAAGATAAATGCAAGTTAGTTTAGCAACAAAGAAAGGCAATACTAGTAAATGCTCAGAAAATACCATTAAATACTATTATAGCAGTTCTTTTCAGAAATGAATATTTACTTTAGGTATGTAGTGAGGGAGACAGAAGGTTACACAATAATAGAGCAACTAGCAGGCCCTACTTCAATAATGCATGTTAACTGACCAAATGTCAGTGGAGTCACACACACAATTCATACAAGTCATTAAAATAAATGTGTACACTTTGAACATTGCTAAATGAGGTTGACCTATATTCTTTTGAAAGGGAAATGCTGTTTCTAGTAGAAATCCTGATAGCTCAAGATGGAAAACCTGGACTAGTTGAATTGTCAGAGGGAAAAAAAAAATAAACAAATCCCTTCAGGGGGAAGAAATAAAAGAGGATCAAAGAAAAAATAATAATTTAGGCTTTATCATTATCATTTATGAATATTCTCATGGAATCATTTTGTAAGTACATGAATAAGATCTAATATGACTATTGGATTACATGTTATATATGATTTGCTTCTAATTCTTCAGTACAGATTTAATTATATAAAAGAACTAGAGCTTAATATCCAGCAAAGTTATAGATTCAAAGTTAGAATTATTTAGATGAAAGCTACTTCAGAACATATTGAGTGCAAACTCCCATCTAATACAGATTTTGCTATTGTTTCTATAGTATTCTTTAGAAATAGTTCATTCTTACTAAACCCATCCAAGTCAAGAAACTTAATATTTCACACAACAATCCTTTCCATTGTTGCTCAACTCCAGTAATTAGAATGGCAATTAAGTAGAATAATTTTAATTGCAGTCTCATATGAAGTTCAGTGCTAAAAAATACCTTTATATATATATATATATTTAATGAAATAGTTTGCAATAAAGTACAGGTTTGCTACAAATAAGGAGATTTGCTGTAGTAATCTATCATTTAAAGAGAGGAAAATGGTACATCTTTACCAATCATGTTAACGTAAATAAGTGATCAGGTAATTTCACATGATTTTTATACCTTTGGTTAGTCTTAATTAAAATTCTACCTATAGCACTTTGTTGGCAGTAGGGTTAATAAATGTGCTTCAGAATAGCATGTCTTTAAATGCATTCTTTAAATCAGCTGCGTTATCAATGTTATCCCATTTTGTTTAAAAATATCTAGTCTTTGTACTACTGAAGTTACTAGAAGGGAGACATTCTAAACACTATCTCACAAAATGCTCAGAACTATGAATTTTCTGTTTAGTTATCTCTTCGCAAATAAGTATTCGGAGATAAGTGTCCTTTTTGTTATATGGCAGATTTCTTCCTATTGAATGCATCACTATTAAGTGCAGAACACATTTAAATCATTGGTGACATCATAAAGACTTCACATTTGAACAGCTGAAAACATAGGAAAGACACACTTTGACATAAACCACAGCAAGATCTTTTTTGACCCACTTCCTAGAGTAATGGAAATAAAAACTAAAATAAACAAATGGACTTAATTAAACTTAAAAGCTTTTGCACAGCAAAGGAAACCATAAAGAAGACAAAAAGGTACCCTCAAATGGGAGGAAATATTTGCAAATGAAACAACAGACAAAGGATTTATCTCCAAACTATACAGACAGCTCAGGGAGCTCAATATCGAAAAACCAAACAATCTCATTAAAAATCGGCAGAAGACCTAAATAGATATTTCACCAAGGAAGACACAGATGGCCAAGAGGCACATGAAAAGATGCTCAACATCACTAATTATTAGATAAATGCAAATCAAAACTACAATGATGTATCACCTCACGCCAGTCAGAATGGCCATTATCAAAAAATCTAGAAACAATAAATGCTGGAAAGGTTGTGGTGAAAATGGAACCCTCCTGCACTGTTGGTGGGAATGTAAATTGGTACAACCACTATGGAGGACAGTGTGGAAGTTCCTTAAAAAACTAAAAATAGAACTACTGTATGACCCAGCAATCCCACTACTGGGCATATACCCTGAGAAAACCATAATTCAAAAAGAGACATGTACCACAATGTTCACTGTAGCACTGTTTACAATAGCTAGGACATGGAACCATCCTAACTGTCCACTGACAGATGAATAGATAAAGAAGATGTGGTACATATATACAATGGAATATGACTTAGCCATAAAAAGAAATGAAATTGAGTTATGTGTAGTGAGGTGGATGGACCTAGAGTCTTTCATACAGAGCAAAGTAAGTCAGAGAAAAACAAATACCATATGCTAACACATATATATGGGATCTAAAAAACAAATGGTACTGATGAACCTAGTTGCAGCACAGGAACAAAGATGTAGACATAGAGAATGGACTTGAGGACACATGGTGGGAGGGGGAAGCTGGGGTGAAGTGAGAGTAGCATCGACATACATACACTACTGAATGTAAAATAGTTGGCTGGTGGGAAGTAGCAGCATAACACAAGGAGATCAGCTTGGTGCTTTGTGATGACCTAGAGGGGTGGGACAGGGAAGATGGGAAGAAGGCTCAAGAGGGAGGGGATATGGGGATATATGTATGCATATAGCTAATCACTTTGGTGTACAACAGAAACTAACAGTATTGTGAAGGAATTATACTCCAGTAAAGATCTATTAAAAATAAATAAATAAAAAAGCTTCTTCTAAGAAGGTTTGCATAGTGCAGCTCACAAATTGTTACCTTCAACAGCAACATCTATTACCTGCTGTGTCTTTCTGTCCTCAGAAGAGAGCACAGGAATATGAGGATTAAAGACATATTGGATCTAATTTGGTCAAGGAAAATTCTTGCAAGTGAAGAGATCTATTTATCTTGTAACTAACTACCTGCTGAGTTTTATGTGCCACAGTTTAAACACTGACTCACCTAATTTTTACCAAAAATTTTACAGATGAGTAAACTGAAGCTATGGTTTTAAGATGACACAATAAATTATGGAATCAAATTTAAACCCAGGAGGGTTTCTTGTACATCTGCAGTGACATGCACCTTCCTCCAAAACCCTTCATTCCATTAATCAGTGCTTTCCCCACTCTACCTCTGTTGGTAGCTTATCTCTTTAAAATACCTTTTTCTCAAGTTTTTAAAGCACCCACAACTAGACTCAGTCCTCTAGGAAGGGTTTAAGCAAGGGTATAAGTATGCGATAATAAGGCTCCTATGAGATACTGCATTGTTTAGCTGTCTACAATAAGTGAATGATGAATATGAATTTGCCAACATGAAAGGATATTCTACTTATATGTGAGTTAATTCTGACAGATCATCATGTGAAAGAAATGCCCACGCCACTTCAAAACATGGTGGTGTTCTGTAAGTGTCGTCTACTTTGAGCTGTCAAGTAGAATTAGGTGAGGAAAGGATGTGGAACTGTCAAAAACTTGTAGGCTGACAGTGTTATTCAATGCAGATTGTAAAATAAGATGATGGATTCTTTCCAGAGAAGTGTCTCTCTCTGTGGACATGAATCAGTGGCATACTATCACCAAAGCACCAATCTACTTTGGTCATAGTACAGAAAATAATTGGCTATCCTAAGAGAGCTTGACTTGTCTTTCTAGATATCATCAAGAAAGAACAAAATTCAAATTTGTGATTTTATAAATAGCTTAAGAGTTGTTCAGAATAAAGGGACCATTATGTATATATAAAAAATTATTCCTAATTATATTATAAATTTAAAAATAAATAATTGGATAGGAGATGATGTATTACACCAAGGGAATGACTGAAAAGTCCTGAGCAGATTCATTTGACCTGACTTAATCTGAGGATACACTGAGAAGTGATAGAGACATTTAGAAGGCTGTGAAACTGCAAACCACCATGTGCACTACATGGACATTGGCTCTTCATGAGGCCTTGAGCCATGTTTACCACAGAACTGTGGGAATTTTGTTTGAAAAGTGTGGCCTTTGATATTGGCAGGGGTATGAAATAGATCACTCAGGGAAGAGGTGTGGTGAAGAAAATCCAGCTAGAAAGACAGTCTAAGCATATGTTTTATAATCAGTCCACTGTAACAGTTGGAAGTGACTGTGGCAGAGAATGTGAGATTTGTATATAGCATCTGAGGCCCTGCTCTTCCACTTATAATTCACAGGAAGTCTCTGAGTCTCAGTTTCTTCATCTTTAGACTTGGAATAAAAATACCTACATCATAGCGTTGGTAGGAGGATTAATTATTTCGTGAGGTATAGAATGGTAATCAACAAATGTTTTTATTATGATTATTATGAACAAGATTGGAACATCTACATGTACCTGTCCAGTTTTGCTAGGCTCTGTGAGGTGTAGCATGACATTTCAGACAAATGTCTTAGGGAGATGGATCTCTGGGAATCTGGGGGAGGAACACAACAAATAGAAGACAATAGATAAGGGCTAAAATATTAGTCTTTGATGATTGGCAAAATAGAAATTTACATATTTATTAGCCAATTTTCCTAGTTAACTTTCCTTCTTACCCCAGTCACACACACAGAAACAACCTTGCCTGCAATGAGGTGGTTCTTTGCAGCTTACACAAAGGATGATCCCCAGAGCCTGAGGACAGGTAGGAGATTGCACTTCCTTCTTTCCCTCTTTCTGTCTCTCTCTCCGTCTCTCTGTCTGTCTCTCTGTCTCTGTCTCTCTCTATATATATATATAAACATATGTGTATATCCTTGTAAACACCACCCAGATCATGATGCAGAGCATTTCCATCACTACAAAAAACCTTCATTCCCCTTCCCAGTCGATAGGCCTCTTCCAAGAGTGTTCCAAGGATGCGTATACTGTCCTGATTTTTATTGTCGCATATCACTTTTGTCTGTCCTTGAACCCCATATAAATGGAATCATGGCAGTATGTATTTTTTATTGTTTAGCTTCTTTCACTCAGCATTTGTCTATTAGATTTATCTGTGCTTTGAATGAATCACTAGTTATTTTCTATTGCTGTGTAGTATTTCATTATTTGCCCATCCTACTATTGATGGATGTTTGAGCTATTTTCAGTTTGGGGCTATTATAAATAAAGTTGCTATACATATTCTCATATATGTCTTTTGGTGGCCATAAGCATTCATTTTGCTAGGTATATACCTAGGAGTAGAATTGCTAGGTCATAGGGTATATATACTGTGAAATATTTTTCCAAAATGGTTATTATTAATTTATATGCCCACCAACATTATAAGAGAGTTCCAGTTGCTTGGTATTCCCAGTGTTCCGTTTAATTATTATTTTTATTTTTATACATATGAGTATGAGGACCATGCTGTTTTACCAGGTCTTCAGGGAAGGAAGCCACACATTCATTCACAGAAATTAAGATAGAACATATCTGACCACAGTTGTTCTTGACTTAAATCTTTAGCCTGGCTTTTGCCTGGCTATATGGTATCACTCCATTACTTCTAGGTTTGGGGCACATCTTCAGCTTCCTAATGCATTTTGCATTTCACTTATTCTACTATGGTAGTTCCACAGACTCTTCTAGAGGTGTTCCATTTTGTGACATCTGCAAACATGATTCCGCTACATGCTTATCTGCTGACTAAATGTTGATTAGCAGTGACCCCAAGAATAGGTAAGGAAGGGTCAGTTCTCTGGACTATACATATCACAGCACTATTCCTGCACTTCTAATTTTAACTGCCTTTGCACAGTAGACATTTGGTAAATATTTCTTGAAATGAATTGACTTATTTTTTTTTCTCTACAAAATAACTTTAACTTGTGCTTACTCCTATTATAAACGTTGCATTTTCCTGGAAAATTGCACATGGTTTGTATATTTATCTGAAAAGCCTTAATTTGTCCACTTCAGTGCTTTTAGTCTTAAATGATATGATTGGAGTAAGCAATATTGTGAGCTTTCTAAAACATAAATCTGTACATAATAGTGCTCAAAAATTAGCTATTAACCATTTTTAAGCAGGACCTAGAACAGCAGTATAGGCAACTTAGCATTTTGAAAATTATTTGCCTCAGACCTGTGAAAGAATCTGGTAGATACTAGAGACAGTACCTTTAAAATTCTCATTAAAATTATTTGCCCATGCATTAGCAGTTTGGTGGACTAACCATTACCAGACCCACATAACATGTCTGGAAACATATGTTATCTCTGACTTTCTAAGAGCTCTGTAAAGTTCTCATTTTACAGAAATAAAATCTGAGTCTGGGAGTTAAAATTGTATTTGCCTAAAGTATACATATTCTAGGTGGGAATTGTCATCATTAAAGTACAAATATATTTGATATCAAATTTCTTTAATATATGATAAAGTGAAATTAATAAAGTTGACCATAATTGATATGATTTTAAAGCACTGAGCAAGTGAAAAGAGATGAGAATGCTGTAAATTTTTTTTAATTGCAGGCACCCATATTTTTACAGGGATAGATACAAACTGCTGTGTTGTCCACATGTGAAAGGAACTGGGAGAGAACTGAGACCTCTTACTCATTTTCTTTCTGTTTGTTCTTTTCTCAAATTACAGCGCTTTATTTGAAACATTTCTAAAGACTTTCAGAGCATATTATTTTCCCTTTATGCTGAAAAAATCCTGCTTATTATAGCTTACTTTCTATTATTATATTGCAACACATTCCATGCTGTCCTTTGTCAAATCTCAATGGTGTGGCAGTTTGCTCTTGATGATTACTTTGTTGGAGACCTGCCTTATTTTTTCTACTGTTTACTTTTTCAAGTAAACGTCTGTATATGTTTTTTCTATTTTCATCAATGCCATTTAGCTTCTTACAAATTCTAACTTATGGTGTGTCTGTCTGACTTTGAGCAAATGGAATTGAAAAATTCTGGAGTATCAATTCATCTGGGCTAATTTGTGCATCTCTAAATACATGTCTTAATGAGCCCCATCAACTATGGAGCTACACATTGGATCATGGTGAGTGAAACCAGAATTTTTCAGCTGAATTTAATCCTAGGGTTAGCCTAGATTTGTTACATTTAAGAATTTACATATTCAACTGCAGAAAAACCTATTGGTGTTAAAAATAGACTTATTTGATCATGTGATTAATTTATATCCTAAATATCAATCAGAAAAGCTGATAGAACCATCATCAGATGAATTTTTTTACTATACCATTTTTTTTCTCTTTAATATTCACTTCCTTCCAATTCTTGATGTTAAAATTTCAATGTTAGTAAAAAACACAGAATCTGAAAGGGCTCCATTTGTTTAGTTAATATGAATTCTATTAGGACTCAGGACATCTCTCTTTCCTACTGTACTGGCCTGACACTTAGGTACTGCATGAAAGCCAGTTAACTATACACACAGGTGCCAAAGTTATCACCTGAGCTTCATTTCAGATAAAATTACTACTTTCTTATTTCCAGAGGAAAGGAAGCCATAAATTCCTACCTCAAAAGTAATAGTAACAGGGTGATGACAATTGAATAGTAATCACAACCATATATTAATTGTTTTAAGCTGCAGGGGTAGGGACAGATGATTGTCACAGATTCTCTCTGCAGGTCCCACTGAGACTTTAAACTGTGACTGTCTGTCGCCTCTTCATTCTAAATTGTTGCTGAGCTACTCCCCCCCCACTTCTCCTTCATCTTATATCTTCTTTGATTCTTGTCTCACAAATTATCAAAGCCTTTCCCAGAGTTTCTTTGTCGTCATTATCATATATATCCAGATGGGAATATCTTCTTGTCTGGCCCAATTTTCAGAAATGCAGTTTCTGTGTATGTGTTAAGAGAAAGGGAGTCCTGTGGCTGAATAACTAGCAAACCGCTGAATGACATCTCCAGTTTTTCCCAGGCAAAGAAAATAGCTTTTAGAACACTGATTCACAGTCTTATTTGGGGGATATATAAAAAGGAGCTTCTGATTTCAGTAATCAATAGCAAATTAAAATATCACATTTCATATATTTTAAGCAAAATAATGTCCAACTGTATTATTGTATGTATGTATTCATTTTCTTTTCAGAGTTTTAGACTTATTGGAAATAAAGCTTATGAACATGAATTGACCCTATATTCAGAGGTCTTCTCTGACCCTGTATTCCAGAGATTTAATAATTTTAAATTTCAAATCAAAAGCTTTGAAGTTACATGTTTTATGCATTTATGATAGCTGGTTGTCATCTCCTATAGCACTAAGTTGCCTTTCATAATAACTTATCACTCCTGATTAGGACTGTGGGAAGGGACAGTGCAATATTGGCTGCAAGAATTGACAGAAAGAAAAGTCAGAAGCCCTGGAATAATCTTGTAACTGCAAGTTTTATCTTTAGTTTAAAATATATTAATAAAGCAACTGAAGCTAAAAGGTCATCCACAGCTTGAGGTTGAGGACATTGTTTTTGTGGGAAGGCTCTCTCCTAAGAATGTTTAACTAGAAGATTGCACAGTGGGTGACAGCTCTTCAGGTGCTGGGCAAGTGTCAGGAGACCTCCCTAATAAGGTGTAAATATGGAGCTGATGACCATCTGTGTCCCATCAGGTAGAAAGTTCTTGGGGACCATCCATCCCACCTTGACATATAATGCTGGCCAAATGTCTTAGGATCTTCCTGCTGTTTTAAGCTTCTCTAATATGCAGCTATTTTTTCTTAGTATTTAGCAATAACAGTATTTTTGTGTTGCCTGAGTAATTCTTCTTGTGACTAGGGACTAGACAAAAGTTGTAGGAAAGAACAGAAATATTAAAACAGATACATTAGAGAAACAGTTTTCCATACTGGTGTAGTGCATGCTGGATGCTGACTCCAAGACTCTGAGGTTCTTCACAGAGCCATCTCTACATACAGAACTTGATGTGGCTTCTTGTAGTTCCAATTATGCTAACTAGGGTGTGGGGCTCTTAGCAAGGTTCTGAAATAGAAAGTGCCTTTTGTAGACAGGTAATGAAGTCCAGGAAATCTGATGGTGCAAAGGTGACTGGGGTTTTTGCCTCTTAAGGGAAAACAATCTTCTTCAACCACCTTTCTTATAGTTGTATATGCTTAGGAAAAGCCCACTATTTTCAAAAAATGTTCAAAAGACAGTAATTTCCCAGTGTGAGCCTACATTTTTTTACCCATTATGCACAGATTCTGCTTTGTGTCCCTTCTAAAATATGTCCACATCTTGACCTAGCTTATGCTGAAAATTTCATGCATTTATCACTCCACCTCATCACTACTGCAGTTCTTTTTTTTTTTTCTCGTTTAGTGGCATTTTCTTTTAGGAAAAAGAGGTTAGATTTACAGCCTTGGGAATGAAAGGTGTCTCTTTTGAAAAGCAGAATAAATATTATATAGAGAGTGAGAGCATTTGTGCAAATGCAGGCAAAGAGCTGTGTCTGCTCTTTTGGGCTCCTCAGCAAGTGAATTCCTGCCAGTGCTTGCTGACATTTTTAATAACAGCATGAGTGGCCAAGAAACCAACTGAAGACCTTGTGACTAAGTGAGAAAAATGCATAATAGAAAAAGGAGTGTGTAGTTAATCCTTCTTTCTGGGGTAATGGAATCAGAGCATTGGAGCAGAGACACCCAAATTATCAGTATCTGACTTAGCATGCTTTGGGTTGTTTTCAATAAAAATTTTCTATCTGATTCATTTATATAACTCAAAAAATAGAAAGACGATCCTATTCACAGCACAGTTTTAGACCATCTTGGAAGATACAATGTATAAAATAGAACTCTGCCCTGAATAATAAATGGCTAAATTATTGTGCAAGGGAAGTATGGACTTATTGGTACAGAAAATAAGTACTGTAAGAATTCAGAGTCAGAAAAGTCAATATGGGACAAGTGGACAGGAAGGCTTTATGGGAATAGATAGAACTTGACCTTAATCTTGAACAATAAGTGGACTTTTTTTGATAGGTGTAGAGGGGGAAAATGGCAGCAAGAAGCACTGAAGGTGGGACTAAGAAGAGGTTGGAAGAGTCTGTTCTCAGGTGTAAAGAGATCACGAACACTTGATGGAAGGAATGAAATCCAGCTGTGGCAACTCAGTAGCTGAGGAAGTCAACATTTGCTTTGGGAGTGAACAGTGGTTAAGCAATAACATTTTTTTTAATAAATAAATAAATTAATTAATTTTTGGCTGTGTTGGGTCTTCGTTTCTGTGCGAGGGCTTTTTCCAGTTGCGGCGAGCGGGGGCCACTCTTCATCGCGGTGCGTGGGCCTCTCACTGTCACGGCCTTTCTTGCTGCGGAGCACAGGCTCTAGACACGCAGGCTCAGTAGTTGTGACTCACGGGCCCTGTTGCTCTGCGGCATGTGGAATCTTCCTGGACCAGGGCTCAAACCCGTGTCCCGTGCGTTGGCAGGCGGATTTTCTACCACTGCGCCACCAGGGAAGCCCAAGCAGTAACTTTTGAAAGAATTTCTTTCTGGCTCCTCTTGACCATGAGAGACAGAGTGATAATTTCTTTGATTACGAGTTAAGTAAGAAAGAGGTGTTCAAGAAGGTAAGATTTTGAAAGCCACATTTGGAAGGAACGAGCTGGCTCTGATGGCTTGCCTGCAGATACTTTGAAGGTAGAACTCCTACCAATCTTAAACTAGTCACACCTGGATCTGTAGAGCTCAGGTGAGAGGGTCTGGAAATCATTTTGAAAACAGAGATAGATAATAAAGATCCTATTGCTATACCAGTCTTCCAGGTTCCTATATAAGATAGAACTTTACAGCAACTTTATGAGGTAGGTTTTACTATGCTCATTTCAGAGATGAAAAATTTCAGCTTCTAGGAAGTTATTTGGCTTGTTCAATGCCCCACAAATACAGGGTGACAGAGCTGGGGTTTAACTTCAAGAGCTTCTGCCTTTGCACTCATGCCCTTTCCATTAACCTGTATTACTTTGTCACATTATGTGGGTAGAAAGTACAAAACAACAATGGCAGTGATCTAGAAATGTACACATTTTTTTCTAAAGGCTAATCATCACACAGATGAAATTAAACCAGAAACAGATACGAGATAGGACATAATTTAGTGCTCTTCTACAAGTCATTATTATAGTTACAGAGATTAAGGTTTGTGCTTCTTTTCTCATTCATCCCATCAATAAACACTACTATACTCCCAGCTCTCCATATTTGTATAGTTTACAGAGTACTTTAAAAATGTTTTAAAATAATCTTCACAAAAATTCATTAATAGCAGGTAGGGTATGGGCATTATTTCCAATTTTTGGAAAGAAAAACTGAGATTCCAGAGGTGCTAAATGGTAGAGCTAGTAGCTGAATCCAGTTTTTGTTTCTAAATCTAATGGTGCACTTAGTTCTAGGTTCTCAAATGCCAGCACTATGTCACCCATGTTGGCTTTTGGAAAAATGACTAGGTGTGATCTGTTCTCCTTGTTTTTTATCTGCCCATCACAGCTATTGCAGCCTGAAATACTTTTCTAAACTTTATAGAAGATACTTCTCTACTTATAATCATTTTCTTTGTCATTTTCTAATCCAGAGTAGTTTATATTTCCCAGTTAGCTATTCTTGGAATGGTTCTCAGGTTACATCTCTAATTTCATCTAATTTTTCAGTTACTACTTTTAAGATTTCTTAAAAAATATAAACCACTACCCCTCACATCAAACAGGATAAAAGAATGTTAATAGCCCTGATTATTATATATTAGGACTAGGAATCTGGTGTCAGTGGAAGCATATATATGTCTTTCTCTTTTTGCATAAGTTCAGTCATGGTTAATTATTCATTGAATAATTTCATGTCATTGAAAGGGCAGAAAAACAATACGGGGAAAAATCCTGGTTTCTTAAATTACACTGATCTTTCCTTATAGATAATACGGATAATGGCCTCCTTTTAAAACTAAATGAGGTCACATATTGGACTTGTAAGTTTGTCACAGATTTACCTCACTTTTAGCACCCAGGACCCTTTGAAACCATTTGGAGCCTCATGCTGCTTTTTTCCAGTCTTTGCACCCTGATGGCCCAGGCACACTTAGCTCTGCCATGTCGAGCCCTGGGAGAAAGTCAAGGTCAAACTACTTGGCATTTTCCACACCAGAAGGCAGAGTCATTGTAGGAAATGGGTGACAGCCCCTGTATGAGAGGGAGAGAGAGAGAAGCAGCATGCATTTCCTATTCACTCTAGTGTAATGCGAGGCTGGGCCTGCAGGGTCCCCTGTTGTTGCATTCTCATACCTAAGGTAATCCTGAGAGGTATTGCCACTGAAAGAAAAACAGAAAATGCAATGGGATCATCCTCAGCATTAACTATATTTAAATGTGTTCACTAGTCTTGAACAGTTCTCACACACTGATAATGAAATAAGGAGAAATTTCTTCAATGAGAAAACTACATTCTAACTCTGAGATTAAGTCAAAATAATTGAAAACACATGTAGGGGAGCAAAATATGCCACCCCAAAATGTGTCTCTTTGGCATAAAGATTTTTTTAGACTGATCATTTTTAAGAAACAGAAGACCCAGGGAATTTTTCTCGTTACCTCCCCCTAACTGCCTAAAAGAATTTAGGTAAAGCCCTATTCCAGGAAGGAAGCTATCAGATAGATAACTATAATATGAACTAGGTGTGGCAGACAGGGAAGAACCTATCAGCGTCTAAAATTTCTCTCTGTCCCATTGTCTCTGCATGGCCCAGCAAACATTTATTTACCAAACATTTGCTTTCCATCTCCATGTGAGTTGCTTCCTCTCCTTTGAAGTCCCAAACCATACCCCCAACTTTCTCTTTTGTTTTTAGCTGAAGATGGTATTTAAGGTGAGGGCTTCAGCCATTTTGGACAGTTACTCAGTTTTCCTGGGTTTCTCCCATGTATACATACTATTGAACTTTGTTTGATATTTGTCCTGTTAATCTGTCTCATGTCAATTTAATTCTTAGACCAACTGGGAGAACCAAGAAGCGTAGAGGAAAATTTCTTCCCCCCAAAACAAGGTAACAATGGAAAGACTCCTGTGCCTGTGTGATACCACAGGGCTCCATGCAATTGAAAAGGAAAAATGCACACACAAAAAGAGTATCTGAAGAAAACACATGAGGAATGAGCATCAAAGAAATCAATAGGAAAAATCACCTCCCCTAAGTATAATGTCAAGGAAGCTCTATTGGAAAAAAATGTTGTAATACCTCCTCCTAGAGGAATATGCAGAGGCAAAGGCAAGCATTTTTAAGACTAGAAGAAAATACACTGGAATTTAAAACAAAAACTAATAATCTAGATGACAAAGACCTATGGAAGGTGTTTATGTGTTCTGTGGGGAAAATAAAATTAATGAAAAAATGAACATATTGCGTTTATACACAACATATGTTTTATGCTATTCTAGTCCTAACACAGTATTTTTGTTATTCCAAATGATTAAGGATCCACTGTAATCCATTACATTTTTGTGGAATGGTTATATAGAATGACAACTCAATATTCTGCTGCTCTCCACAAAACTTTTGAAAGTCTTGGAGAATATACTTGGGTAGGGGAGGTTTTCCTTCTACGCTTCTAGGTTTTCGACTGAGACATCCCTGTAATAAAAAGACAGATTAACAGGAGAAAAAAAATAGAAGTTTAATAACATGTATACCTTCTGTATATGTGGTAGATACCCAGGGAACTAACTCCCCAAAATGGCCCAAGCCACAACCTTAAATACCATCTCTAGCTAAAGACAGAAGAAGATGTTGGAGGGTAGGGGATTCAGTTATGGGAGTTTATCAAGAAAAGCACAGTAAATAAGAGTATGGCTGTTATACAGATTTAAGTCATTTCCTTCTCCATTGATAAGAGTTTCCAGAGATTTGGTCATCTTTCTCTTCCTGGTACAGAGAGGAAGACACCCTTACAAATGGACATTTCCCTTATAAATGCAAATGTTTCTTACAAAAGGATAACTTCTACTCAGTTTTCAGAGCTTCTCCTGTGTCTTCTGTTTCTTAAAAATAATCAGCCTAAGATAATCCTTATGCCAAAGAGACATTTTAGTGTGACAAATTATGCTCCCTTGAACTTGTTTGCTACAAGAAAAGAACCACAAATGCACCTGGCAGGTTTTATAAATATACTTTTTCTTTAAGTTGGCTTAACTGTGTATTTTATTTATTTATTTTGCAACAACTGTTTCTTATTTTTCTTTTGGCTGCATTGGGTCTTCATTGCTGCGTGCGGGCTTTCTCTAGTTATGGTGAATGGAGGCTACTCTTCATTGCAGTATGCAGGCTTCTCATTGTGGTGGCTTCTCTTGTTGCAGAGCATGGGCTCTAGTTGTGTGGACTTCAGTAGTTGCAGTGCACAGGCTCAGTAGCTGTGGCTCACGGGTTCTAGAGTGCAGGCTCAGTAGTTGTGGCACACGGGCTTAGTTGCTGCGCAGCATGTGGGATCTTCCCAGACCAGGGCTTGAACCCATGTGCCCTGCATTGGCAGATGGATTCTTAACCACTGTGCCACCAGGGAAACCCTAAACGTGTAGTTTTAAAAGGAGGGGGAATCAGACCTGGCTGATACTCAGCTATAAGCTGAATAGGTTATATAACTTACATCCTTTATCATTGGTCAATATCCAGACAGAATCAGTTAAATACTTAGACTATTACCCTGAAGTTGGGCATCTAGTGGATTTATACCTTTTTCATTTGATGCAATATAGATTATTGCAACATGTTTTGGCCCCAAATCAGAAGAGCAGCATATTCTGTTTCACAAGGTTTATTGTCCACTTCAGACAGAAAAATAAAAGGTATTTGCTGAGAGTTCTATGTCCTTTTCTTAAAGAAAAAAAGAGTAAAACATTTATTTCTGAATGCTGAATGAGAATATGAATATAATTGTGATATTTTTATTGCCTAATATTTTAAATTACCTAGACAATACATATTGTTCTTAACCTTAAAATAACTATACTGTCTTGTATACTAATATTAAGAACACTATTTTAATTTTTAAAATTGCAGTTATGTATATTTCTTCTTTCATTTAAAAATTTTCTGAAACAAGAAAAAACCATACTAAATTTGTATGATGAAAATATATTCATGATTTATTTGTGCAGAAAATGAAAACAATAAAGTCAAAAATTATACTTTCTCAGACATAATAATTGCAAGAAGCTGGCAGTATTTAAATATTGAATGTGGGCTTTGAATTATTTCTCTAGGAGTGGTGAAAGTTCTTTGCTTCTTATTTACTATGAATTCATTGAGTATCAGATGCTATTGCAGGCAGTGAGATTCCAGAGGGGAAATCCAGAGTTTCTTCTGGGTTTATGGATTTGCACCTGAGTCTCTTTGGTGTTTAAGGGTGTATCCCTACCTTTTCATTACATGATCCTGATCTTTTTATGCACTGAGGCTGACCAGGGCCCAAAGTGTGTTCCATAACTGTGCAACTGGATAATATTGATATTAATCATAATGACATAGGCAAATATTTATTTAATGCTTACTATGTGCCAGACTTATTTTAAATGTTTTATATTACTGAATCTTCACAAAATACCCATGAGAATGTTCTATTATTGTTCCTGTTTTACAGATGAGGAAGACAAGGGAAGGGCCAAGGTTGAAAAAGTTTAACTTGTTAATGGCACAACTGATGTGAAGAATGTATTTTGACTTTCATATGTATTGATATAACCTCAAACCTAATAACCCAGCCAGTCAGGGATCTTTTTAATGTTAGTAATGTGTCATGCATGAATAGTGTTTCTACTCAAATGGACTGTGATCTCTTGAGGAATATTTCTGTTGAACTGTCTAAAGAGATTAATTCAGTCTTGGGTGAACAAGTAATCCTTCATGTGTTTACTGATAAAGTTGCAGGGCTCCATTCTCAGTGGTTAGGATATGGCCCTCTGGCCCTCTGTGAACTGCTTCTGAATCAGAGCTAGGCCTGGCTCTGAAAGGTTTCCTGTCCCTCATCCAGGTTTCCCAGAGTGCATCAAGCTTTACCTTTGGAGAAGGTGCTCTCACCTTGAGAGGCTGTGCTGATCTTTTGTTGTTACAGTACTCTGGTACCTTCTCTCTCTGAATCCTTCCTACAACCTAAACCTTCTTATATCTTGGATATTTCTGCCCTACCCTCATCAATTTGTTTTTCCTTCCTAGCAATTCTTTTTCTTCTGAAGCTTTGTCCTTCTGGGGGTTTATGTGAGATATCTGCTATTATTCCAGAGATTCTCAAGTACTTTCACTAACACAGCCCTTTTATTTTTTATTTTTTGCGGTATGCGGGCCTCTCACTGTTGTGGCCTCTCCCGTTGCGGAGCACAGGCTCCGGACGCGCAGGCTCAGCAGCCATGGCTCACGGGCCCAGCCGCTCCGCAGCATGTGGGATCTTCCCGGACCGGGGCACGAACCCGTGTCCCCTGCATCGGCAGGCGGACTCTCAACCACTGCGCCACCAGGGAAGCCCAGCCCTTTTAATTTCTTAGTGACTCATTAGGTATTTGTTGTGCTTACCCACAACTTGGAGGCTGTGGGGCCATCTTCCCTTTCAGCTAGTTGTTCTCAGACTCAGTTTCCATTTATAGTAGCATCCTCTCTCATTGGAAGGATATGTTGCCTATTTGGGGTTCCATCTTTGATTCCATTTCATTTCCTGCTGCTCCTGCCACACAATTGCTGTTTCTTCTAGACCCTGCTCTTGGGGGGAGGGGGTAAAAGGAGAGGGGGGAGGGTTTGGGTACACCCATCCACAATTTAGAGCTTCTGGGATTCCTTATCACCCAGTTTGTTAACATCATCCATGTTTCTCTCTGCTCCACTGCCCTTTTCCCTTAATTTCACCTGAAGACAATTCCTTTCCTCTTATGCTTTCTTAGTGGAATTCCTGTTCTTGTTTCATAAATTCAGCTTCTTCTCTTACCTCTCTGAGGGTATTAATATAACTTTTTCCTCTATTGTCATCTTCTTTTCTCTACATATTCTCCCTTTCTTCAACTTGCTTATTGCTTTTGTTTGATTTGTTCTCTACTTGTTACATGGGAATCTTTCTTCAGATAGTTTGAACCTGGCAAACTTAGGTTGTTTACTCAGATAAACAACCTTTATTTGTGAGTTTATCCACTGAGGGCTTTGCTGTAGGGTGATATGCCAGGTCTGTTCTTTGAGGAGCCTCTGATGTCAGTAATTTTAGGTTACCCCCACTAGAACTGGTCAGATTTCCTGGAGAAGGACCTTTCAATTTCTTTTTTTTTTTTTTTTTAACATCTTTATTGGGGTATAATTGCTTTACAATGGTGTGTTAGTTTCTGCTTTATAACAGAGTGAGTCAGTTATACATATATATATGTTCCCATATCTCTTCCCTCTTTGTCTCCCTCCCTCCCACCCTCCCTATCCCACCCCTCCAGACAGCCACAAAGCACCGAGCCGGTTTCCCTGTGCCATGCGGCTGCTTCCCACTGGCTATCTACCTTACGTTTGTTAGTATATATATGTCCATGTCTCTCTCTCGCCCTAACACACCTCACCCTTCCCCCTCCCCATATCCTCAAGTCTGTTCTCCAGTAGGTCTCTGTCTTTATTCCTGTTTTACCCCTAGGTTCTTCATAACATTTTTTTTTTCTTAAATTCCATATATATGTGTTAGCATACGGTATTTGTCCTTCTCTTTCTGACTTACTTCACTCCGTATGACAGACTCTAGATCTATCCACCTCATTACAAATAGCTCAATTTCGTTTCTTTTTATGGCTGAGTAATATTCCATTGTATATATGTGCCACATCTTCTTTATCCATTCATCTGACGGTGGGCACTTAGGTTGTTTCCATCTCCGGGCTATTGTAAATAGAGCTGCAGTGAACATTTTGGTACATGACTCTTTCTGAATTCTGGTTTCCTCAGGGTATATACCTAGTAGTGGGATTGCTGGGTCATATGGTAGTTCTATTTGTAGTTTTTTAAGGAACCTCCATACTGTTCTCCATAGTGGCTGAACCAATTCACATTCCCACCAGCAGTGACCTTTCAATTTCTTGTGTGGAGGGAATAGAATTAATTGCCTTATCTGAAAGCAGACTCAAGAAATGGAGTTGAATTTGGGCCTCAGTATTCAATATGTGTGTGTTCTCTTATCTTCCTGTTGCTGGTATGGTGTCCCTACCTTCAGTCTGTTCCCAAACCCCAGGATCCTCTATATTAACCTCTGTAAAATATAAACCTCTAGTCTTATAACAAGATAGGGGAGAGGATATTTTGTAGAAGAGGAGAACTAACTACATCTTGAAGAGTCTATTCTCAGACCAATCTTCATTCCCTTTTGCAAATACACCTTTTGCCCCCAGTTCTTTGTGGAGAATCAACAACATACATCAGATTATATCTCTGCTTTTTTCTGACTGCTAAGTCAGTTTAAGGTTCTGTTTTCCAGGTTCCAAAATTTTATTGCTCTTATCTTCTTTCCTATTTTGTTGCCTTTTGTTGAGGGGTTATGATGTTTGAAACATCTTTTACCGTTGTTTTAATGAAGTTGTTGAAGGGAAGCAAAAGTAAATTTATGCATTCAGTGCACTGTAATTAACCAAATGTTAATGTGCTTTGATAAATACTCAAGAATATGAAAAATCTGTATATATTTATGGGTCCTACAATATTTTTGGCCTCCTTGAGGACAAAGATTCTGTATCTTTGAAACATTTATTATTCTCACTTCTATATCATAATTGTCACAAGAACTGGGAGTTCTCTTATGTTCCAAGTCCCTCTGCAAGCACATTATCTGTTTTCCTACAGGAGAGATATTATCCCTTACTATGTTAATAATCTAGTACATAGGAAAGTGCCCATCATAGACCTTTAATTTTCTGAAAAATTACTACCTTATATGAAAACTATAAAATGAATCCCTTGCCATTTTTTCCCCATACCATTAAATTCTGAACCATTAATCTTAGGTATTAATCACAAATGCCTAAGATTAAGTTTTAACTGTAACAAATGAGTGTTTCCACTTTGAAAAAGGTTGCTCACCCCTTTTCTTTCAACCAAAGTTTCCTTTATTGGATTTGTATTCCTAATTATTTCAGAAAGACTTTAAAAATAACCCTGATTATCTGATTATTTTTAGTATATTTTTAAACTTATCTATTGTTGTAAAGCAAAGTACCCCAAAACCTAGTGGCTGAAAACAACAATTTATGCTGCTCATAACTTTGTGAGTCTAGGAATTCTGGAAGGGCTTGACTGAGTGGTTTGTCTCTGATTCATATGACATCATCAGAGTACCCCAGACGTAAGGGATCTGGTTCCAAAAGGATGTCTTCCCTTACATATCTGGCACCGTAGTATTTTCTGGCCTCTCTCTCTCCACCTCGCGTCTGATCTTCTGTGTTCTCCTCATGTATCTTGGGCTCTCACAGCATGGCAGTCTCAGGCTAGTCAGACTTCCTACATAGCAGTTGGCTTCCTCAAGAGCAAATGTTCCATGAATAAGACAGGAAATGTTTCCCAGGACAGGAAGTAGGGGCTGACCTCAGCCTGGAAACTAGGATAGCATCACTTGTGTTACATTCCATTGATCAGAGCCGTCACAGAGCCTGCCCATACTCAACGGGTGGTGAATAGAGACCATCTCTCAATGGGAGGAATGACAGAAAATTTGCAGCTATCTGTAATCGGCTAATCAGTCTCTCTCTTTCTCTCTCTCTCTCTCTCACACACAAACATACACACACACACACACACACACACACACACACACACACACTAAATATATATACATACTACCTATAAAAAGATTTGAGGGCTTCCCTGGTGGCGCAGTGCTTGGGAGTCCGCCTGCCGATGCAGGGGACACGGGTTTGTGCCCCGGTCCAGGAGGATCCCACATGGCGCGAAGCGGCTGGGCCTGTGAGCCATGGCTGCTGAGCCTGCGCGTCTGGAGCCTGTGCTCTGTAAGGGGGGAGGCCACAGCAGTGAGAGGCCCGCGTACCGCAAAAAAAAAAAAGATTTGGCCAATTTCAGAACCTAAAGCAGTACATCTGCAAAATGGATGACAAAACCCATAAACACCAGCCTTATATAGGAGAACCAGAGATCCCCTACCCCTTTTTCATTACTGTTTTCTAATGATATATTTTTGGTAGAAGTTCTCCCCATAGCTATGACTGATATCACTTCTGATCCCAGAGCAGGGGAGAACAAAACTTCCCTGAATGAATTTTCTTAAGAGCCACCAACCTACCTATAATACAGTGCTGAGATTGTCACTTCATTCCCCAGAGGGTGTGGCTCTGTTTGGACAATTCCCCACTTGCCATTAAGATGGCAGAGGAAGAATATAAGGTATCTCTGCCAAGGAAATGTCATCTTTCAAAGCAGCAGCAGGCAGGAGCTATGGTGGCAGTTCCTTAATACCAGAAAAATAATAACCTCACAGAAGAGATGATATGGACTGATCTAGCTGCTTGACCTTATACAAATAGTTATATTTTCTATGTGCTTTCATTTATAAAATAGAGCCAATAATTTTGTTTCCAAGGGGTGGTTGTGAGACTAAAATGAGGACACTCATATAGAGTCACATTACCTGGAAAAGAATGGGATATGGGATTTTTGTCTATTATTATTAACATTATTATTATTAAGGAACAATATGAAAATGTAGTGGTATAACCACTTACAGGGTTGACATACTTTAGCATTCATTATATCTAACATTAATATTTAATATCAAAATATATTGAGTTGTATAAAAGGGCTGTACAGAATCCTTGAATCAGTGCCAGCTACAAGTACATTCAAATAGTAATTACCATAAGGAGCATTTTAAGATCATTTCGAAACTTCCCATAGGATGAACACTACAGCTTGTCAGTACCGTCCCTCTGATATCTTTTCATATGGAAATCTACTGAGGCTTCATTTTAAAACCATGAGATTCATCTGTACCAAATTGCAATAAACTCAAGCTTTTGCCTGCAAGATGTGATGCAGGAAGTCTGTCCCTTTCCTTACTTGCATCTGGATGGCAGCTCATTAGGACATGGTCCTGTCAATATGATTATCATCATCATCATCATCATTTCACATATTGTAATCACATGTTGGTTTCAGATAATGAAAAAAAAAGTGACTTCAGCCTGCATCCCTGACCTCAGTCATCTATCATTTTGAGGGTGAGCTGTTGGTATTAGAGGGGACTAAATATAATTACATGGTTGGGGGAGTGTAAACTATCCCCATTGCTAGGAAACAAACCAATACAGCCAGTCTTCGCAGCACCCCATGTGGCACAGTGGCATCATCTATGAACGAATTCTTGGTATGCAAGAAGGTTTTCTCTCTTACCTGTGGCCTGGAGCTTGTGATCCTGAAACAATTCACTTACTAGAAAGTATTTTCTCAAGAAAAGGGCACCAGCTTCAGAGACACACAGATCTGGATTTTAATCTTGGCTCTATTACTTAATGGTTTTTTGTCTTAGGGAAAG
>NW_006777292.1:726722-765190 GCF_000442215.2 Lipotes vexillifer | reverse complement strand
GGGAAAGATAATTGACCATTCTGATACTTGAGTTATTCAGTTGTATAATGTTTATATTATAAAATTATTATAACAACGCATCTTTTTTTAAAAACTTGTTACCATATGGACACTCCCACCCACGTTATTTTGAAGCAGTTACCAGATATGTTACATCTTGAAGTATATCAATGTATATTTTTAACACTAAAGAAATTCCTTAATAACATAACTTCTGTGAAATTATGATACCTAAATTATTAACAATAATTAATATTATCATTAATTCATAACATCAAATATTCAGCCAATGTTCATATTTCTCCAATTGCCTTGCAATTATTGTTATATTTTACAGTCTTATTTTTGCATTGGGATCAAAATAATGTCCCATATTAGTTGATATGTCTTTTAACTGTCTTTTGAAAAATAAGCTTTTTTTTTTTACATCTTTATTGGAGTATAATTACTTTACAATGGTGTGTTAGTTTCTGCTTTATAACAAAGTGAATCAGTTATACATATACATATGTTCCCATAACTCTTCCCTCTTGCGTCTCCCTCCCTCCCACCCTCCCTAGCCCACCCCTCAAGGCGGTCACAAAACACCGAGCTGATCTCCCTGTGATATGCGGCTGCTTCCCACTAGCTATCCACCTTACGTTTGGTAGTGTATATATTTCCATGCCTCTCTCTCACTTTGTCACAGCTTACCCTTCCCCCTCCCCTTATCCTCAATTATATTCTCTAGTAGGTCTATGTCTTTATTCCTGTCTTACCCCTAGGTTCTTCATGACATTTTTTTTTCTTAAATTCCATATATATGTGTTAGCATATGGTATTTGTCTTTCTCTTTCTGACTTACTTCACTCTGTATGACAGACCCTAGGTCTATCCACCTCATTACAAATAGCTCAATTTCATTTCTTTTTATGGCTGAGTAATATTCCATTGTATATATGTGCCACATCTTCTTGATCCATATATCCGATGATGGACACTTAGGTTGTTTCCATCTCTGGGCTATTGTAAATAGAGCTGCAATGAACATTTTGGTACATGCCTCTATTTAAATTATGGTTTTGTCAGGGTATATGCCCTGTAGTGGGATTGCTGGGTCACATGGTAGTTCTATTTGTAGTTTTTTAAGGAACCTCCATACTGTTCTCCATAGTGGCTGAACCAATTCACATTCCAACCAGCAGTGCAAGAGGGTTCCCTTTTCTCCACACCCTCTCCAGCATTTATTGTTTCTAGACTTTTTGATGATGGCCATTCTGACTGGTGTGAAATGATATCTCACTGTAGTTTTGATTTCCATTTCTCTAATGATTAATGATGTTGAGCATTCTTTCATGTGTTTGTTGGCAGTCTGTATATCTTCTTTGGAGAAATGTCTATTTAGGTCTTCTGCCAGTTTTGGAATGGGTTGTTTGGTTTTTTGTTATTGAGCTGCATGAGCTGCTTATAAATTTTGGAGATTAATCCTTTGTCAGTTGCTTCATTTGCAAATATTTTCTCCCATTCTTAGGGTCGTCTTTTCATCTTGTTTATGGTTTCCTTAGCTGTGCAAAAGCTTTGAAGTTTCATTAGGTCCCATTTGTTTATTTTTGTTTTTATTTCCATTTCTCTAGGAGGTGGGTCAAAAAGGATCTTGCTGTGATTTATGTCATAGAGTGTCCTGCCTATGTTTTCCTCTAAGAGTTTGATAGTTTCTGGCCTTACATTTAGGTCTTTTATCCACTGTGAGCTTATTTTTGTGTATGGTGTTAGGGAGTGATCTAATCTCATACTTTTACATGTACCTGTCCAGTTTTCCCAGCACCACTTATTGAAGAGGCTGTCCTTTCTCTACTGTACATTCCTGCCTCCTTTATCAAAGATAAGGTGACCATATGTGCGTGGGTTTATCTCTGGGCTTTCTATCCTGTTCCATTGATCTAACTTTCTATTTTTGTGCCAGTACCATACTGTCTTGATTACTGTAGCTTTGTAGTATAGTCTGAAGTCAGGGAGCCTGATTCCTCCAGCTCCGTTTTTAGTTCTCAAGATTGCTTTGGCTATTTGGAGTCTTTTGTGTTTCCATACAAATTGTGAAAGTTTTTCTTCTACTTCTGTGAAAAACACCAGTGGTAGTTTGATAGGGATTGCATTCAATCTGTAGATTGCTTTGGGTAGTACAGTCATTTTCACAATGTTGATTCTTCCAATCCAAGAAGATGGTATATCTCTCCATCTATTTGTATCATCTTTAATTTCTTTCATCAGCATCTTATAATTTTCTGCATACAGGTCTTTTGTCTCCTTAGGTAGGCTTATTCCTAGATATTTTATTCTTTTTGTTGCAGTGATAAATGGGAGTGTTTTCTTGATTTCACTTTAAGATTTTTCATCATTAGTGTATAGGAATGCCAGAAATTTGTGTGCATTAATTTTGTATCCTGCTACTTTACCAAATTCATTGATTAGCTCTAGTAGTTTTCTGGTAGCATCTTTAGGATTCTCTATGTATAGTATCATGTCATCTGCAAACAGTGACAGCTTTACTTCTTTTCCGATTTGGATTCCTTTTATTTCCTTTTCTTCTCTGATTGCTGTGGCTAAAACTTCCAAAACTATGTTGAATAAGAGTGGTGAGAGTGGGCAACCTTGTCTTGTTCCTGATCTTAGTGGAAATGCTTTCAGTTTTCACCACTGAGGATGATGTTGGCTGTGGGTTTGTCATATATGGCCTTTATTTTGTTGAGGAAAGTTCCCTCTATGCCTACTTTCTGGAGGGTTTTTATCATAAATGTGTGTTGAATTTTGTCGAAAACTTTCTCTGCATCTATCGAGATGATCATATGGTTTTTCTCCTTCAATCTGTTAATATGGTGTATCACATTGATTGATTTGCGTATATTGAAGAATCCTTGCATTCCTGGAATAAAACCCACTTGATCATGGTGTATGATCCGTTTAATGTGATTTTGGATTCTGTTTGCTAGTATTTTGTTGAGGATTTTTGCATCTCTGTTCATCAGTGATATTGGCCTGTAGTTTTCTTTCTTTGTGACATCCTTGTCTGGTTTTGGTATCAGGGTGATGGTGGCCTCGTAGAATGAGTTTGGGAGTGTTCCCCCCTCTGCTATCTTTTGGAAGAGTTTGAGAAGGCTAGGTGTTAGCTCTTCTCTAAATGTTTGATAGAATTCGCCTGTGAAGCCATCTGGTCCTGGGCTTTTGTTTGTTGGAAGATTTTTAATCACAGCTTCAATTTCAGTGCTTGTGATTGGTCTGTTCATATTTTCTATTTCTTCCTGATTCAGTCTTGGCAGGTTGTGCATTTCTAAGAATTTGTCCATTTCTTCCAGGTTGTCTATTTTATTGGCATAGAGTTGCTTGTAGTAATCTCTCATGATCCTTTGTATTTCTGCAGTGTCCGTTGTTACTTCTCCTTTTTCATTTCTAATTCTATTGATTTGAGTCTTTTCCCTTTTTTTCTTGATGAGTCTGACTAATGGTTTATCAATTTGGTTTATCTTCTCAAAGAACCACCTTTTAGTTTCATTGATCTTTGCTATCGTTTCCTTCATTTCTTTCTGATCTGATTTTTATGATTTCTTTCCTTCTGCTAACTTTGGGGTTTTTTTCTTTTTCCTCTAATTGCTTTAGGTGCAAGGTTAGGTTGTTTATTCGAGATGTTTCCTGTTTCATAAGGTAGGATTGTATTGCTATAAACTTCCCTCTTAGAACTGCTTTTGCTGCATCCCCTAGATTTTGGGTCATCATGTCTCCAGTGTCATTTGTTTCTAGGTATTTTTAAATTTCCTCTTTGACTTCTTCAGTGATCACTTTGTTATTAAGTAGTGTATTGTTTAGCCTCCATGTGTTTGTATTTTTTACACATCTTTTCCTGTAATTGATATGTAGTCTCATAGTGTTGTGGTCGGAAAAGATACTTGATACAATTTCAATTTTCTTAAATTTACCAAGGCTTGATTTGTGACCCAAGATATGATCTATCCTGGAGAATGTTCCATGAGCACTTGAGAAAAATGTGTATTCTGTTGTTTTTGGATGGAATGTCCTATAAATATCAATTAAGTCCATCTTATTTAATGTACCATTTAAAGCTTGTGTTTCCTTATTTATTTTCATTTTGGATGATCTGTCCATTGGTGAGAGTGGGGTGTTAAAGTCCCCTACTATTAATGTGTTACTGTTGATGTCCCCTTTTATGGCTGTTAGTATTTGCCTTATGTATTGAGGTGCTCCTATGTTGGGTGCATTAATATTTACAATTGTTATATCTTCTTCTTGGATCGATTCCTTGATCATTATGTAGTGTCCTACTTTGTCTCTTCTAATAGTCTTTATTTTAAAGTCTATTTTGTCTGATATGAGAATTGCTTCTCCAGCTTTCTTTTGGTTTCCATTTGCATGAAATATATATTTCCTTCCCCTCACTTTCAGTCTGTTTGGGTCTCTAGGTCTGAAGTGGGTCTCTTGTAGACAGCATATATATGGGTCTTGTTTTTGTATCCATTCAGCCAATCTGTGTCTTTTGGTGGGAGCATTTAGTCCATTTACATTTAAGGTAATTATCGATATGTATGTTCCTATTCCCATTTTCTAAATTGTTTTGGGTTCGTTATTATAGGACTTTTCCTTCTCTTGTGTTTTTGTCTAGAGAAGTTCCTTTAGCATTTGTTGTAAAGCTGGTTTGGTGGTGCTGAACTCTCTCAGCTTTTGCTTGTCTGTAAAGGTTTTAATTTCTCCATCAAATCTGAATGAGATCCTTGCTGGGTAGAGTAATCTTGGTTGCAGGTTTTTCTCCTTCATCACTTTCAGTATGTCCTGCCACTCCCTTCTGGCTTGTAGAGTTTCTGCTGAGAGATCAGCTGTTAACCTTATGGGGATTCCCTTGTGTGTTATTTGTTGTTTTTCCCTTGCTGCTTTTAATATGCTTTCTTTGTATTTAGTTTTTGACAGTTTGATTAATATGTGTCTTGGCGTATTTCTCCTTGGATTTATCCTGTATGGGACTCTCTGTGCTTCCTGGACTTGGTTAACTATTTCCTTTCCCATATTAGGGAAGTTTTCAACTATAATCTCTTCAACTATTTTCTCAGTTCCTTTCTTTTTCTCTTCTTCTTCTGGAACCCCTATAATTCCAATGTTGGTGCGTTTGATGTTGTCCCAGAGGTCTCTGAGACAGTCCTCAGTTCTTTTCATTCTTTTTTCTTTATTCTGCTCTGCAGTAGTTATTTCCACTATTTTATCTTCCAGGTCACTTATCCGTTCTTCTGCCTCAGTTATTCTGCTATTGATCCCATCTAGAGTATTTTGAAATTCATTTATTGTGTTGTTCATCATTGTTTGTTTCATCTTTAGCTCTTCTAGTTCCTTGTTAAATATTTCTTGCATTTTGTCTATTCTAATTCCAAGATTTTGGATCATCTTTACTATCATTATTCTGAATTCTTTTTCAGGTAGACTGCCTATTTCCTCTTCATTTGTTAGGTCTGGTGGGTTTTTATCTTGCTCCTTCATCTGCTGTGTGTTTTTCTGTCTTCTCATTTTGCTTATCTTACTGTGATTGGGTTCACCTTTTTGCAGGCTGCAAGTTCGTAGCTCCCGTTGTTTTTGATGTCTGTCTCCAGTGGCTAAGGTTGGTTCAGTGGGTTGTGTAGGCTTCCTGGTGGAGGGGACTAGTGCCTGTGTTCTGGTGCATGAGGCTGGATCTTGTCTCTCTGGTGGGCAGGTCCACGTCTGGTGGTGTGTTTTGGGGTGTCTGTGGACTTATTATGATTTTAGGCAGCCTCTCTGCTAATGGGTGGGGTTGTGTTCCTGTCTTGCTTGTTGTTTGGCATAGGATGTCCAGCATTGTAGCTTGCTGGTCGTTGAGTGAAGCTGGGTGCTGGTGTTGAGATGGAGATCTCTGGGAGATTATCGCCGTTTGATATTATGTGGAGCTGGGAGGTCTCTTGTGGACCAGTGTCCTGAAGTTGGCTCTCCGTCCTCAGAGGCACAGCACTTATTCCTGTCTGCTGCACCAAGAGCCTTTCATCCACACGGCTCAGAATAAAAGGGAGAAAAAGTAGAAGGAAAGAATTAGTAGAAGTAGAAAGAGAGAAAGAAAGAAAAGAAAAGAAAGAAAGAAAGAAAGAAAGAAAGAAAGAAAGAAAGAAAGAAGGAAAGAAAGGAGGGAGGGAGGGAAGGAGGAAGGAAGGAGGGAAGGAAGGAAAAAAATCAAGGAGATAAAGTAAAAGAAAATAAAGTAAGATAGGATATAATAAAGTTATTAAAATAAAAAAAATAATTACTAAGAGAAAAAAATAGAAAAAAATTAAAAAAACAAAAAAGAAACAGATGTATAGAACCCTACAACAAATGGTGGAAGCAAAGCTATACAGACAAAATCTCACACAGAAGCATACACATACACACTCACAAAAAGAGGAAAAGGGGAAAAAAATCATAAATCTTGCTCTCAATGCCCACCTCCTCAATTTGGGATGATTTGTTGTCTAAAGGAGGGAAGGAAGGAAAGAAGGAAGATAAAGTAAAACAAAGTTATTAAAATAAAAAATAATTATTAAGAAAAAAAATTAAAAACAAAAAAGGACGGATAGAACCGTAGGACAAATGGTGGAAGCAAAGCTATACAGACAAAATCTCACACAGAAGCATACACATACACACTCACAAAAAGAGGAAAAGGGGAAAAAATCAGAAATCTTGCTCTCAAAAGTCCACCTCCTTAATTTGGGATGATTCGTTGTCTATGCATGTATTCCACAGATGCAGGGTACATCAAGTTGATTGTGGAGCTTTAATCCGCTGGTTCTGAGGCTGCTGGGAACGATATCCCTTTCTCTTCTTGGTTCTCACAGCTTCCAGGGGCTCAGTTTTGGATTTGGCCCCACCTCTGCGTGTAGGTCGCCGGAGGGCGTCTGTTCTCTGTTCAGACAGGACCGGGTTAAAGGAGCCGCTGATTCGGGGGCTCTGGCTCACTCAGTCCGGGGGGAGGGAGGGGCACGGAGTGCGGGGCATACCTGCTGCGTCCGAGGCCGGCGTGACGTTGCACAAGCCTGAGGTGCTCCGTGCGTTCTCCTGGAGGAGTTGACCCTGGATCCCGGGACCCTGGCAGTGGCGGGCTTCACAGGCTCCCCGGAAGGGGGGTGTGTATAGTGACCTGTGCTCGCACACAGGCTTTTTGTTGGCGGCAGCAGCAGTCTTAGCGTCTCATGCCTGTCTCTGGGGTCCGCGCTTTTAGCCGCGGCTCACGCCCGTCTCTGGAGCTCCTTTAAGCAGCGCTCTTAATCCCCTCTCCTTACCTCAGGAAACAAAGAGGTAAGAAAAAGTCTCTTGCCTCTTCGGCAGGTCCAGACTTTTCCCCGGACTCCCTCCCGGCTAGCCGTGGTGCACTAACCCCCTGCAGGCTGTGTTCTCGCCGCCAACCCCAGTCCTCTCCCTGCGCTCCGACCGAAGCCCGAGCCTCAACTCCCAGCCCCTCCTGCCCCGGCGGGGGAGCAGACAAGCCTCTCGGGCTGGTGAGTGCCGGTCGGCCCTGATCCTCTGTGCGGGAATCTCTCCGCTTTGCCCTCCGCACCCCCGTTGCTGTGCTCTCCTCCGCGGCGGCTCCGAAGCTCCCCCTCCGCCACCCGCAGTCTCCGCCCGCGAAGCGGCTTCCTAGTGTGTGTAAACCTTTCCTCCTTCACAGCTCCCTTCCGCTGGTGCAGTCCCGTCCCTATTCTTTTGTCTCTGTTTATTCTTTTTTCTTTTGCCCTACCCAGGTACGTGGGGGTTTCTTGCCTTTTGGGAGGTCTGAGGTCTTCTGCCAGCGTTCAGTAGTTGTTCTGTAGGAGTTGTTCCACGTGTAGATGTATTTCTGGTGTATCTGTGGGGAGGAAGGTGATCTCCGTGTCTTACTCTTCCGCCATCTTCCCGGAAGCCCTCAAAAATAAGCTTTTTATTTTAGAATAATTTTAGATTTACAGAAAAGCTACACAGATAGTAGATTGGGTTCCTCAATGTCCTTTACTCAGTTTTTGCTAATTTTAGTATCTTATAAAATCGTGATACATCAAAATGAAGAAATTAACATTGATACAATATTATAAACTAAACTACTGACTTTATTCAAGTTTTACCAGTTTTACCACTAATCCAGGATCCATTCCAGGAGGTCACATTATGTTTAGGTTTTAGACTCTTTTAAACTCTAGTTTCCTCCTGCATCTTTTTTCTTGTTTACAATGATTTTCTATGAGATACCAGAAGATGTTTCTTGCAAAAGTTCTCCAGTGTAAACTGGAGCTGTATGTTTGTGCTATTTTAAACATGTTTATCTGTACCTTGAATTTATCATAAATTGATATTAGATCTAAATGTTTGATCAAGCTCAGGTGCAATTTTTTTTTAAATGTATTCAGTTAGTATTGGATAAACTACTTAATAGGCAGTGTAGTGTACTTCTGTAAGGAGATTCATAAGTATGTTTTTTCCTCTTTTTGATGTTATCAGAAACTGATGATCTTTGTTTAGGTCCATTAATTCATTAGGGCACGGCAGAATGGTGATTTTCTACTTTTATCTTTTTTCACTGTGTATCAGTTGAAATATTTCCAAAAAGAGAAATTTATCCTCTTCAATTATAATATAGCTCATATAAAAAAGCAGAATAAATACTTAATTTCCCTCCTATATTTACTAGTTTCAATTCGGTAATGTGGTAATTTCCAGGCATATTTCAGTCATTTTTATCTGTAATGTACTCTATTTTCATGGTTCCAGTTCAATTTTTTAACTATTTTTTATTGAAAGCTTATTGGTTAGAGCAATTTTAAATTTACAGAAAAATTGAGCAGAAAGTACAGAGATTTCCCTCTCAAATATTTCTACTCCCCACACAGAGCTTCTCCTATTATTCACATCTTGCATTAATGTGGTACATTTGTTACAATTAATGAAGCAATATTGATTACATTAGAGTTCACTCTTTAAGATGTTCATTTCTAATGGTCTTGACAAATGTATAACTTTATTAGATAAGTGGATAGCAAATATTTTCTCTCAGTCTGTGGATTATCTTTTAATTCTTTTAGGAATGTCTTTCACAAAGCAGATGTTTTTAATTTTAATGAAGTTTAACATCAATTTTTTCTATTATGGATTGTACTTTTGGTGTTGTATCTAAAAAGGCATTGCCAAATCCAAGGTCACCTAGATTTTCTCCTGTGTTATCTTCTAAAAAGTTTGTAGTTTTACATTTTACAGTTAGGTCTGTGATCCGTTTAAAATTTTTATTTATGAAAGATATAAGGTCAGTATCTAGATTTACTTTTCTGTGTGTAGATATCTAGTTGTTTCAGAACACTGTTGAAAACACTATTCTTTTTCTACTGAATTTATTCTGCTTTTTTGTCAGATCCATTGACTGCATTTGTGTGGATCTATTTCTGGAACCTCTGTTGTGTTCCACTGACTTATTTCTGTATTCTTACCCCAATACCACATTTCTTGATCACTGAAGCTTTACAGTAAGTATTATAATCAGGTAGTACCAGTGCTCTAAACTTCCTCTTCATTATTGTGTTGTCTATTCTGGGTTTTTCCCAGATAAACTTTAAAATCAGTTTGTTGATATCCATAAAATAATTTGCTGGGATATAGACTGGGATTGGGGCTGTGTTGAATCTATATATCAAGTTGAGTAAAACTAACACATTAAGAATATTGTTTTTCTCTCCAAAAACATGAAACATCTGTTTATTTAGATCTTCTTTAATATCTTTAATCAGTTTTTGACAGTGTTCTTCATATAGATATTATACATATTTTCTTAGATTTATACCTAAATATTTCCTTTTGAGGAATGCTAATATAAATGGTACTGTGTTTTTATTTTCAAATTCCAGTTTCTCATTGCTGGTAAATAAGAAAGCAGTTGGCTTTTGGAGGCTAACCTTGTATCCTGCTAACTTGCTATAATTGTTTATTAGTTCCAGGAGTTGTATTGTTGTTATTGTTTCTTTGGAGGTTTTTTACAAAGACAATCATGTCATATGTGAACAAAGACAATTTTCTTTCTTCCTTCCCAGTCTATTTACCTTGTATTTTATTTTCTTCTCTTATTGCATTAGCTAGGCCTTCCAGTATGACATTGAATAGGAGTGATGAGAGAGCACATTCTTGCTTTGTTCCTAATCTTAGGGGAAAAGCCATCTATTTTCTCAGCATTAAGTAAAATGTTAACTGTAGGTTTTTGGTAGATATTTTTAATCATGTTGAGGAAGTTGCCTTCTGTTCCCAGTTTGATGAGAATGTGGGTGTTGGATTTTGTCAAATGCTTTTTCTGCATGTATTGATTGAATTTTCAGTAAGGTTTCTTGGGTAGTCCCTTCTTTGTTTTCAGAATCTCTTCATATATTAGAGATATAATGCTTCAAGTGACAATAAATTTAAATGAAATTAATGTGTCTAATGTCAACTCAAGACTCAAAATTATCTGATAGGCTGATATGTCAAGCTGAAATCCATAATAGACAAAAGTTAAATCCTGCATATCTCATTAAGTACAAGATGCGAAAAAAAAATTGGCTTGGCAGGAGTTCTTGGAAGAAATATGTAGCAAAATTTTGTTGGCAAAAATGTTAATATTAGATAACAGCGTGACCTGGCTGGTTAACAACCATTTTGTAGTATTTAGTTTCTGTTTTCTGGGTGGCAAACTTTGAGAGAATCCGAGATGAAAGAGAATGTGTTGTGCATTATTTTCATAATTATCACCTTGTTGTAAGGACGTGTTGAGACCTCCATACCATGAGATAATATAGGTAATAGCAAGAATAGAAGGTAGAAAAATGGAGGACTTAATGTAGATACATGATAAATTAATGAAAATATTTAATGGATTGCTCTGTAAAAGAATATTTAGATATGTTCTTTATTAGCACAGAGCAGAACTAAGAGTAGCAGCTAAAACTTAAAACATATTTTAACTAACTAACTATATATGTATAATCTTGCCATTAATATACTTGAGGTGTATCATTCCCTTTTAGTCAGTGATGGAATAAAGCAAATTCCTGGGGTATGCTGTTGTAGAGTTGCTACATGGGTTGGAGTGTTAGGTTGAGAGAAATCTGAAGGGAACTTACCACTCAAAGTGAGCTCTTAGAGCTCACTTGAAGAAATATATTCTACAATAGAGCACGTGGTCTTTGTGCAGCCCTGGGTGGGGATACTAGCAGCCAGGGTAAGATGGAGAGAACATAAAAGAGTAGCTCGCCAGAGAGAAAGCGTTGGTAAAAGTGAAAAATAACAGAAAATACACCTTCCTCACTGCTGTGGGAGTAAATCTGCGAAAACATGCTCTTCCAATGGTCCATCATTACCATGAACACTATATCCTTCATGATTCCCACACCAATTTTGAAAGGCAGCTCATTTTTGCAGGGCTATTTCCTGGAAATAAGAATAGCTCTGAAAAAAGAAAGCAATTGAGGGAGAATGTTCAGGAATGGGACTGACCTCAAGAAAACAGTTTTGCTTTGAACTTTCTGTGGAGCAAGAGAACTTAAAAGCTCCCACCTCGAATTTTACTCTATTTGCTTATAATCAATAGCAAAACAGTGCCCACATTCAGTATATAAAGGCTCATACGAGAAGGAATTTTAGGTGCTATGACAGAAAGAGACATCTATAAGCAAGTCATGAAGATGATTCAGCAAGTTACAACTGTTTTATAAAGAAGCATTCCTTCGGTTAAGGTCACTTATTAACAAGAGGTGAACCTCTAGAAAATAAATTGTTAGAAGGTTGTTTTTTTTATTTTTCATCTTTAATGTGGACCACCTAATAGGATTTTTTTAACATGGTGAATAATAATTAGTTGGTATTCTATTCTCTGGTATGAATAAATTTAAACTAAATACTTTTTTTTGTTTAAGGGTAACAGTGAAGATGACAATGGCCTTGCTCTTTTAAATAACTCCATTACAATTAGGAAGACAAAAGAAACCATAACTTTAGCAGATCATTAGAATTAAATTTGATACCAATTACATTGTCAAAAAAATTAATATAATAGAATTCATGTCAACAAGCTTTGACTATATTATTTATATAAAGATAGTTAAGACTCAATATAATCAATCTTATGAAGCATAGATGTAAATAATATAGTTGGTATTGGCTGAAGAATTCCATGTAGAATGAAATCATACCTTCCTTTGATGTCTTATACAACTAGGGCATATTCAGTGCTGTGGCTTTCAGTTTTTCCTTTAAATGTTAAAACTCTCATAGTAAGAGACCTAATTGACACATTTCCAATTATTATTTTCTTTTATGCTATTCTAAAAATGTGTCACTGACATTGAAGAAATGCCCCAATTAGGAATATAAAGGCTTAAACCTGCCTCTTGTTGAGGGAGGCACATGAACCTTGTAAATGAACTCTTGTCATGCCCTACACTGTGCTTCATTGACATGAAGCGCTGAGAACCCCTCCCTGTAAACTGACCCATCTACTCTGTTCTCCTTGTTTATGGGAAATCTGTGTAAAAATACACATTCATCAGTAGAATATTTGCACTTGATCTTAGCCAAAAGGCCGAGAAGCGATTCATCAGTAGAATATTTGAAAGAGATAACTTTCCAAAAGCAGCAGAAGTAATTTTTATTGTCCCTTCCAGTTGAATTTGTACTGGAACAAATTGCCATATTCTGCCTCTAAACAAAAGCTATTTCTGGAGCAACATGGTTGCATCTGGCTGATTTTAAATTGTGACCAGTGGTGTGATTCTGACACAGTTAGTCCAATTGTCTGGCTAGATTTCTGGTGCTTATTAACCTCTTAAAGTAAAAGAAAGAAACATATATTCAGTGAGTATAGTTACAGGCCATTAATATAATGCCTATCCTTTCTCTTAATGAATGAGATACATAAAAGCAAAGAAAAAGACATTTTCTCAAATGCAAAAATGCCACTCTCCGCTAATGTTATTATAAAAGGTATACTCGTACAAACTTCCAAAAAATTTCCATGTGAGAAAGGGGGAAAATACTAAGGAAAATTTAAGGGTGGCAAAGAGATTTAATTTCAAAAACTAATGCCCCTGGATGCTGCAGTTTTGTGTTGCGGTTTCTGAAACTGTGTCTCTCCTCACCTAGAGGTGAAGTGTATCAGAATACATTGGTGAGACCTACCAAGGACACGAAAGGAAGGAAAGCCTGTGTCCCCTGTATCTAGCATAATTGAGCTGATTCCTGCCAGGTTAGAGTAACAATGAGTTAGAAGTGAAGCAACACACCAAAGACAATTGATAATGTAGGACTTCAGGATATATCAAATTTCTAGATAACTCCTCTTACCAGTAGAAAGGTCACAGATGGATAACTGACAAGTCAGGTCAACAAGAGAACATCTAGATTAAAGAAGTGTGGACATTTAGCATTTACTATTGAAATCTTCGATTCCTCCTAAATTACTCCTTTGTAATAAGTATATTCTTATTCTCTCTGGAATAAGTATATTCCCTGTGGAGAGCAGGTGCTTTTGAAGCAAAGGCCAAGGTTTCCATCCTTGTATGAACCACCTAGCTTCAGAGAAAAAATAGCAAAACATAAGACAAACATAGAAAAAAAAAATTTCACAAGAGTAACAACAAAGGTAAAGGTCTAGCAAGTAAAATTAGAAAAGCAACTTAAAGGGTATGCTATGCTAACACAAACATATAAAAAATGCATAATTTTACAAGGCCCAGGGATGCCTTATTGACTGTTATAACCAGGAGTGGTTTTTAGCATTTGAAAAATGACTTGGGATTCCCAAACAATAACTACCTCACATATATAAGTGTGTGTATATATATACATATGTGTGTGTGTGTGTGTGTGTGTGTGTGTGTATAAAAGTGGTTAACTTTCAAGGTGGATATTTTCTGAGGACAAAAACAAACTTCCATTGTAAGACAAACCAAATTAACTCATACATTTGATATAGTCATTTAATAATTAAATCACACCATGGACCTGGCACTAGAGATGCAAAGATGATGCATGTCAGAAAAGAAGTGTCACTCATATATAATTACTTAATTTATAATTGTGTTAAATGCTATTGAGAAAACATATTTACAGTTTCATTTGAATATTCCATTGACATTATAACAAATTTAACAGCTTAATGGAGTGAAATGAATTGCTTTTTAAAAGATTTTCTTCTTCTGGCCAAGAGAAGAAACTAAGTTTAAGAACAGAAAGAGGGACTTCCCTGGTGGTGCAGTGGTTAAGAAACCACCTGCCAATGCAGGGGACACGAGTTTGATCCCTGGTGTGGGAAGATCCCACATGCCGCAGAGCAACTAAACCCATGCACCATAACTACCGAGCCTGTGCTCTGAAGCTCGCATGCCACAACTACCAAAGCCCATGTGCCTAGAGCCTGTGCAACAAGAAAAGCCACCACAATGAGAAGCCCACGCATGCGAGAAAAAGTAGCCCCGGCTCATGGCAACTAGAGAAAGCCCAGGTGCAGCAACGAAGAATCAATGCAGCCAAAAATAAATAAATAAATAAATTTATATAAAAAGAAGAGAAAGCAATAAGAGCAACTTCCTGTCAGGCTGAGTTTCCCAATCCATTAGCATGGTAATTTTTAAAAAAAATTTTATTGGAGTATAGTTGATTTACAATGTCATGTTAGTTTCAGGTGTACAGCAAAGTGAATCAGTTGTACATATACATATATCCACTTTTTTTTTAGATTCTTTTCCCATATAGGCCATTACAGGGTATTGAGTAGAGTTCCCTGTGCTATACAGTAGGTCCTTATTAGTTATCTATTTTATATATAGTAGTGTGTATCTGTCAATCCCAATCTCCCAATTTATCCCTACCCTTCCTTACCCCCTGGTAACCATAAGTTTGTTTCCTACATCTGTGGCTCTACTTTGTTTTGTAAATAAGTTCATTTGTAACCATTTTTTTAGATTCCACATTTAAGCGATATCATATGATATTTGTCTTTCTGTGTCTGACTTACTTCACTCAGTATGACAATCTCTAGGTCCATCCATGTTGCTGCAAATGACATTATTTTGTTCTTTTTTATAGCTGAGGTACTGGGAATGTTTCTTAAAAGTATATATCAGAATACATAAAGATTGGCAATTTTAAAGGTGCATGAGGTTATATGATAGATTAGATTTGCTATGGTTTAAAATAAGGTTTTGGGGCTTCCCTGGTGGCGCAGTGGTTAAGAATCCACCTGCCAATGCAGGGGACATGGGTTCAAGCCCTGGTCCGGGAAGATCCCACATGCCGCTGAACACCTTAAACCCGTGCGCCACAACTACTGAGCCTGTGCTCTAGAGCTTGCGAGCCACAACTACTGAGACTGCGTGCCATAACTACTGAAACCCACGCTCCTAGAGCCCGTGCTCCACAGCAAGAGAAGCCACCTCAGTGAGAAGCCTGTGAGCTGCAACAAAGAGTAGGCCCCGCTCACTGTAACTAGAGAAAGCCCACACGCAGTAACAAAGACCCAATGCAGCCAAAAATAAATAAATAAAATAAATAAATTTATAAAAATAAAAAAGAAAGTTTTTTAAATACAGGATTCACTGTATTCAAAAAAAGGAAAATATAATAGCTTAGGCAATGCATTTGGCCCATTAGCCTGTGTTCTTAGCCTACTGGGCCTTTCTATCCTCTCATTTAGGAATGCCTTTCATCTCCTTCAAGGTTAGCTCAAGCACCACTTCCTTACTGACACTTACTGGGATCAGTAGTTATTGGAGAAGGTCATTGAGAGGAAGTGACCACTGGATTGACCCATGAGCTAGACCAAGGCAATGGGGGGCTCCTCACTATCTCCCCTGCCTTTGGAATGCACATTCTGCCTCCTGTTCCCACAGTGGGAACCGTTTTCAAGGACACAGACTTGAGAGAGTAAGGTGTTGTTGAGACCATCTGGACTAAATAAATAGGTGACTGAACCTAATTAAGGCCTCTATATACACTTTTAAGATTCTGGTGGCAGATGCAGCAATCCAGTGGTTTTCAGCTGCCTAAGGCAAGCCTCGTATGTAAATTCCCTTGCTTATGAAACTCACCACCTACCAATCTGGGGTGGCCTGTCTCTATCTTCAGTCTCTCCTTGCCCTCTGGTACTGGTACCAATTTGGAGACCAACAGTAGTAAGAACTAATAGTTCTTTATTTTTTTTAATCCCTGTTGTGTTATTGAGTTTGGTGTCTTTTATAGTTCTTACCACATTAACCATTTAACTTTATTTTCAACTAAGTTTAAAAATTAACTGAAGGCTAATCTATCTAGTCCATCTGATTTTATTTTTTTAATTATGCTTTTTCTACTTTTAGCAGTTCAGTAGTAGAAGAAATTATTTTATTAGTCTTATTGATAGGATAAAAAATGGTGAATTATGTATTTGCTCATAGAAATGTCTTTTTCTGTGTCATAAGACAGTGTTTCTGGATGAAAACAGTAAAATGAGAATTTTAATTTTAAAATTAAATGAGAATTTTAAATTTAAATTTATTTAAATATCATACAATATCCATCAATAATAACAATTATAAATAATAATGAACAGAATTTAATCAAAATTTCTCTTAACATAAAGTTTCTCAATCACACTTCATGAAAAATTGTTCTTCAAATTTTTCCTCGAACTATGCGAAGATTGATAATAAATCAAATGTAATAAAGAATTAATTTTCTTAGGACAAATTAAATAACCAACTAAAGTCATTTTCCATTTTCATGATTCTGGAACCAAAACTATCTACAACCACCAGCTTCCTTTCTGCATTAGCATGACATTACTATCCAGTTAACTCTTGCTCAGGAAGAGAAAAATTGCAAATAACTTTATCGTTCATTCTAAGAACTTCCCAGAAGCCCATTTAAAATGAACATAAGACTGTTCAATTTACAGTAGGTAGAATGAAAAGACTGCTTCTGAAGACTCCCTATGAAACTCTTTCCTTAAAACCTTAGCTTGCTATGTCCATCAATCCTAAACCATTATATTATGAACCTTACCCAATCCTGATGAAATATGTTGCTTTAAGCCAGGCTGCCAAACCTCATAGAAATCTCAATTTTGCTGTTCCTCCTCTGAAATGCTACCCAAATTCTGTTGAGCTAGTTAGCACTCTTACTGCAATAAGCAATAGACTCAATTTTCCCTTATCAACTGAAAATTTTGGTAACATTTTATCAATTCTTATTGAATAACCAAAGACTCCTTTTTTCATTAACAAATTAGAGTTTATGCACACCAAACAAATTGTCTTCCAGGTTAGTTTTGAGTTCAGTAAATTTCTGGTTAAAAAAATAAAGTCTGTTTAAAGTAGTACTTGGCCTTCTTATGGAATGTATAAAGCTGTATTTTGATAAGGTGGGTAATGTTTGAAATTTCAAATCAAATACATCCAAGCTTTTATTAAATACAAAACTGCAACCGAAACCATTTCCTTTGATTATTTAGTAATGTGGAGTTTATATATGAATGCTTTTTTTTCATTCAGGTAAAAAGTTTGAAATTTGCTGTTCCAGTACTACAGAAGCAATGAGTTTCTTTTCTTAAGTTATCATAGATCACTTTGGCTTCAAGTTTTTCGTTTTTTTGTTTTTTTGTGTGTGATGTACCTATCCTTTACTTGACTCTCCTATACAACTTCTTCTCAGAATAATGGTGTTTTAGCCGTTTAGGTAGCTTAAAGTAACTGAAACCGCATTAGCTTAGAAATTGGATGGGCCTGAGTTTTACTGTTTACTCTGTTTCATACTACCTTTGTCACTATTGAAAATTACCTCATCTTTTTAAGCATCAGTTTCTTCAGCTGCAAAATGGGAATAATATTATATAACTCCTAGATTTGCTGTGAGGGTGAAATGGAATGGGAAGTGTAAAGTACTTAGTACTGGCCTGGAATGTAGGAGGTACTAAGTCAGTGATAACTATCTTAATTTTTGTTATTTACCATGTTATCCGAGGGCCTCACTTTAACGAGGGTACTTTCTCCTTCTAGATGACTCTATTTTTTGCTATCATATGCCTATCACTACACTGTTTCTTTAACTGGGGTACTTCTTTAGCTCATGGCACTTTCCTCCAAAATGTTCCATAAAAGATAAGCTTTCTCAGAGCCTACATTTCAGTTGTTCAGGGAGCTCCACCTTCCTGCAGAGCTGTAAGCCTTAGTTTAAACTGTTATCCAAATTGTGGGCCAAATGCATTGCCTAAACTCTTATTTTTTTCCTTTTCTTGAATATAGTGAATCTTGTATTTTAAGAAATCTTGTTTTAAACCATAGCAAATCTAATCTATTGTATAACCTCATGTACTTTTTAAATTGCCAGCTTTATGTATTCTGATACACACTTTTTGAAAGCACAATTCGACAATTTTATGCTCTGGGTTTTGTATATAATGTATATACCTAAGACATTTTATGCCTCATAGTAACTTTTCAAACTTTTTATTTCAGACAGCTCTACAATAAAGAATTGACCTCTCCTTGTCCTCAAGCAAAGGACACCTGGTAAGTTCCAGAACCATAAATTCGTGTAAGTAATGGGAACTTTAGAGTTGCAGTCAGTAAGTGATTCAGAATCCTCTGTGAGGGAACAGCTCCACTGGATAGCTCCCCGACATGTCTAAAGGCGTTGTGCCTTCTTTGTATGTGAAGATAATTCTACTGATCTTCCGTAATCAGTACAGCGTCTGTTGGATTTCCAATAGCAGGATTAGAATTATAAATTCTAGAAGAGTATCATGTAGAAGGACCTTGAAGTTTATCTAGTCCAGTTACCTCATAAGCAGCCAGAGGCTTAAAGACTTGCACAAAGTGACACTGCCCATTAATAAGAGATTCGTCTCTAGTACTCAGGATCTGGGACTCTCAGCTCAGCACCGTTTATGCTTTACCTCAGATTTGGTTTGATTCATGCTCTTTCTCACTGTCTCCACTGGATTAATGATACACATTTGTTAGATGGATGACCAGAGCTGTTGTCATTTTTCTAAAGAGATGTCCATCTACCCTCTTCAGCTCAACAGAATCCATGCAACTTTATGGAATCCATGCAACTTTATGGAATCCATGCAACTAAATAACTCCTTTATTTCTGTCAACTTTGGAAAAATGAGAAAAAATTTCACTACCAGGCATTGCATTGATCCCATTAGAAAGCCTTTTCATCATAAACAACAATAAATAGTTGTTGAACATTCACTGTGCTTATGGGATACTTTGTCATTTTCTTTTCTCTCATTCTGCTATAGGTATCTCTGTCAATCTGTATATCTCTTATAAAGAACACCTTTTACTTAAAATTGTTCTCAGCTTTCTTGTACTCAACGAAATAATCTATGTGTGAGCCTGATTTTATACATATGCATTTGCTTTTGGGGAAATGTAAACCTCACACACTGGTTAAACTAATACATATGGCCACTCCATAGTAGGCCTCCTCCATGAGAGCAAGATAGTCAAACTGCCTTCTACAATAGACATTTTATTTTTTCAATACCAAACAAACATTCCTGTAACTGTATTATTTTCTTATAAATAAATAATTTAAAAGAGAAAATGTCACAAAGTTACTGTGGCTATTATGAATATGGGACAAAAGGGATACAAAGAAACACCAGTTCAGTGCTTAATGGGTTATTCTTGCTGAGAACTAATGATGATTGGAAGGTGATAGTGGTCTTGGAGATGGTAATAAGTGTATGGGTTTGGAAAAGTAGAGCCAAAGAATTTGCTGATGAGATTGGATATGGGGTGTGAGGAAAAAAGGCACAGTCGAGCATAATGTCTGGAACTCCTGAAAAGAGATGGGAGTCATTGCTGGGTAGATAGTATGTTAAAAATGCCATGGACATAGAGACGGTCACACAGGAAGAGTGTGAAAAAGATAATTGGGTTAAATACTGAGCAAAAGGAATAGAAAAGTTGCATCCAGTGAGGCAGAAGAGATAAGCTAATACTAAAATCCAGAATAAGCTATTTTAGAGAGAGGAGAAGGTCATCTGTGCCAAATAGTGCTGAGAGATTGGTAAAGTGAGGGCAGAGGAATGCACATTGACCTTGGCAACTTGCAGCTGATTGGTGATCTTGAAAAGAAGGATTGTAGTAATGTGATGAGGAGGGATGAGCAATCAGAGTAGAGGTGAAGAGAGAATGGAAGCAGAGGAAATTGGTGTTAGCAGGTAGAAAATTAATTCAACAGATTTGGAGATGAAGGAAATAGGGATTGTAGTTGATAAGACAATTAGGGTTAAGGGAATTCTTTTTTTAATATAGGTAAACAAACACAAAATAGAATCATGCAATGTAACTCTAATTTTGGTGTGGAGAAAATGTGTAATTTTCTCTACTGCTATGCTTGCCCTCTTGTTAGCTGCCACCTGCTGGCTAGAGGAGAAGAAAGTTAAAAAGTGTTTTTTCCAGGTAAAAGTTTAATTCAAACTGACTACTTAAATTATCCTTAAAAAGATTTCTAGAGATTGGTTCAAGATGGCAGAATAGGTGGACATGAGCTCACTCCCTCTTGTGAGAGCACCAGAATCACAGCTAACTGCTGAACAATCATCGACAGGAAGACAGTTGAACTCACCAAAAAAGATACCTTACATCCAAAAACAAAGGAGAAGCTGCAATGAGACGGTAGGAGGGGTACAATCACAATAAAATCAAATCCCATAAGTGCTGGGTGGGTGACTCACAAATTGGAGAACAATTATACCACAGAAGACCACCCACTGGACTGAAGGTTCTGAGGTCCACATCAGGCTTCCCAAGCTGGGGGTCCAGCAATGGGAGGAGGAATTCCCAGAGAATCAAACTTCGAAGGCTAGCAGGATTTGACTGCAGGACTTTGTTAGGACTGGGGAAAATAGAGACTCCAATCTTGGAGGGCACACACAAAGTAGTCTGCTCATCAGGACCCAGAGGGAAGGAGCAGTGACCCCATAGGAGTCTCAATCAGAACTGCTGTTAGTATTGGAGGGTCTCCTGCAGAGCCAGGGGGTGGCTCTGGCTCACCACAGGGACAAGGACACTGGCAGCAGAGTCTGGGAAGTAATCCTTGATGTGACCCCTCCCGGAGTCCACTATTAGCCCCACCAAAGAGCCGGGTAGGCTCTAGTGCTGGGTCTCCCCAGGACAAACAACCAACAGGGAGAGAACTTAGCCCCACCCATCAGCAGACAAGTGGATTAAAGTTTTACTGAGCTCTGCCTACCAGAGCAACATCTAGCTCTACCCACCTCCAATCCCTCCCATCAAGAAGCTTGCACAAGCCTCTTAGGTAGCCTCATACACCAGAGGGCAGATAGCAGAAGTAAGAAGAGCTACAATCCTGCAACCTGTGGAACAAAAACCACATTCACAGAAAGATAGACAAAATGAAAAGGCAGAGGACTATGTAACACATGAAGGAACAAGATAAAACCCCAGAACAACATCTAAATGAAGTAGAGATAGGCAACCTTCCAGAAAAAGAATTCAGAATAATGATAGTGAAGATGATCCAGGACCTCGGAAAAAGAATGCTAGCAAAGATCTAGAAGATGCAAGAAATGTTTAACAAAGACCTAGAAGAATTAAAGAACAAAAAAGCATAGATGAACAATACAATAACTGAAATGAAAAATAAACTAGAAGGAATCAATAGCAGAATAACTGAGGCAGAAGAATAGAAAAGTGACCTGAAGACAGAATGGTGGAATTCCCTAACATGGAAAAAGAAATAGCCACCCAAGTCCAGGAAGAACAGAAAGTCCCAGGCAGGAAAAACCCAAGGAGAAACACGCTGAGACACATTAGTAATCAAATTGACAAAAATTATAGACAAAGAAAAATGAATAAAAGCAACAAGGGAAAAATGACAACTAACATACAAGGGAACTCCCATAAGGTTAACAGTGGATTTCTCAGCAGAAACTCCACAAGCCAGAAGCAAGTGGTACGATATATTTAAAGTGATGAAAGGGAAGAATCTACAACCAAGATTATGCTACCCAGCAAGGATCTCATTCAGATTCAATGAAAAAATCAAAAGCTTTACAGACAAGCAAAAGCTAAGAGAATTCAACACCACCAAACCAGCTCTACAACAAATGCTAAAGGAACTACTCTAAGTGGGAAACACAAGAGAAGAAAAGGACCTACAAAAACAAACCCATAACAATTAAGAAAATGGTAATAGGAACATACATATTGATAATTAGCTTAAATGTGAATGAATTAAATGCTCCAACCAAAAAACACAAGGTTGCTGAATGATACAAACAAGGCTCACATATATGCTATCTACAAGAGACACACTTCAGACCTAGGGACACATACATACTGAAAGTGAGGGGATGGAAAAGGATATTTCATGCAAATGGAAATCAAAAGAAAGCTGGAGTAGCAATACTCATATGAGATAAAATGGACTTTAAAATAAAGAATGTTACAAGAGACAAGGAAGGACACTACATAATGATCAAGGAATTAATCCAAGAAGAAGATATAAAAGTTATAAATATATATGCACCCAACATAGGAGCACCTCAATACATAAGGCAAATGCTAACAACCATGAAAGGAGAAATAGACAGTAACACAATAATAGTAGGGGACTTTAACACCTCATTTACACCAATGGACAGATCATCCAGACAGGAAGTTTATAAAGAAACACAAGCTTTAAATGACACAATAGACCAGATAGATTTAATTGATATTTATAGGACATTCCATCCAAAAACAGCAGATTACACTTTCTTCTCAAGTGCACATGGAACATTCTCCAGGATAGATCACCTCCTGGGTCACAAATCAAGCCTTGATAAATTTAAGAAAATTGAAATCATATCAAGCATCTTTTCCGACCACAACGCTATGAGATTAGAAACCAATTACAGGGAAAAAAAATGTAAAAACCACAAACAAATGAAGGCTAAACAATATGTTACTAAATAAGCAGGAGATCACTGAAGAAATCAAAGAGGAAATCAAAAATACCTTGAGACAAATGACAATGAAAACACGAAGATCCAAAACCTAGGGGATGTAGCAAAAGCAGTTCTAAGAGGGAAGTTTATAGCCATACAATCCTACCTCAAGAAACAAGAAAAATCTGAAATAACCAAACTGACCCTACACCTAAAGGAACTAGAGAAAGAAAAACAAACAACACCAAAGGTTAGTAGAAGGAAGGAAATCTTAAATATCAGAGAAGAAATAAATGAAATAGAAACAAAGAAAACAATAGCAAAGAAAAATACAACTAAAAGCTGGTACTTTAAGAAGATAAAGAAAATTGATAAACCTGTAGCCAGACTCATCAAGAAAAAGAGGGAGAGGACTCAGATCAATAAAATTAGAAATGAAAAAGGAGAAGTTAGAACGGACACCACAGAAATACAAAGCATCATAAGAGACTACTACAGAAAACTCTATGCCAATAAAATGGACAACCTGGAAGAAATGGACAAATTCTTAGAAAGGTGTAACCTTCCAAGACTGAACCAGGAAGAAACAGAAAATATGAACAGACCAATCACAAGTAATGAACTTGAAACTGTGAGTAAAAATCTTTCAACAAACAAAAGTCCAGGACCAGATGGCTTCACAGGTGAATTCTATCAAACATTTAGAGAATAGCTAACACCCATCCTTCTCAAACTCTTCCAAAATATTGCAGAGGGTGGAACAGTCCCAAACTCCTTCTACATTGCCACCATAACCCTGATACCAAAACCAGACAAAAATACTACAAAAAAAGAAAATTACAAACCAATATCAGTGATGAATATAGATGCAAAGATCCTCAACAAAATACTAGCTAACAGAATCCAACAACACATTAAAAGGATCATACACCATAATCAATGGGGATTTATCTCAGGGATGCAAGGATTCTTCAATATATGCAAATCAAAAAATGTGATACACCATATTAACAGATTGAAGAATAAAATCCATATGATCGTCTCAATAGAGGCAGAAAAAGCTTTTGACAAAATTCAGCACCGATTTATGATAAAAACTCTCCAGAAAGTGGGCATAGAGGGAACCTACTTCAACATAATAAAGGCCATATATGGCAAACCCACAGCAAACATCATATCAATGGTGAAAAACTGAAAGCATTTCCTCTAAGATCAGGAACAAGACAATGATATCCACTCTCGCCACTATTATTCAACAGAGTTTTGGAAGTCCTAGCTATGGCAATCAGAAAAAAAAAGAAAATGAAAACAAATTGGAAAAGAAGAATTAAAATGTCACTGTTTGCAGAGGACATGATACTATACATAGATAATCCTAAAGATGCCACCAGAAAACTACTAGAGCTCATCAGTGAATTTGGTAAAGTTGCAGGGTACAAAATTAATGCACAGAAATCTCTTGCATTCCTATACACTAACAATGAATGATGAGAAAAAGAAATTAAGGAACAATGCCATTCACCATTGCAACAACAAAAATAAAATACCTAGGAATAAACCTACCTAAGGAGGTAAAGGACCTGTACTCCGAATACAATAAGACACTGTTGGAAGACATCAAAGATGACACAAACAGATGGAGAAATATACCATGTTCTTGGACTGGGAGAATCAATATTGTGAAAATGACTATACTACCCAAAGCAATCTACAGATTCAATGTAATCCCTATCAAATTACCAGTGGCAATTTTTTACAGAAATAGAACAAAAAATCTTAAAATTTGTATGGAGACACAAAAGACCCCGAATAGCCAAAGCAGTCTTGAGGGAAAAAACGGAGCTGGAGGAATCAGACTCGCTGACTTCAGACTATACTACAAAACTACAGTAATCAGGACAATATGGTACTGGAACAAGAACAGAAATATAGATCAATGGAACAGGATAGAAAACCCAGAGTTAAACCCATGCACATATGGTCACCTTATCTTTGATAAAGGAGGCAAGAGTATACAATGGAGCAAAGACAGCCTCTTCAATAAGTGGTTCTGGGAAAACTGGACAGCTACATGTAAAAGAATGAAGTTAGAACACTCCCTAACACCATACACAAAAATAAACTCAAAATAAATTAAAGACCTAAATGTAAGACCGGACACTATAAAACTCTTAGAGGAAAACATAAGTAGAACACTCTTCAACATAAATCACAGCAAGATCTTTTTTGACCCACCTCCTAAAGTAATGGAAATAAAAACAAAAATAAACAAATTGGACATAATGAAACTTAAAAGCTTTTGCACAGCCAAGGAAACTGTAAAGAAGACGAAAAGACAACACTCAAAATGGGAGAAAATATCTGCAAACCAATCAATGGACAAAGGATTAATCTTCAAAATGTATAAACAGCTCATGCAGCTCAATATCAAAGTAACAAACAACCCAATGCAAAAATGGGCAGAAGACCTAAATAGACATTTCTCCAAAGAAGATATACAGGTGGCCAAGAGGCACATGAAAAGATGCTCAACATCACTAATTATTAGAGAAATGAAAATGATAACTACAGTGAGGTATCACTTCACACTGGTTAGAATGGGCATCATCAGAAAATCTGCAAACAACAAATTGTGGAGAGGGTATGGAGAAAAGGGAACCCTCTTGCACTGTTGGTGGGAATGTAAATTGATATAGCCACTATGGAGAACAGTATGGAGGTTCCTTAAAAAACTAAAAATAGAATTACCATATGACCCAGCAATCCCATGACTGGGTATATACCCAGAGAAAACCATAATTCAAAAAGACACATGCACTGCAGTATTCATTGCAGCACTATTTACAATAACCAGGTCATGGAAGCAACCTAAATGCCCATCGACAGACAAATGGATATTGAAGATATGGTACATATATACAATGTAATATTACTCTGCCATAAAAAGGAATTAAATTGGGTCATTTGTAGGCACATGGATGGACCAACAGACTGTCATACTGAGTGAAGTAGGTCAGAAAAACAAATATCGTATATTAATGCATATTTGTGGAATCGAGAAAAATTGTTCAGATGAACTGGTGTGCAAGGCAGAAATAGAGACACAGGTGTAGAAAACAAACATATGGACACCAAGAGGGGAAAGCGGGGGGTTGGGGGTGGTGGTGGGTTGAATTGGGAGATTGGGATTGACATGTATACACTAATATATATACAATAAATAACTAATAAGAACCTTCTGTATAAAAAAATAAACTGTTTCTAAGGAAGAAGTGATCAAGTTTTCAAGTTGCCTCCCCCAGCTTCTCTCTCTTGTATTTGAGAGGAGGGTGTTGCATCCCTGTGGTGAAGGGAAAGACTCAGATCCTGTGTGGTCCTGTATCCTCTCCTAGTTGATGTCTTTTATTCCAGATATTTATTGCTGAAGTCCATGGCTGCTCTATTGGATGATCTGCTCACTCTCATGGGTTCTTTGTCTTAGTCAAAGCTCAAGGATTCTCCCTGGCTCTGTCAGTATCCACTGTCATCCTGAGTCCTTGCCATTTCTTGTGTCCTACCTTCTGGTCCAGTGCTAGGGACCAGTCAGTGCTCCAAAGTCATTTCATCAGACAAGGCAGGTCCCAGGGAATCAACATAGCATCCATGCACCCACATGATGAGGGCACATCCAGATATTTAAACATCAAGGCCATCCTCTGCCTGACCACACTGTACCCCCAAATCCATAAAATTATGCTTTGGTTTGGTTCACAGATCCAGTCAGAGATTTACTCTTTTTCCTGAGTCATAAATGTAGAGCACCCAGTGTCATTGTGTGATACCTTCATTTATCCAATGCAACTGAATTCTACACTGCAACCAAAACCAGGGAGAGGATTATTCAGACAATAACATGTGATGTCCTCCCCATCTCTGGAGGCAAAAAGAGGCAAGCTTTAGTACACACCCCATCTCTTTCTGCCTTGATGTTCTTTACTTAAATTTTAATTCTCTATGTTCTCTCTGAGTGTACAAAAATGGGAGGTAAAGGAGTTTAACTCTTCATTTTATCCTTCAGGCTGAAGGATTCCTAAGACCAACTAGGAGGAAAGTCATGCGCTAAGAAAGGCAAATTCTAAAGTTTCATTAATTATATTTAACATATTACCCCGTACATATTTTAATGTGTTGGTGATAATGACCTAATGGAGAGAAAGAAACCAATAGGGATAATTTTAGGGGAGAAGACCTTGTTGAGGAGAAGAAATGGGACTCTAAACCACAAATGAATGTGTTGACCTTTGATAAGACTAGAGACACTTCACCCACTTGAACAGCAGATAACAGGGTAGGAAGTGTGGGTGTAAATACAGGAGGGTAGGAGATGTGACAGAAAAAACATGGATTTCATCCATATTCTCCATAAGATATGAGACTAGATCATCACCTGAAATTGAGAAGAAAGAGTGCCAAAGAATTTCACTTATCTGAAGAGAAGATGAGAAATGTTTTATAATTATTTTATTTTATGTGAATATTTTTCTCCCATTTGGAATGTAATCATATTTCAAATTATTCATGACCTCACCTTTATACTTATGTTAACCCCTCTAAAAGTCTTTTTTTTTTTATTTGGGGTATAGTTGTTTTACAAAGTTGTGTTAGTTTCTACTGTACAATGAAGTGAAATTCCCTGTGCTATACAGCAGGTTCTTATTAGTTATCTATTTCATACATATTAGTGTATACATGTCAATCCCAGTCTCCCAGTTCATCCCACCCCCACACCCCACACACCCCTGCTTTCCCCGCCTGGTGTCCATACATTTGTTCTCTGCATCTGTGTCCCTATTTCTGCCTTGCAGACCAGTTCATCTGTACCATTTTTCTAGATTCCATATGTATACATTAATATACGATATTTGTTTTTCTCTTTCTGACTTACTTCACTCAGTATGACAGTCTCTAGGTCCATTCATGTCTCTACAAATCACCGAATTTCATTCCTTTTTATGGCTAATATTCCATTGTATATATGTATAAATCTCTTTATCCATTCGTCTGTCGATGGACATTTAGAAGAAAGTTGTTTTTTTTTGTTTTTTTGGGTTTTTTTTTTTGTGGTACGCGGGCCTCTCACTGTTGTGGCCTCTCCCGTCGCGGAGCACAGGCTCCGGACTCACAGGCTCAGGGGCCATGGTTCACAGGCCCAGCTGCTCTGCGGCATGTGGGATCCTCCCGGACCGGGGCACGAACCCGTGTCCCCTGCATCGGCAGGCGGACTCTCAACAACTGTGCCACCAGGGAAGCCCCTAGAAGAAAGTTGTTTAAAAAAATAAATGTTTAGTCTTACTAGTAATTGAAAAGTTAAATAATAAGTTATGAATTTATAGCTTTTATGTATTAGCAAAAAATGTTGTAATGCTCAGTTATGGCAAAGTGACATACATTGTGTAAATGCAACTGAAATAAACAAAAATGTTTCATCCATTAAGTCTTCATTTATTCAATAACTATTTATTGAGTACCTGCTACTTGCCAGTCATTATTCTAGGCACTAGGATTGTATCAGAGAATAAAACAGACAAAAATCTCTATCCTTGATGAGCTTTCCTTTCAGTGGGATGAGGAAAACATAGATATTAATAATAGTAATAAAATATCAACAATGAATACCAATGATTACCAGTTGAGGACTTATATGTTCCAAGTACTTTGGTTAACTATTTCTATTCATCACACTATTTAATACTTAAAATAATGTCCCAGATTGTGTAATTTTCACAAAAGCCTTATGAGGTAGTATTGTTAACCCTCGTGTCATGGATGAAAAGACTGGGAGCTTACGAAAACCACACAAGATAACACAGCACGTGACAAAAGCGATTCTGCCTCTCTCCTCAGCCTGGCTCTTCTCTCTTTACGACAGGCCCAGAAAAATCACAGGGAGCCTAATTTTTGAGGAATAATGTATTGAACTACATAAGCATAAAACTTTCATAGTATTGTCAAAGAGAATAACATGAATGGAAATAAAATTGGAGTACACATGGCAGCAGATGGAGCTTGTAAGGATCATGCAACACATGGGAAGACAAAAAGTGACAGTAAATGAGTGAAAAGGAGCACAGTGGGTTAGTTCGTCACATTTTAAGCACTATTCTCTGCACCCCCAGTTCCAAGGCATCTACCACCTAATCTGTGTGAAAAGCTATTGATCAAAACTAAAACTTGTATTTATAATGCAGGTCTGTAATTGCCAAGAAATTTAACTATTCAGTAAATGAAAATTTATTCATAATGTGTGGTGGTCATTATTGTCAAGCAATTTTTTTTTGTTAAAAATCTCAATTTCAGAATCTGAACATGACATAGGTTATATCAAACTACCTTAATTTGGGGAGCTTCAATGGATACTTATGTTTAGGTAGGGAGCAATATGTCTGGCTGGGGATACCTGTATTCCTACCTAGAGACAGAAAATAAATGTGGATTATAGAATTACACTTCCAGTAACTACCCCAGCTACTTCCATTTTACTACCATCTCTCACCTGGATTCCTAACAGGTGTCCCTGCTTCTACCATTGTATCTTCACCTACCAGTTAGAGTAATCATGTTAAAATATGAGATGATGTCACTCTTCTGCTTAAAATCTCACAGTGGTGCTCCATTTCATTCAGGTTCAGAGACCACAAGGCTTTATATGTTTAGGTGTCTATAACCTTTATCATCTTATGTCCTGCCACCTTCCTCTTTGTATACTCCATTCCAGCCACACTCATTCCTGTCCCATTTGTCCGACATGTCAGACAGGTTCCCATATTAGAACCTTTGAGCTAGGGGACAGTTGCCTCTGCTCAGAAGACTCCCAGATACTTGCCTGACTAACTACCTTCCTCTTGAGGGCCCTTGCTCCAATGTCTAAACGTCACTTCTTCCACAAGACAGGTCTACTTCCAGCTCCCTCTTACTTTACTTTGCTTCAAACATGCTCACAATATATCCATTTGTTACAATAATTTCACTTTCCCTATCTCCCCCTGCAAGAAGGTAAGTTCTAGGAGGGAGGGATGTTAACCTATTTGGTTCACTATTATATGTCAACTTCTAGGTACATAGTAGACGATCAGTAAATATTTTATCAATGACTGGCTTTTTAAAAATATCTGTAACCAGCGTTTCACTGCTGAATACAGTGACCTGCACAGAGCTGTTATTTGAAAAATAGGTGGATTTATTTATTTTCTAAACTTTGTAGGTGCTCTCAGATCTCCCTGATCTAATTTTCCTAGGATTTATACTGGCACTTACTTTCATATTTGTCCCTTCCTCATGGAGGAAACTCTCTCCATTTTCCTAATATTTAGAATTTAAGCATTTCAGTTCTTCTGGGTGAAGTCAGTAGCTTGGAGATTAATCTCTCTCCTGTTTTCTCGTTGCTTACCCTGAACAATTGGTTGCCTTTCCTAGTTGTGCCAAATTGGGGGCTAGACCACCATGTGTCAATTCCTTATTATTCCACTCACCCATCTCTCACTTTATCCTGTATATACACATATACTAAAGACATAAATTTATATTGCTAATAATCATGAGAATCATCTGGTCTTGATCATAGCAATTTTGTCATATCCACAAACTCTTCAATATATCTTGATATATAGGTCTTGTTATATAGGTCTTGATATATAGGTCTTGTTAGGACATTGCTCTGGTTCTCAATTTTCACAAGGTTTCCTTCTTAAAATTCTCCATGTGGTTTCTAATGTACAAACTGGTAATTTTACTTTATTTTTATTCCTTCTCTCTCTTGAAGATAGAATATTCTATAAATCCTTTTTCTTGGAATATAGGGAAATCTTTTCACAGAGCTGTTTGGTCATTTACCTGTGAGGATAGATGGGACAGATTTGGGATTGATGGAAAAATTTCCAATTGGATCTATGTTGCCTTCATTTCCAATGAAAACAACAACATGGGTACATATGTATATCAGTACAGTCATTTGGTGTGTTCTAAAAACTCCCTGGTTAAGAGTAATTAGAAAAGCACTTCAGTTCATGGTGATGTCACACTGAGTAATATAAACCAACCCTATTGCTGATTATAATTTAAAAATATAGATGGATTTTAAAAAATTTTCTAAACATCAATTAATTAACAAGATACTGAGGAATAACTAGAGTAACATGTAAGAGAAGAAAGAATTCAGAGAGATGAGCCTGGAATTTGGCACATCTTTGGTCCAGGAGCATTTGCTAATCCAGAGGAGCTGCTAAGAAGGTCTTTGACAGAGTTTCAGGACTTCAGGGATAAAAGTTGGAGTCAAGGGTTTGCCAAAGGCAAGGTCCCTGGATGAACTTCCCTGTTTTAAATTTGAGAACCAAATCTAGGAAGAAGATTGAGTCAGAAGTAAAACAGTCTTAGAACAGATTGCAGCCCATGTCAAGTCACTTAGGTGCCGCAGAAAAATTGGATGAAGGTGAACCTGTAAAACTAGGACTTCCAGGCACCTGTAAGGTAAATGAAAATTCTCCCTGGAAAATAATAATATCATCTTGAGCCTCAAATTATTTCAGCTGAAGTTTTCAAATGCTATGTCTGGCAACAAAGATAAGAGGAGGCACAGGGAGAGAAGTCAACATGAAAGGGAACCACTACAAACAGCCCATAGGTATGTCAGAGTGGAAATATTATGCTCAGATTGGGGAAAAATATTATGTTCACTATACCCATGGAAATTAAAGTTGAACTTAAAAATGTTATCAAGGATTTGGAAACTAACATATTTTGATTTTAAAGAAAAGAACTGACTAGAGGGCTTTCCTGGTGGCGCAGTGGTTGAGAGTCCGCCTGCCAATGCAGGGGACACAGGTTCACGCCCCAGTCCGGGAAGATCCCACATGCCATGGAGCGGCTAGGCCCATGAGCCATGGCCACTGAGCCTGCACGTCTGGAGTCTGTGCTCTGCAACGGGAGAGGCCACAACAGTGAGAGGCCCAAGTACCGGAAAAAAAAAAAAAAAAAAAAAAAAAGAACTGACTAGAAACTCTAAAACTGAAAAATACAGTAACCAAAGTTAATTATCCAGGAGATGGATTTAAGGACAGATTAGACACAGATAAAGAAAGAATTCATGAATCAGAAAATAGGTCAAAAGAATCCATCCAGAAGGAAGTGGAAGAAGCAAACTATAAAAAGTGAAAAATAAAGAGACCTGGAGTATACAGTGAGAAGGTTTAATATATATTTACTTGGAATTGAAGAATAGAGGAAAGTAGCCAAAAGGCAGAAGAAATATTTGCAGAGATAGTAATTTTCCAAAATATTTGGAAGACATCAAGTAACAGTGTTACAAAGCCCCGTGAATTTCAAGTAAACCTGAGAAGCCTAATTGGATGGAAAAAATAGTATAAATCAGTGAATTTTATTCAATTCAATTGGAGGGTATTTTATTAGAAATACTCTGTTAATTCCCTAGTACAATTGATGTAAACCATACTAGGAAAAAGTTTGCTGGTTAGGGGTTCCACTTTAATCAATATATCTTAAAGAATTTGGAATTAACATACTTGTTTGAAAGTATATCTAAAAAATGATTGAAAGTGGTTTGTTTTATAAATTGGTTATACATTCTTCTTATATGATATATTTTCCTTGGAGTCCAATTTGTTTTCAACAATGAAAGGAAAATAATCGTAGCAATATACAAATTATCACAAATTGAAAATTAATGTCTTCTAAATTTATATATACTGACTTTAATATAGTTAGATCATCATTGTCCCATCAGATTTCAAACTTTATATGAAACTGTTCATATAGTTTTAATATGATATTAAATTAAGCAAAACAGAACTCTCCAATCTCTGGGCTTTTGCTGCCCTCCTCTTTTGTTTAATTTTTAAAAAATGTTTTTCTTTGGTGGACATATGAAAAGGTTGAATAATGTAAACAAGCTTAGAGGAAAGCCTTCATACTTCTGTATATCTACCATCTATTTTTTTAATTAAGAGTGCCTGTAGGGCTTCCCTGGTGGCGCAGTGCTTGAGAGTCCGCCTGCCGCTGCAGGAGACGCGGGTTCGTGCCCCGTTTCGGGAAGATCCCACATGCCGCGGAGCGGCTGGGCCCGTGAGCCATGGCCGCTGGGCCTGCGCGTCCGGAGCCTGTGCTCCGCAAATGGGAGAGGCCACAACAGTGAGAGGCCCGCATAACGCAAGAAAAAAAAAAAAAGAGTGCCTGTAGATGACATCTCCAGACACTCATATATTGAGAGAGAGTATGTAAATGACAGAGGTTCCTTGTTTCCCAGTTTTCTGCTTCTGACTTTCAGACACTCTCTGTGATAAATTTCCAATCTAAAGCTGAGATGAAGCCTCCAATTACAGAGTGCAACTGTTCTCCTTGAGCTATAGCTACCGGATGGTAACGTCAAAAATTCCTCACTAGAGGCTTAACAGGGAGTCAAGTGATGAAAGGAAATGAAAGAAATCTTGGCTGATTTTCATGAAATAATCTCCGGCCTGGCACAAGCCCATATTGGGCTTCAGAGTGATCTTCAGAGAGACCTGGGGAATGGAACTGAATGAGTCTTCACAGCAGGGCAGCAATGCCTGTGAGACACACTGGGGTGTATTCAGGGCAGAAAAACTAATCAGAAGTTGGTGAATCTTGGTAAAGCCCGACACTGGTATCCCATTCGTCAGTGACAGTGAGGTCAAACCACTTCCCCTTCTCCATGTGCTAAGGAGAGAATTTCAGGGTGCATTACATATGAAATGGATGTTACAAACCATTTGGGTTTTTTGTTTTGTTTTGTTTTTTTACAGTACGCGGGCTGTTGTGGCCACTGTTGTGGCCTCTGCCGTTGCGGAGCACAGGCTCCGGATGCGCAGGCTCAGTGGCCATGGCTCACGGGCCCAGCCGCTCCGCGGCATGTGGGATCTTCCCAGACCGGGGCACGAACCCGTGTCCCCTGCATCGGCAGGCGGACTCTCAACCACTGCGCCACCAGGGAAGCCCCATTTGGTTTTTTTGATAACATCATTTAGTGAGAGGTGCTCATCTTATTTCTGTCACAAGCAAGGATGAAAATGTGTACTTTCTGAAAGAGGGGAATGGGGATTAGAGGGAAATTAGGGCAAAGTGTGAAAATAAGTGGAATTAAAATGGGGGGATAAAACAGATATAAAAATAACAAAATAAAAGCAAAGTAAAAGTATATATTGAGTACCATATTAGTACCTGATAATTTCATATGCTTCTTATGGAAACCATAATGGAGAAAATTAAAGTGAGGAAAAAATGTAAAGAAGAAATTAAAAACCTTCTATATTAAAATACACTCAGAAAAGTTTTAGGCTGCCCTTCCTTTCCTCCCTTCCTTCCTTCTTTCCTTCCTTCCTTCCTTCCTTCCTTCCTTCCTCTATTTCTCTTTCCTAAAAGCTACCTTTTAAATTAATCTTTGAACTCATATCATAGACATTTTCGGAAAAAGGTGCCTTATTCTATCTTTTATAAAACTTAAGGTCTGGTCTATGTAAATTCCTGATACTACTTCCAGTCATTTGGTCTTAAGTTTTGAGGCCTAGGGAGCTATGTGAAATCCCTCTCAATTGTCCTAAAGCTATTCAAAATGAGTTTCCTTCAAGACTTGCAATGGTTAAAAAAAAAGTAATAAATCTCCTCCAGTATCTCAGAATATAAGTAGCCTTACTTTTAAGTACGCATTGTGCTATATTCCAGGACAGAAGTCTTTGCCATTGTGGGTCAAAACCGTTTAGGTCTACCAGATCTCTAGAGCTGCCATTTAGGTCCCACTAAATGGCTTTCCAACTGTAACAAGGGCTTGTCCCCACATAGTGGCATTTCTAAACTAAGGATATTTCTATCCAGGTTTTCTGTGTTATGTAAATTCTTTGGGGGCCAATTTTTCTCCGCTGCCAGAGAGAGACTTACTGGTAAAGAAACCAAAAGAGGAATAAGAATAGAATAGTGAGTGATGGTGGCAAGTTGATCAAATTCTCAGCCAGAAAATTGAAAGGGAGATATCACATTTTGAAATTGAGGCAAAAGTGTAATAATCTAGAGAAACTCCACTAAAGTATCCCAACCAGGGAAAAGAGACTAAATAGGAGATCCAGTAAGTCAAAATGACATAAAATCAAAAACATCAAAATGACATCCATCTAAATTTATTATATATCACCTTTAAGGAATCAAAGCTCCCCAGAATAAATTTCTGTACTGTCTCAGGTACTCAAAAATGGCCTTAGAAATTAGATCTTAATAGGCTCACTGAGTTGGTCAGCTCTGCTCATGTTTTAACCTCTGGGCTGGTCTGAATTTTACAGTAGCGCCTGAGGTGATAAAGGAATCTCATAAAAAGGGACATATCTGATCAAACTTAATCTATTTATTTTATTTTACAGGGGATTTCCCTTGATCCTAATGGTAAGAACAGAGAGAATACACTAAAACCAGGCTAGTTTAAAATTAGTGCAAGATATATGGATGAGAAATCCTTCCTTTTCCTCCTTCCTTGGATATCTGTTAGGAGCTGCAACACTCTTGGATTCATCGTCTGAGCAAAGCAATCAAAGGTCTTTTCTCTGATGTGACCCTTCTCACTACATTCTCTCCCAGTTTATGGCATTATTTGTCCATGATTTTCTAAGTATGTAGTGCCTATCTGTATCAGAGAGTATGTATCAGGGACATGGTTTTCTCATGTAAGGATAGGGTAGGATGGTGTAAGCATGTAATGTAACCCAAGAAAATTAATGGTGCTGTATGAGTGTGTGTGTGTGTGTGTGTGTGTGTGTGTGTGTGGCAGGTGGGGGTGGTTGCTTATAACATTTGGGAGAATTAACTCATGAGTGCCCTGATGTTTTCCAGGTTAATTTTTTGGAACACTATCCCTCTCAGCTAAATGTGTTGTTACAAGATGGGCAGAAGGGTGAAGGATAGAGGTGGGGATGTGGTGCCGGAAAACTGAGAAAGCTTCTTACCATATTTATGCATAGTTTGGCTTTTATTCATGTTTTGATCTTACATTTGAACTTTTTTTATTGCACTATAGTTATTTACAATATTGTGTTAGTTTCAGGTTACAGCAAAATGATTCATTTGTATATATATGTATTCTTTTTTAGATTCTTTTCCATTATATGTTATTACAAGATATTGAATATAGTTCCCTATACTATACAGTAAATCCTTGTTTTTTATCTATTTTATATGCAGTGGTGTATATCTGTTAATCCCATTCTCCTAATTTATCCTTCCCTACTCCTTTCCCCTTTGGTAACCATAAGTTTGTATTTTATGTCTGTGAGTCTGTTTCTGTTTTGTAAATAAGTTCATTTGCATTACTTTATAGATTCCACATATGAACTTCTTGTTGACCTGTATGAATTTTTTTTTTTGGCCGCCCTGCATGGCTTGTGGGATCTTAGTTCCCTGAGCAGGGATTGAATCCGGGCCCTCAACAGTGAAAGTGTGGAGTCCTAACCACTGGATTGGCAGGGAATTCTCAAAAAACTTTTTTCAGTGGATTGTTAGAAGGTAAAAGGAGAAGAGGAGAATAGCGAAAAAAGATTATCATAGAAGTGGAAAACATATAAGGTTGAAAGGTGTAAAGTTATGCATGTAAAAATAAGTGGGGAGAGGGAGAAACTAAAATGTAAAGTTCCATAGTAAGACATTTAAATACATTAAGGGTTTATGGAAGGATTCAAAGCAAGAAAAAAGGCTTAGGGCTAACAAGATTTAAAAATAATCAAATGAGATACAAAAAAAAACAAGAAATGAGGACCCATGAGGGAGAGTGAAAAAATTTCAAGTTGGATCCAAATATAGCTCTAATTAAGAAATAAAAAAGGTCAGGAGCAAAAATATAAACATTATTTTAAAAGTAGAGGCATTTGAAGTAAATAAATTATTTTTAGTAAGTAATTGAAACATAAATAATATATTTTCAATATACAAATAAAAAGTTTAGCTTTAAGAGAAAAGTAAAGGAGACTAAAAAAATTCAGATTAAAAATTTCAAAAGAATGATTCAAAGTAGACAGAGTTAGTCATAAATTTCTTAGTTTGGATCTAATTTCTCCTAGTTAACAGATCCCTACTGAAGCTATTTCCCTGATATAACTACTTTTCACCTGTCTCAAAATGCCCCAATAGCAGGTAAGATTTTAAGCCTCTAGCTGTGAAGGACACAGCTTGGCACCTTGATCCATCAGGCAGATAAGTGATCTAAGAAAATAGAGAAGAGGTGGGAAGAGGAAGAATCCCTAACTGCCCCAAAGACCCCAAAGGAACATTCTACTTTTTACTGATTGCCAAAGACTTTCCCAGAAGAAAGTGAAACTTCAAAGGTGATTAGGACAAAACATGGGGGACAAAGTCCAAGGTTTAAGCAAGGATCAAAGCAACTGCATTCAAATTGCAATAAATCATATTAAAATGCTTCACCTTTGATGGGAATGTTCATAATTTGACTCTTCTTTCCAGTCTTTCTCTGTGTTCTCTTTTATTTGGCTTATATTGCAGCCAAACAGAAGAGTTTAATGTTAACTTGTGCTTAGAGGCCACACAGATTTGAGCCTTTGTTTACACTGTCTTCTTCTTGACTACTCTCCCCACCCATTCATATGAACATATCTAAATCCTCTCTCTCTCTCTCTTTTTTTTTTAATTGAGGTATAGTTGTTTTACAATAGTGTGTTAATTTCAGGTGTACAACATAGTGATTCAAAATTTTTATAGCTTATACTCCATTTATAGTTATTATAAAATACTGGTTATATTCCCTGTGCTGTTCAATATATCCTTATAGCTTATTTACTTCATATGTAGTTGTTTGTACATCTTAATCCCCTACCACTATCTTGCCCTTAGCTGATCTGTTCCTTTGTATCATTTAGTCTACTGTTGATTCCTTCCGGTGTATTTTTTTATTTCCATTATTGTATTCTTAATCTCTGTTTGGTTGTTTTTTATACTTTCCAAACTTTTGTTAAAAACTTCTAACTTCTTGGTCTGACACACATTCTTCTCCTGAGTTCTTTGATCATCTTTATGATTATCACCTTGAACACTTTCTTGGGTAGAATGCCTATCTCCACCTCATTTAGTTCTTCTTCTGGAGTTTTATCTTGTTTCTTTGTTTTGAGCATGATCCTCTGTCACCTCATTTTGTCTAATTTGCTGTTTTTATTTCTGTGTATTTATTTGGTAGGTTGGTTATATTTTCTAAACTTGAAGAAGTAGCCTTTTGTAGGAGATGTGTATACATCTCAGCATCACACTCCCTCCTGGCCACAAGAGCTATATGCTCTAGGGGTACCCCCTCTGTGTACTGTGTGGGTCCTTCTGTTGTGGCAGGCTAACTACTGAGAGTAGTCTGGTATGTGTGGCTGGCCCCTGGCCTTCTCGGTTGCCAGGCCCTGCCTTGTTTGGAGGCTGCCAGCCACTGATTCATGGGGTCAGGTCATGAGACAGCTGGCTGCTGAAACCCAGGGGGTATTGGGGC
>NW_006777292.1:700788-726707 GCF_000442215.2 Lipotes vexillifer | reverse complement strand
CTGAACCCCAGGGGGTCTTGGGGCTAGTCCTGGCTCACTGGTGAGTGGAGTCAGGTTCCAGGAGATAACAGGTCTTGTGCTAGCCCACAAGTGAGTGAAGCCATTTCCTGGAGCTAATGCCAGCCCACTGGTGGGCAGAGCTGTGTCTTGAGCTCTGGCTACAGGGCCCAGGAGACCCAGAGCTGGTATTATATTGATGGTGGGTGGGGCTGGTTTCTGACATAGCTGGTTGCAGGGTCCAGGGTTTTCTGAAGCTTGTATTGTCCTGCTGGTGGGTGGTGCTCTTGCCTAGCCAGTCCCAGGGCTGGTTCTGGCCTGTGGATGGATGACATGGGTCATCACGTCAGGCTGTGGGGCTGCAGTTGTCTTGGAGTTGGTGTCCACCTACTAGTGTGTGAAGCTGGTCCTGAGGCTAGAGGAAGCTAGCTGGTGTGTAGGGCATGTGTCTAGAGGATACTGGGTCTGGTGCCCGCCCAATGGTGGGTGCAGCTGGTTCCCAGTGTCTCTGACTGCAGGCCCCTGGGGATCTTGGGTCTAGTGCTTGCACACTGGTGTGTGAGGCTGTGATCTGTGCCCTCTGGTGGACTGAGCCATGTCCAAGGCCTGCTGTGGGCTCAGTGGGTCTTTAAGGCAGCCTGTCTGCTGGTGGGTAAGGCTGTGTCCCAACCCAGTTAGTTGCTTGGCCTGAGGAGTCCCAGCATTGGTGCCTATAGGCTGGTGGGTAAGTGCAGGGTCCAGAGACTAATAAGCTAGAGGGAGTATTCCAAAATGGTGTCTGCCATCACCAGTGTCCATGTTGTAGAATGAGCTCCCAAAAATGGCTGTTGCCAGTATTGATGTCCCCAGGGTGACTTTCAGTTTCCTCCTGCCTGTCCAAGAGACTCTCTAAGATCAGGAGGTAAATCTGACCCAGACTCCTTTCAAATTGCTGCTTCTGCTGTGGGTCCCAGGGAGTGTGAGATTTTGTTTGTGCTCTTTAAGAGTGGAGTCTCTACTTCCCATAGCCCTCTGGGTCTCCTGAAAGTAAGCCCTGCTGGTCTTCAAAGCCAGGTGTTCTGGGGCTCATCTTCCAGCACAGGACCCCCAAGCTGGGGAGAACCTCTACAGTTGTAATTATTCTGTCACCCAGGGGTCACCCACCCAGAGGTATGGGTCTTGAATATACTGCAACTCCACCCCTCCTACCCATCTTGTTGTGGTTCCTTCTTTATATCTTTAGTTGTAGAATATCTTTTCTGGTAATGATGCCGAAAAACTTGCCCTCTGTGCAGCAGTGCCAAATCAAATCTCAGAAACAGAGTTTTGGGTGAAGTAGAAAAGAAGAGCTTTATTGCTTTGCTAGACAAAGGGGGACACAGTGGGCTCATGCCCCTCAAAAACTGTATGTTCTAACCTGGGAGAATTTAGTAAGGAGTTTTATAGCAATGGTTCAAGGGTGGAGCTGCTGATAAGATTAGGGTGCGTGCAGGGCCTGCACTCCTTTAATCTGGTCTCAGGTAATCTCTTGATGAGCTTCTCTGATTCCTTTACTCTGGCTTCAGGTGGTCTTCTCTGGAATGAAGAATGCTAACACCTTCCATTTGTTGGGGGTTTTAGTTCTGTAAAGAGCTCAAAGATATTATGTGTATCCCTTGAAGCAGAACCAGACCCTTCCCGAAGGTTGCACTATTGTATCTTGGCTGCTTCTCCCTTATCGCTGCATCCCCTCCCTTCCCTGATTAGCAACAGTTGGAGTCTGCCGTTTGGAACTCAGGGAAGGTCATGAAGGCTGGAGTCTGTTCCCTACAAACAAGAAATGGGGGGGCATGGAAAATCTTACATGCCCAGGAGCCCCACAGGGTCCTGTCTGGTTTCAGTAGGTTCCAGTTTTTTTCATCAATCGTTTTTCTGCAAATAGTTGTAGTTTTTGTGTGCCCATGGGAGGAGGTGAGCTCAAGGTCTTTCTACTCTGCTATTTTGGGAACTCTCTCTTCTCTATATTTTAAAACAACTTCAAATGTCATCTCTTCCATGAAGCTTCTCTTGTTTTGTGAGCTGAATGCAGTCTATTTTTTCTGTCTTATTGACCTCATTGACATTTAAGTGCTCAGCATTCTCTATAATATGTTAAAGTTACTTATAAAGATGATTAATTTCTTCTACTAGATCATAAGCATTTTGAAGAAAGAGTCCATGTCTGATTAATCCTGGCAACTTTAATTAAAATTAGTACTCTGCCTTTCTTGTGTTAAGAGGTATGATTCAAAGATAAATCATACTTTCATTCATTCATTCTCTCCTTTATTTATTTATTCAATTAACATTGAGCACTTACTTTGTCCTAGGTTCTCTTCTAGGTATTTGTGTCATTAAGGAACTTTAACTTTGGTGAGGAAAGATATTTTATTAACAAATTAAATATGTAAAGTATATAGTATATTAGATGTGATAAGTGCCATGGAGAAAAGTGGTTGGATTTTTTTTTGTATTCAGTAACAGTGGACGCCACTTGCATTGCCTGAGTATTCATCCATCTTCAAGCATGGTTTCTGGTTGTGGAGCTACCATTACTTGTTAAATGACACATAGTAGGGAACAATATATGAAGGAGTAACTTGCTTTCAATTCCTGCCACCAGGGTCACTGTTTCAAAAACAAATCATAGAGAGCTGAGCACATGGGGCTGCAAAGTACTGACCACTTCAATCTTCTTATTTTACCTTTGTGACTGAGTTCACTGATCTTCTCAGGGTTTCCATTTAACGGAATTTGATTTTTTAAAAGATCCATGACTGAGTTTTTAATGTCTTTCCTGATGTCAACAATTCACCAAGGATTTTCTAATTATATTACACTCCTCTGAAATTGCACATTCATTTCACACTTCTACTCTGGAGAAGACACACTCTAAACTTAACTTGTCTACCATAGTGACAATATCTAATTAGAAGGAGGACTAAAAATTTCCAGTTTTGACTGTATATTTTTTTAAAATATCATGTTTTACTCTCTGTCATTCTTTTATCAAATCTTTCTTGCATCAGCCTGTAAGAAACACAGAATAAAATTCCAAGACTGTGTATTTTCCCTCTCCAAATGCATTTGAGTATAAATCATTTCTTTGACTTTAAATTTCTGAAATTGCATATATGTAAATGGTGAAAAATTTTAAAATAAAAAGCCAGCTAACTTCTACTCAGATATCGCTGAGTAAATGCTCTGAGGAGATTCAGATTTAATTGGGGAGATGTAAAACTAGTCCAATTTTATATTATACTTGAAATGATTACCTTAGGTATCTTGTACCTTATATTCTCATATAAAGACTTTGTAACTATGAATTTCTATCAATTAGAATTAACATACTTTTAATTAATCTCTATCAATTAGAATTAAAATATTTTTAATTAATGAATCTCATTTTAATTGGAATAAATTTTTACCAGGGTATCGACTGTTTTAAAAAAGAGTTTAAGATTTAAAAGATACATATTTTTTCTATGTAAAAATAGAAGTAAGAACCCCAATATCAATAAACTAATAAGAATCCAAAAGAAAACTATAAAATAGAGAATTCAAGTGTTTTCTTTTTAATTATTTATAACTTTTGGATCATTCATAAGCTTTAGCATAAAATGAATTTTACTGATACAGTGTTTTTGTCTGTTTGATTGTTTACTTAAGAAGGAATGCTGGTAAAAAGTTTTTATGAGTCACATGAAAGTTTATTCTCAAAACCTTGTGAAATGGAGCAGGACCCTGTGGGGCCCTCCCAAGTACAAATTCCTTCCATGTCCCTTGTTTCTTGTTTGTAGAAAATAGGCTTCATTAACTTCATTCAGCCTCCCTGACCTTCCCTGAGATCCAAAGGGCAGATTCAAATAGTTGCTTATCAGGGAAGGGAGGGAATGCAGAAACAAAGGAGTAGCAGTCAAGAAACAATAGTGCAGATGTGGGACAGAGTCCTGGTTCCTCCTCAAAGAATATAAGTGATACCTTTAAGTTCTTCTGTAGGAACTAAGGCCTCCACCCAGGTGGAGGATGGTAACTTCAGGCTGAGCACAAGGTTCCTGTAACACTGCCCTGTTACCTCACCACCAACCAATCAAAAGAAAGTCTGCACATAGTGGAAGAAAACGAAGACTCTGACTCACCCCCCAAATGACTCTCCCTTTAAAAACTTTATGGTTGAGCAGAATCTTCAGAATTTGTTTTTGGACATGAGTCCACCTTTTCCCCAGGTTGCCAAACTCCTGAATAAAGCAACTTTTCCTTTTTCAACAAACACTTGTCTCTTGAGTACTGGCTTTTGAGCAGCAAGCAGCCAAACCTGAGTTTGGTAACACTTGCATTTTTTTCTGAATTAAGAATCATGCAGTCTTATTGATGGTAGTTATTGGATGGATTTACTTTGTCCCTGGCACTTTACATGTAGGTTCCCATTTTATAGACAAGGAAGTTCAGTCTCAGGAATAACAAATGATTTGCTTCAATTCATTTAGCTGCTAAGTAGAAGAGCAGGACCTCAAATCCATGTCTGCCTTGTCCTAAGCCTTATCTCTTTACTTTGTTCCCTATTTCCTCATCATAGAAAGGCCACCTTTCCAGGTCTTTTGATATTTCTATCTTTACTTTTACCTATCACCTTTGTATGAAAAAATAACTTGTGTAGTGGTAACAAGAGTTTCAACTACAGTCTTTTGTTTGATTAAAAAATAATAGCACTATACCTCAGATACTATGTACATATACTCATATACTCCTGGAAAGTCAACAAAATAGACATGATTCTAAAATTCCAGAAAGCAGAAATGAAAACAACTATGGGAGCACAGACACAGAATTAGGAAATCTGTCCTGGTAGATTGGGGAGGTTTTGCCTTAGCTGATCTGTAAGAAGTGGGATTTTATTTGATAGAAAATAGGCACCAATAATTGGTAGTTTCCTTTCTTTCTATGAATCTCATTCCCGAATTTATCGGTGACTAAAAGGATCTATGGAATACATAGTTATAAAACTTGAATGTGTACATTCTTAGGAAGGCTAGATGTATTTTGTAATAAAAACTGATATCAGAGGAATTGTTCTCAAAATATGTTCTGGTCATTAGTTTTCATTAGGGCTCTTTTATTTACTTAGTAGTTTTTTCTTTTAACCAACTTCAAATTGATCTTTTTTTCTTAACCTGCTCTAAACAATCACTGTCCATAAAATAGTGGTTTTGATGTGTTATTTTTAACTAATTATAGACAATCAAACATGTTCAATATCCTTTGTTTAATTCATGCATATGCCACATAAAGTAATTTTGTGTGCTACTACTGGTATACATATCACACTCAGATATACTGTTTTTGTTTTAATTCTTGAGATGAATGACCTAATCAGCTCTTCTCATCTTTCTGATATAGGTCGCCAAAGAGATATGTCCCTGAATAGTCAATAAAATGACTGCTCTTGAATAGGCAGGTGTGGAACCACACTCAGTCCAATCAGTTGTGATCAGAGTTTGGGATCACCTGATCCAGAGTCAGCTCAGCAGAGAGCATGGGTAAGGTAGGTGATGACAATGAAACTTAACAGATATAAATGTTCACATTCATATAAACACTTCTTAAATGTTAAGTAATGAAGGCTTGCCTGGGTAATAGTTCAAAGGAAAAACTGATGTTGGTTTTGCTCATCCTAAAATTACTTTAGGCTAAAATATGACATAGAACATGTAAAGAAGCACACTGATCAACTAGTATGTGATGAAGACAGGAAGGCTCTATAATTTATAGGATATGTGAAATGACTTTATGAACAATTGGAGACTTCCCTTAAATTGTTGTCATATAGAAGAGAGGAAACACAAGTGCTGTATTACTCCGATGGGCAGGAGTAGAGAGGGTGGATTTTGGAGCAATGTGAGGAAGAATTTTAAATCAGAAATGTCTCAAAGTAGAAAGATCTAGTGGTGGCCAAGAAGAGGTCAAGTGCCCCTCTTTCGAAGAGGCAGGAGACATTTTGGAACCAAGAGAGAAATTGAGCTTGATGATTATGAATCTTAACTTTAAGAGTATAAGAAATAAGTTAACCATTTACTCTTAAATTCATATATAAAAATAGATTATGCTAGGTGTTTACAAGAACAAATTTTGAAAATTTCATAATACTGAGTTTAAAGTGCTTAATGATTTCCACATATATCCTCCATTTTTAGTCATAAGTTTTTCTGAAAGTCGTATTTTGGAAAGAAACTCTCAATAGTCAATTTCTGTTCTAGAGATTTGTATTCTTGTAAGTAAGTATTCTGAGTTCCAAGTAATTAATCAGACTTAGTAAGGACTTTCTTGGGATGGTAAATTTAACTAAGCTGTTAGCTGTTAACCTTTGAAAATGTGAATCTGAACAGAAGGAAAATGTCCAATCTACAGACTGCTTTCTTAATATTTGGCTACAATGTTGCTTAATAGAGGTTCAGAGTGTACACTTTTTAAATAGACTTGGAAATATCATGTGGATATTCTTTATACTCAGTGAGGTGTAATACATTAATATTGTTACCACACATGTTGGGTAAAGGAAAGATAACTTTATTGAGGAAACTGGCAATCCTGCGGAGAAGGTGGCCTCATGTCCCTAAGAACCAAGTCCCAACTCCCCAGGTTTTGCTCAGAGATTATATAGGGAAAAGAGGAAGGAGCTACATGCTGGGGAGTAGGTAATCTTTCTATTTTCAGAGATGGTTGTCTCAATCACATGGTTCCAAGTAGCTGTCAGGTCTTGCTTGAGGTTGGAATATTATCTGAGCCATAAATCTTTGGTAGGCTATTCCTGGAGAATAAGGCACAAGGGTATATCCTATAGAACAACTAATCTTCAATCTTGATATGCATCAACAACTTTGTCCATCAGCAGCAAGCTAAGTTAATGCTGAAGTAGGGTAGAGGAGCTGAGAGTCTCTAGTTACAGTCTCACTGCCTCAGTTACAATATTCAACTTCCAGCTATGGACTAGTGTTGGTTAAAAAAAAATACAGGGTTTTAGTTAACGGGTGGGCATGTAGTGAAGAATGTCTAATCAGTAATCTCCCTCTACCCCAGATAATACTTAGTGGTAGATCTTAAGGTCTGCTATTCCTGATCTTGCTGTTTTGAAATTATATTCATGATATGTATTCTGATTCTGCCTGGTTTATTTAAGAGAACTTGGAGAGTATATTTCTGATAATAATGTTGATTGAAGTCACTGTTACTCTCAAGAATCTCCAGAGCAGGCTCTGAGAAGGAACAGATGTTTGTATATTCTGTTACAAATCCTGTAATTCTCCCTACAGCAATGCTGGATCATAATGCCAGAAAAGTTCTCTTTTATATTATTGAAATATATTTTAAAAGAATAATTTGACTTAAAATAAATTCAAAGCCAATTGCTCTAAAATCCCACCCAACTTACCTTAGATAGATTAAGTCACTGAGAACCTTGTGGCATCTCTAATGTTTATTTTCCCATATGGTACCAAACTCAGAACTTTGCCCACCATGCAGCAAATTGACATGAGCAAGAAGACAAACAGAACAAGATAGGAAGATATTTACTATATGGACTTTTAAGAAGCAATGGCTATTGACAACTCAACTTTGAACTGAAGATAGAAAACAATAAACTACATATAGTTGGCTGAAGTGATAAATAGAGCCATGAATTATAAATATTCATACCAGGCAGAGGGGCAGGACTGCCTACTGGAATGATAGAATCAACCATGAAGAAGATAACACTGGGCAAGATAACGTAAGTGACAGTTATTGGGACCAGACAGGAAGAACTAAATGAGTTAGATCTCCAACGATTAAGCTATCAGAATGGGGATAAGCAGTAATGTATCAGTTAAGTGGAGAGTGGAAAGGTCAAGACAAGTAACCCCCAAAAGAAATACCAGATATGGAAACACTAAGACCTAAATAGTTCAAAGCCATTTGAGGTTCCTGAACAATTCTGGGAAAGCAGGTGCCCAGAAAAAATTATGACTCACATTCATTTGAGTCAACCCTACACCCAGATAGAATTCTAATTATTATTTAATTACTGATTTAATAATATGAATAATAATAAATGTTAATCAATCATTAAACTGATATTATTCTTAAATTCTATAGGCTAAACATTCTTCAATTCTTCTATATCAAATACTTCAGTGTCCCTATGACACTCAGCCTTCAGCAACCCCAAACCCAATACTCCATGTGCAAGTTCATCAACCTGTGTTAGTGAACCTACTTGTTCTGGTCAAATTAGTTCCATACACCTTCACTGATGACTATTTGGAGAATTGTTCTAAATACTCTTTATCAGTACACACTGTTGTTGAAACTCATTTTATGTAAAAGTAAACTTTAATTTCTAACATGTCACTTAATGTCCTTTAGTTTTCCTTTTAGATAAGACTATGTTTTGTCAAATATCAGTGATATTTGATCAAGACAGTAGGAAGCAGTATTTTTCCATGTTAATTTTCTGGTTATAGAAATCAAATGTAGACTTGGCACCTGCCTACCAAGCTCTGCCAAAGAATGTAGTTAGTGCTTAAAGAAATTCTAGTTTTGACACCAGAACTAAGAGTGTGTTGACAGTTCTTTAATGAAGATTTCTGATACAAATCAATGACTCTCCTTTAACACATTATCTTCAGGTAAATGCTAAGATTAATGGGTTATATTTAGACAGTTAAAGTGTCAACAGAATTGCTTCTGTTATGCTGATATTATTTTGTGTGCCAGATATATGAGGTATACTATCCAGATGATAAAAATTGAGGATGTCCCAAAGTAAGCAAAAGCTCATTACATTCACCTCTCAATTACTTGAAAAAAAAACAACAAAAAACAGGTTACTTAATAGGCTTAACTCTGTGCCCCTCACTTCTGCATATTCTTGCTGCCAGGATTTGACTGTTCATTTCTAGCCATTTGACAGTCCACTAGCACTGTCACCAAAAAGGTGGGAAGGGAAGAAAGAGGAGGTGTAAATCCAGTCAATCAATTTCATAGTTTCATAGCAGTGATGGTGAATGCTTTGGTGGAGGAAGAGTTTTACACAAATGGCTAACATGAAAATTTCAGTGTATTGCCTGATATTACTGTTTCCTGTAATGCTCTAATCTCTAGTACTCTCAACAACTTGACAAGTTGCACAGCAACTTGAAGTAGATATATATCAACTCAACAGCATTGCTGATGTTTACTCATGTGACACACTTTAGCATTTTCTGAGTAATATCTTGTAGACCACTACCATTATGAAATATTCATACTTTTTGTTTTAAAAAATCTAGCAGTTTTGTTTTCTATTGTATTTTGCGTTTCAGTAAAATAGCTGATTCATTCTGTGAATTTATTCTAACATTCCAACCACTTATTAGAAGGTGGTGATGACTTGAATGCTTTGTTGATTGTGATAAATGGCAGAATAAATAGTGATATGCTGAGAGTCAAAAACCACAAAAATAATACATACAAAATAATATCCATCAACATATGTTACGCAAAATATCTCCTTTCCCTTTGCAGATACATCATACCTCTGCCATGTAGAGAAGGTTTTATGAGATTCAATTCCAATTTTAGATTGTTTAGTTTCGAAAATAATGGTTCTTAATGATATGGCAAATTACAATTCTTCAAATTCTTAAGAATTACTGGCATAAGTCTTTGTGTAGTTCATTTATAACATAACTACAAAATGGAAGAGGGAAATATTTTATTCTCATTTTATAATACTATACAAATAAACATTATACTTTTAAAATATCTACTTGCTTGGTAAATTTCTACTGTAGATTTTATTGATGAGGCTAATTATTTTTTTAAAAGTAGCCCTCAGAAAGCTATAACTCAAATCTAAATTGTTTCTGGATGTTTTTATTTATGTGCAACCATAACTGATACCTTATCTGATATAAATATGTATTTTTTAATGCACAAGGATCTCTAGTACTATTTATACTGCTTGTTGAAACTGTGAGAGATGAGCATAAGATAAATTCCAAAATTTCATTTTCTCCAACTCTATTTTGACTTGCCTGTTGTTTCATCTTTCATCTATTAAGGGAGAGTCTCTCATCAAATCACGATTAGTCATAAAATATACATTAAAAACAAATAAATCCAGCATACATTTATTATCACAGCAGTATCTCCAGTATACTAGAGAAGCATATTCTCCCAACAAAAGATGTTTTCAAAAATAAAATCAATCAGAAAATTTAATACACTTCATCCAAATTAAAGTTTTCTATATAAAAGCAGATAAGGTGCCTTTGGCTATTACCAGTTCCCTGCATAGATGGGCCCACAAATTTAGAATACATCTGTTGTAAGCCAGGCAGTGGATAAACCTTGTCTTTTTAAATGTATAAACAATATTGCTGTCTTGTTTATTAAAAAAAACTGATTTTTTATAACACATTACAAAAATAGGAGTAGGTAACCTGAGAAATCTACTTCACTTCTGATGAAAAAAAAAATTAAGTTGGCAGCCTACCAATTTATTTTATAAAGAGCACTGTAGTGGGAATATGCAGAATGTGTTTTCTCATGTAGTTTACAAGTCATTGCAGTACAAAGAACCTTTAATTTGGTAGTTAAGTAATTTGCCCAAAGCTCTGGATGGCACAACATATAATTTTTGAGACATCTCTTTCTTCAGAAGAGATTTCATAGAGTAGGAGCTATACCATCACTGTGATCAACGTACATATGCTTTATTATTTTTTTAATAGATCTGTACTGGAGTATAATTGCTTCGCAATAATGTGTTAGTTTCTGTTGTACACCAAAGACAATCAGCCACATGCATACACATGTCCCCATATCCCCTCCCTCTTGAGCCTCACTCCCATCCTCCCTATCCCACCCCTCTAGGTCATTGTGAAGCACCAAGCTGATCTCCTTGTGCTATGCTACTTCTTCCCACTAGCTAACTATTTTACATTCCATAGTGTATATATGTCGATGCACTTGCCCCAGCTTCCTCCTCCCATCCCATGTCCTCAAGTTGATTCTCTATATCTACCTCTTTATTCCTGTCCTGCAAATAGGTTCATCAGTACCATTTTTTTTTAGATTCCATATATATGTGTTAGAATACAGTATTTGTTTTTTTTTCTTTCTGACTTAACTTCACTCTGTATGACAGACTCTAGGTCCATCCACCTCACTACAAATAACTCAATTTCATTTCTTTTCATGGCTGAGTAATATTGCATTGTATATATGTGCCACATCTTCTTTATCCATTCATCTGTTGATGGACATTTAGGCTGGTTCCATGCCCTGGCTATTGTAAATAGTGTTCCAATGAACATTGTGGTACATGTCTCTTTTTGAATTATGGTTTTCTCATGGTATATGGCCAGTAGTGGGATTGCTGGGTCATATAGTAGTTCTATTTTTAGTTTTTTAAGGAACCTCCATACTGTTTTCCATAGTGGTTGTATCAATTTACATTCCCACCAACAGGAAGTGCAGGAAGGTTTGCTTTTCACCACACCCTTTCCAGCACTTACTGTTTCTAGATTTTTTGATAATAGCCATTCTGACTGACGTGAGGTGATACCTCATTGTAGTTTTGATTTGCATTTCATGCTCATGCATTTGCATGAGCATCTTTTCATGTGCCTCTTGGCCATCTGTATGTCTTCTTTGGTGGAATGTCTATTTAGGTCTTCTGACCATTTTTTAATGGGATTTCTTGGTTTTTTGCTGTTGAGCTCCATGAACTGTTTGTACATTTTAGAGATTAATCCTTTGCCTGTTGCTTCATTTGCAAATATTTTCCCCCATTCTGAGGGTGGTCTTTTTATCTTGTTTATGGTTTCCTTTGCTGTGCAGAAGGTTTTAAGCTTAATTAAGTCCCATTTGTTTATTTTTGTTTTTATTTCCATTACTCTAGGAGGTGGGTCAAAAAAGATCTTGCTGTAGTTTATGTCAAAGAGTGTTTTTCCTGTTTTCCTCTAAGAGTTTTATAGTGTCTAGTTTTACATTTAGGTCTTTAATCCATTTAGAATTTATTTTTGTGTATGGTGTTAGGTAGTGTTCTAATTTCATTCTTTTACATGTAACTCCAGTTTTCCCAGTACAACTTATTGAAGAGGCTGTCTTTTCTCCATTGTATATTCTTGCCTCCTTTATCAAAAATAAGGTGACCATATGTGCATGGAATTATCTCTGGGCATTCTATCCTGTACCATTGATCTATATTTCTGTTTTTGCGCCAGTACTGTACTGTCTTCATTACTGTAGCTTTGTGGTATACTTTGAAGTTGGGGAGCCTGATTCCTCCAACTCCGTTTTTCTTTCTCAAGATTGCTTTGGCTATTTGGGGTCTTTTATATTTCCATATGAATTGTAAACATTTTTTGTTCTAATTCTATAAAATGCCATTGGTAATTTGATAGGGATTACATTGAATATGTAGATTGTTTGGGTAGTATAGTCATTTTCACAACATTGATTCTTCCAATCCAAGAACATGGTGTTTTTCTCCATCTGTTTATGTCATCTTTGATTTCTTTCATCAGTGTTTTATAGTTTTCTGAGTACAAGTCTTTCACCTCCTTAGTCAGGTTTATTTCTAGGTATTTTGTTGTTGTTGTTGTTGTGATGGTAAATGGGATTGTTTCCTTAATTTCTCTTTTTGATTTTTCATTGTTGGTGTATAGGAATGCCAGAGATTTCTGTGCATGAATTTTGTATCCTGCAACCTTACCAAATTCATTGAGTAGTTCAAGTAGTTTTCTGGTGGCATCTTTAGAATTTTCCATGTATAGTATCATGTCGTCCACAAACAGTGACAGTTTTACTTATTGTTTTCCAATTTTTATTCATTTTATTTGTTTTTCTTCTCTGATTGCCATGGCTAGGACTTCCAAAACTATGTTGAATAAGAGTGGTGAAAGTGGGCATCCTTGTCTTGTTCCTGATCTTAGTGGAAATGCTTTCAGTTTTTCACCATTTAGTATGTCGCTTGCTGTGGGTTTGTCATATATAGCCTTTATTATGTTGAGGTAGGTTCCCTGTATGCCCATTTTCTGGAGAGTTTTTATCATAATTGGGTGTTGAATTTTGTCAAAAGTTTTTCTGCATCTATTGAGAGGATCATATGTTTTTTATTCCTTAATTTGTTAATGTGGTTATCACATTGCTTGATTTGCATATGTTGATCCTTGCATCCCTGTGATAAATCCCACTTGATCATGTGTATGATCCTATAATGTGTTGTTGGATTCTGTTTGCTAGTATTTTTTTCAGGATTTTTGCATCTATGGTCATCAGTGATATTGGTCTATAATTTTCTTTTTTTGTGATTTTTTTTTTCTGGTTTCGGTATCAGGGTGATGGTGGCTTCATAGAATGAATTTGGGAGTGTTTCTCCCACTGCAATTTTTTGGAAGAGTTTGAGAAGGATGGGTGTTAGCTCTTCTCTAAATGTTTAGCTCTTCTCTAAATGTTTGATAGAATTCGCCTGTGAGGCCATGTGGTCCTGGACTTTTGCTTTTTGGAAGATTTTTGATTATGGTTTCAATTTCATTACCTATGAAAGGTCTGTTTATATTTTGTAATTCTTCCTGGTTCAGTCTTGGAAAATTGTACCTTTCCAGGAATTTATCCATTTCTTTGTGGTTGTACATTTTATTGGCATATAGTTGGTTGTAGTAGTCTCTTCTAATCGTTTATATTTCTGCAGTGTCAGTTGTGATTTCTCCTTCTTCATTTCTAATTTTATTGATTTGTGTCCTCTCCCTTTTTTTCTTGATGAGTCTGGCTAAGGGTTTATCAATTTTTTTACCTTCTCAAAGAACCAGCTTGTAGTTTTATTGATCTTTGCTATTGTTTTCTTTGTTTCTATTTCATTTATTTCTCCTCTGATATTTATGATTTCTTTCCTTATACTGCCTTTGGGTTTTCTTTGGTCTTCTTTCTCTAGTTGTTTTAACTGTAGGGTTAGGTTGTTTATTTGAGATTTTTCTTGTTTCTTGAGGTGAGACTGAATTGCTATAAACTTCCCTCTTAGAACTGCTTTTGTTGCATCCCATAGGTTTTGGATCATCGTGTTTTCGTTGTCATTTGTTTCTATGTATTTTTTTATTTCTTCTTTGATTTCTTCAGTGATCTCTTAGTTATTTAGTAGCACACTGGTTAGCCTCCATGTATTTGTGAGTTTTACCATTTTTTTCCTGTAATTGATTTCCAATCTCATAGCACTGTGGTCAGAAAAGATGCTTGATACGATTTCAATTTTCTTAAATTTTCTGAGGCTTGATTTGTGACCCAAGATTGATCTATCCTGGAGAATGTTCTGTGTGCATTTGAGAAGAAAGTGTATTCTGCCATTTTTAGGTGGAATGTTCTGTAAATATCAGTTAAATCTGTCTGGCCTATTGTGCCATTTAAAGCTTGTGTTTCCTTATTTATTTTCTTTTTGGATGATCTGCCCACTGGTGTAAGTGGTGTGTTAAAGTCCCCTACTATTATTGTGTGACTGTTGATTTCTCCTTTCATGGTTTTTAGCATTTGCCTTATGTATTGAGGTGTTCCTATGTTAGGTGCATAAACATTTATAATTGTTATATCTTCTTCTTGGATTGATCCTTTGATCATTATGTAGTGTCCTTCTTTGTCTCTTGTAATAGTCTTTATTTTTAAATCTATTTTATCTGATACTGCTACTCCAGCTTTCTTTTTATTTCCATTTACATGGAATATCTTTTTCCATCCCTTCACTTTCAGTTTCTATGTGTCCCTAAGTCTGAAATGGGCCTCTTGTAGACAGCATATATATGGGTCTTGTTTTTATATCTATTCACCAGTCTCTGTCTTTTGGTTGGGGCATTTAATCCATTCACATTCAAGGTTATTATTGATATGTATGTTCCTATTACCATTTTCTGAATTGTTTTGTGTTTGTTATTGTAGGTCTTTTTCTTCTCTTATGGTTCCTGCCTAGAGAAGTTCCTTTAGCATTTGTTGTAAAGCTTGTTTAATGGTGCTGAATTCTCTTAGCTTTTTCTTGTCAGAAAAGCTTTTGATTTCTCCATTGAATCTGAATGAGATCCTTGCTGTATAGAGTAATCTTGGTTGTAGGTTTTTCTCTTTCATCACTTTAAGTATATCCTGCCACTCCCTTCTGGCCTGCAGAGTTCTGCTGAAAAATCACCTGATAACCTTATCGGAAATCTTTATATGTTATTTTTTGTTTTTCCCTTGCTGCTTTTAATATTTTTTCTTTGAATTTAATTTTTATTAGTTTGATTAATACATGTCTTGGTGTGTTTTTCTCAGGGTTTACCCTGTATGGGACTCTCTGTGCTTCCTGGACTTGGGTGACTGTTTTATTTCCCATGTTAGGGAAGTTTTAGACTGTAATCTCTTCAAATATTTTCTCAGACCCTTTCTTTTTCTCTTCTTCTTCTGGGACCCCTATAATTCGAATGTTTGTAAGTTTAATGTTGTCCCAGAGGTCTCTGAGATTGTGTTCAATTCTTTTCACTCTTTTTTCTTTTTTGTGCTCCTCAGCAGTTATTTCCACCATTTTGTTTTCCAGCTCACTTATTTGTTCTTCTGCTTAAGTTATTCTGTTATTGATTCCTTCTCGTGTATTTTTCATTTCAGTTATTGTATTGTTCATCTCTGTTTGTTCTTTAGTTCTTCTAGATCTTTGTTAAACATGTCTGTATTTTCTCCATCTGTGCCCCCATTCTATTTCTGAGATTCTGGATCATCTTTACTATCTTTTCAGGTCTGTTGCCTATTTCCCCTTCATTTATTTGGTCTTGTAGGTTTTTACCTTGCTCCTTCATCTGTGACATATTTTTTTGCTGTCTCATTTTTTTTTTTTTTATAAGTGGGATTGTGTTCCTGTCTTACTAGTTGTTTGGCCTGAGGTTTCCAACACTGGAGTTTGTAGGCTTTTGGGTACAGCTGGATCTTGATGCTGAGATGAGGACCTCTGTGAACCTCAGTCGATGAATATCCCCTGGTGTCTGAGGTTCTCTGTTGGTCCAGTGGTTTGACACGGAGCTCCCACTGCAGGAGCTTCAGCCTGATCCCTGGCTTGTGAACCAAGATCCCACAAGCCACGTGGGGTGGCAAAAAAAGAAAGAGAGAGAACAATAATAAAGTAAAAAATAAAATTAGACTAGGAAACTAACAGCTATGTTAGAAAGAATATAAAAATAAAAATATAGATGAATCAACAACCAGAAGGTACAACAGTATCACAAGAGAAAAAGAAAAGAGGAAAAAAAACATGGAAAAGGCCTTGGCTGTGGAGGGTGGGGCCTAAGCACGGGTGAGGTTTGGGCAGTGGGCAGGGCCAATGCTCAGAACCCAGAGGGCTGAAAAAGGCCCTGAGGGCTGTAGGGGGTGGGGCTTAGGCTCAAGGAACAGAAAGGGCCCAGGCATGCCCCCCACCTCTTGTCTCAGAGGGTGGGGGGCTGAGCCCAGCAGGCTTCCAGGGCTCAAGTGGGTGGGGCAAATGCTCTCCTCTCCTCTCCTGCTCCTCCAGGACCAGAGAGCCCCTCCCACCTGCCTCTCCTGTTCTCCCCTCTGCATTCTTCCTATGCCCCCATGACCAAGCAGCCACAGAGAGAGGGGGACCTTGGAGGGCAGGGGACCAGCCTGGGGGCTCAGCAGGCTTCCCAGGCTGAGTGGGCCAGGTAATCATCCTCTGCTCCTCTCCCGCTCCTCCCAGAGGACCCCTCCTGCCTACCTCTCCTGATCTCCCTGGCCTCAGGGGCGCCAATCCTGTCTGGCCTCCACTTCTCCTCCCCACTCTGTCCCCCCATGTCCTACCAGTTCACTTGGGGGTTCCTCCCATCTCCTTGGGTGTCAGAGTCCCCCACCAGCAGCCAGCAAGTGCCCTAGTTGTGGGGAGACCGTTAACTCAGTGTCTTCCCACACCGCCATCTTGACTCTGCCCTCCTACATATGCTTTAAATATAAGTCTAGAATGAGATTTAATTCATCAGTTCATTTCCTGGTTACCTTCAATGGCTTATATGACAAGAGGTCTGTGATTCCTTTATTTACTACATAAACACCAATGACTGACTGCGACCTCAATATTAATTGACTCATTGACTAAACAACTTCTATATGAAACTAGCTTTGAAGGTTTCTGTTAATATGTTGCAAGATACTGTGGCTCATCTTTAAAGTTTTAGGAAAAAAAAACTTTTTATAAGGATCTTTTGTTCAGATTCCTTTTATGAATCTTACTCTAATTCACAAGATTTTACTGATACTTTGTCTCTAGAGGAAGTCTTGTTTTCCTCTGCAACACATATTCAACTTGATAGATGTTTATAACAGGACTTCTCCAGAAATACCAAAACAAGTTGACTCGAGTTTCTGCTATAATAAAATCATCCTTTTCATGAGTGTCAATGCCATCATGAAAGGACCATGTTCCTTTTGACCACCATGATGTTATTAAAATCCTAAACTATCTAGATAGTTTAAAATTGAAATTTTAGAAGTATGGGACATAAATTTTGTGATCATTGGATTTCATCTATTTCTCAACAAGAATTTCTCTGTCTCTATATTAGCATAATTATTTTGGGAATTGTGTGTGACATTGGCAACTGGCTGAGAGTCATGCTTTAAATGAGAGTTTAGCAAACTTTGTCTATAAAGAGCTAAACAATATATATTAGGCTTGTGGGTCCTATGGTCTCTGTTAAGTACTCAATTCTGTCATTGTATTGTACAAGCAGCCTGAGACAATACATAGGTGAATATATGTGGCTGTGTTCCAGTAAAACTTTATCTATAAAAACAGATGGTGGGTCAGATTTGGCCTGCAGGCAGTAGTTTGCCAACTCCTTCTTTTAACAGTTCCACATTAGACGCTAGATATATTCAGCATAGATATTAGCCATTACTTAGAACTAAATTACGTGTCAAAAGCATTTCCAGTATTAAGGTAGCATATTCAAACTCATAATTAATTTGTATAATAATAGAAATGATTAGTAATGAAGTAGTGATATAATTTCTGAGATTTGCATGGCTTTGATATAATGCATCTTAGGATAAATCTCAGGTAATTTCTGTGGTATTCATTGACCAAACAATGTACAGATTTTCAGAAACCCATTTGGAAATGAAATCTTTAGTCTGTCTCTCCATGAAGAAAGAGAAGAGAGAAAACTTTTTCCTAATCACTCATTGGTAAAAGTGAAAACAGAAGAAAGAAAAATCTGTAAATAGCAGTTGCTAAATTTAATACTTAAAATAAAAATTAATACATTTGGCTAATCACCAGTAAAGAAAAAATATATTGTCTTGATTTCTTTACCTAAAAAATATTTTCTATGTAGCAAGATGACACAATATAGATTCAGAATAAATTTTTTTAGCAAAAGATATCTTAGAAATAACTTATTAAGCATTCATGTGACTCTTTTTCAAATTAACTTATAAAAAATACACAAGTAGCAAAGATTGATAAATTAGAATAGAGTTAAATCTTCAATTATTTTCCTTCTTTAACATTTATTAAAATTACATTGAGTGGTAAGGGGACAAGCAGGCCTTTTAGGGGGAGAAACAGGCTGTTGAAGAAGAAAAGATAAGGATTAGGACATATATATATTATTAAAATTTCGTTTAAATCTGGCTTGAAACAAAAAACTAAAGAGAACCAATTAATGGGATATTAATATGCTAAATCAGTAAAATGCTGCTCTTTCCCCAGTAGTTTACAAATGATGATAGAAATTAGCTTTTGTGTAAAAATACAACAAACGTGCATAATAAACTGAGATGTAATAATAATGAACAAGCACAAGTATGTATGCTTTACATGGTAGATATATTACTAATAATCTGTGTACACATGAATAGAATTATGTTTAACGACCTGGACAAATTCACAGTCTAAAGAAAATCAATCATTTAAAAAATATTTAATTTAATTCAATCAGTATATTAAACATTATTTGTTAGGTGCTGTCCTAGAAACAGTGTAAATCATGGTTATTGAAGCAACTTTTAATCACATTTTTAATCACCTCCTCAGTGCTCATAAATGACTGCCTCTGTGGTGCCTGCAGCACCCCTACCTTCTGCTCTGACCACTATCCCTGCCCTGAGAGCTGCACACACGTGTGTGCTCCGTGACTCTGACCCCAACCACGTATGATTAGAGGAATAGATACCTGATTAAATGGGAACCTTTTCAGAGGCCTGTTCCAGTAAGCTTGAAATCAGGGAACAGGGAGGATGGGTTATTTGACCATAGGTATTGAACCTAAGGATTGGGCAGGAATAGCCAGGTTTGGGGCGAATGAAGCAGAAAAGTCAGGCAGGCATGCATAGATGAACAGATTGGAGACACCATGTGACGCCAGAGAAAAAAAAGTGGAGAGAGTTGTTGCCTTGGTTCATGACAGTGTTTTCATTTTTGCTTCCAATCCCCCTGATGTCTGACTATATTCACTGACCCTAAGCCCAAAAGATACCCATTTGTTCCTTATCCTTCCCCTTAAATCACTATCTTCACCCATTTATGGTTGACTGGTTTTGCTTAAGGAAATTTAAGATGTTTTTGTTACTTGTGAACAAGCAATTTTCAGCCAAGGCACTAGTTCTTATTTAAAATTTATATTTCTGGGCTTCCCTGGTGGCGCAGTGGTTGAGAGTCCACCTGCCGATGCAGGGGACACGGGTTTGTGCCCCGGTCCGGGAGGATCCCACATGCCTCAGAGCGGCTGGGCCCGTGAGCCATGGCCGCTGAGCCTGCGCATCTGGAGCCTGTGCTCCGCAACGGGAGAGGCCACAACGGTGAGAGGACCGCGTACCGCAAAAAAACAAAAAACTCAGAAAGAATAAAGTGCATGAAATGAACTCAGTGATTAAGATAATTTACTTATGGCTATATTTGCCTCTTTACAACCTGCATGTTCTAAAACTAAGGGAATAGTTAAATAAATTATAGTATCTCTATTTGGAAAAACAGTATGCAAACTTTACTTATATATACAGACAATGTAGCAGCACTGGAAAATATATATGAATAACTGAGAAGTTCATTAAACCTATGATCCCTATAGCTATAAATATTTTAAAATATATGCCTATAGAGGGAACAAGATCAATTTATTAATATATCTAAGTAATAAAATTATGAATATTTTAAGACCAAGTTTTTCATAAATTTGTCATATTATTTTGTATTTGTAAAAAGTTCATATTAATTGTTAAAGTAATTAAACAAGGAGGCCATTAGACTGAGGTGGCTCTAGTGCTTTGGTAGTCTATATAAGCAAACTGAATCCTAAACCAGACTCTGGGTTAAGAACAGCCAGTCACAAATAGCCAAGTAGACTTTCCAAAATAATGCAACGGCCTAAGCTGCAGCCAATCAAATAATTTCCTTGCTTTGCTTCCAAGTGTTCTCTCTAAGAACCTTCCCTTAGCTCCTGTAGGTGGAGCTATCCTAACCACTTCCAGTTTGGTGCTACTGATTAGAGTTGATATTTGCTCAAATAAACTTTAAAAAATTTTAATGTACCTTAGTTTATCTTTTAACATATTAAACAAGATAAGTTTTTTAAGTGCAGGAAAGTAGGTGTCATCCTGTGTATCAAGATAAGGTTTCTAAGGCAAGCCATGAGGTCCATAGGCATACTATGTATATTGTAGTAATAAGAGTTTTTGCCAGTGCTTGAAAAGGCAAAAATAAGCCTTGGTTGAAAAAGTACTAGTATGAGATTTAAAACTACAATGAAAAGGTCGGTTTTAACTACAATACAGTTAATCTAGCTGCTTACACTGTAAGTCTTTATTGAAACTGTGGCTGTTATATCCCTATGAAAGCTTTTTTAAGTTGTTAGTTACATGCCCATCAGAATAATGGAAGAGTGATTATCCTTATTGTGCTTAGTGACATTGAAACCTGTATTATTTTGTGATTGGAGCTGCATAATTACAGATAACTGCTGGTGCTGTTCAAATACAGCTCTGCAAAAATTATTTTAATTACACATGTTTAGGGTTTTAAAGTTTGGCTTACTATCATAACCAAACAAACTCTATTTAAATGTCACAACTGTATGTATTTCTCTAACTCTTGTTAATCAGTTTTTCAGAAAACCAGTTGTTGAACTCTAGATAAACTGACTTTGTTCCCTTAATAATCAATTACATAAAATGTAAAAATTAAATGATATTTTATTTTCTAGGACCCAGTTCTAAAAGCAAACCCAGAACTTGTTCTAATAATATTGGTAATATTGTTTTTAGCTTTAGGGGATGGTAGCATCAGGTAAATAAAGTACTTCTTAAAGGTTTAATGAAAATAAAATATGTTGGAAACGATCTACAATAAATATGACACAATTAGTTCAGAAAAAAAGTCAAGGGACATTAACAAAGAGAAATTTAAAACTCCTTTATCAAAGATGTCAGTGTCTAAGAAAACTCATTCCAGTAGGAATCAACCATATAACTTGAGCAGGCAGCCTGCACAAAACTCAATCAGTTCCCTTCACACTTCTCACCAGAGGTCACAAAGGGCATTTTCCTCTTACCCCATCTCCTATTTCAGTAACACATACAGTATTTGAAATGTACCTATTCTACTTCTCCCAGGCTGAGAAATATTCCTGAAGTGGGTGCAGTGCCCCTCTACTGCATGGTCCATTTGTCTGTCTAAGATTCATAGGCACATTTTATGGAGTTGTCATTGACTGTCATCCCTTCTCCCCACATGTGACTGCATGATTGGAATTTACTCTTGGAACCAGCCAGGGGTCTTTGCTGGTTTACTTGTCATTGGCTTATGCTGCTTCTCATCTAAGCAACTTGAACTTGTTGAGTGTAATGGAAAGAGAATCAGACTCAGGACTCAGCCTGTCTTTAATTCCAAAGTCTGTGTTCATTCAGTTAGCAGTAAAATTATCTTTTAATATTCAGTTCACATGATCCACTATTTGAATCTGAAGACAGTATTTATTAACATAGATAGGCATACTGTTGAGAAACATTAATAGTAATATGTATCCAAATCTGAACTCATTTTCTTCCTGACCATGAGAACTTTCAGTCTGAATTCTTTGTTTTGGCTTGTTTGTTTGCCCACACACACACACACACACACACACACACACACACACACATACACCTTTTTTTTGTTTTTGTGTTTATCTGTTTTGTTTTCTGAAAAAGGTATTAACATTTTCTAGTTATTTAGGCAAGGTGTTGTCTTGGGTTCCTCCCCTTTTTCTTTTCTCTCTCCCTCTCTCTTCATTCCATACTCTATACAAATTTTACTATTTATTCTTCTCTGAAAGTATATTTTTGTTTTCACTTCTGTTGTTAGGCCGTCCTTCTAATTTGCTTTGCCTTTTAAACACATGTCAACCTGCCCCAGTTTTTTTCCTGCTTTAAGGCCCAACTCATTGAAGTATGTTTCTTCATGACCCACATCTGTATGTTATGACTTTTAAACTCTTTTTGGTCCTCTCTTATAACCGATACTCTATTTTGTACTTATTTTATTTTATGCTACTGATTTGAAAATTCTTTGGGCTAAATCATTCTAGGCCTGATATCTATCACAAGTAACATAACTTTCAGTTCCACAGCCTGTAAGATGAGAAGAATGTAAGATTTCCTTAATACTTTAAGTGTGGGACATGTCTAAGCTAACAAAGAAACTTTCTTGTGTCATTTGTATCAGTCTTCTTCAAAGAAGACAAGATATGGTGACAATTTTGTATGTAACTGCTTACCATTTACATAGTGGATTAATTGTGAGATATAATATTTACAGGAGATGATAATGAAAACAGATAACATTCTTTCCTATTAATGAAGATCATGCTCAAGTAGAAGAGTAGTCTCTACAAACATTTTAGCCCTTCATAATCAGAAGTCCTTATTATAAACATAGGCTATTTAAAAATGGGAATTTAAATAATGTAACTAAACCTCATTTTTGGAGCAAAATCTTCCAGATTTCAATTACAGAAGCTAAAAAAAAAAGAATAATGGAAGAAAATCTAAAGAGATAAATCTGTTCATTGGCTTTTGATTAATGACCCTTTATAATTTACTTTGGATTTACTGAAAGTATGGACACAGTGGGAGTGAGTGGATTAGTCAAGTTTTCTACAGCACACAAAAACAATAGCATTATGCAATCAATATTACAGAATCCTATTTCTGGAGAAAAGGGAGTTACTGTGTGATAGGATAATGGCTCTTGTCCAAATTACATCTCATTAAAAAGAACAAGGGAGAGCAAAGCAAGAAAAGTATTAGAAATGAAAGCTTAATAAGTATGGAACAAGAGGAGAGAAAATCAGACTTTTGATCATAGTTTTGGAATTCTTATATGTGGCTTAACAGCTACACTAGTTAACATTATAAATTAATTTCAGAATATATAACATTTGATAATGCTGTTAATAGTAGTATTTTTTCATTTTTATTATAGTGCATAAAGTACATATACATTTTCCCCTAGGCTCTTACATCACCATGTGCAATATGTGCATAAATTTTTTTTGGCCCAAAAGAAATTTTTTTTTTCATTGTTTCTTATTATTTGGTTTTGACTTTCAAGGACTTTTCATGCCAATCAGTTCAGTACTTTGAAACACCTAAACTTCCTCCAGTGGAATCAAAAGTAAACATCATTCCTCTATGGGTATAACAAAGTTCTGTTGAAAGCACACCTTCAACTCTAGGAGTAGATAAGACTATAGATATAACATATTTTAACAGAGATGAAACAAATGACAAATCTAAAACAATAGTTCTCAGTATGTGATCCATAGAACCCTTGGGGTCCCTGAGATAATTCTAGAAGGTCAGTGAGATCAAAACCATTTTCATAATAATGTTGTAGTTATTTTGTACTATGCTAACATTGCACTTATTATGCAAAATCAGTGATGGGTAAAACTGTTGGTTCCTTAGCATGAATAAAGGCAGTGGCACCAAACTATACTAATAATTATTGTACTCTTCACTGCCACAAACTTACAGGAAAAAAAAAAAAAGCCATTTTCACTTAAGAATATAAGGCAGAAAAAAAAAAAAAAAAGAATATAAGGCAGTAAAACTAATTAATTTGACTAAATCTCAAACCTAGAATACATAGCTTATTAAAATTTTATGTGATGAACTGGGAAATATGTGATAGTAACTAAAGATATATTTGGTTATATTATTGTGCAGCGAAGAGTTAACTCAGCAAGCTTGGGTTGTTAAAATTCTGCACATTCCAAAGAAAGAAATGGCCCTTGACTAACTCATGGTAGATAACATCTGAACCTTGTAATATTTTGCCTGATAAGAGTGTTTTATATGCCTAAATTTCTGGACCCTGCTCTATCAGCTCTAGGGAGCTGAAGACTGATTAGCCACAGTCACTCATGAAAGCAGTATGTCTACATTAACTGACCCCCAGTACAATCTCTGGACACCAAGGCTCAGGTGAGCTTTTTAGGTTGGCAATACTTTGCATGTGTTGTTACACATTTTTGCTAATAGAATTAAGTACATCCCTGTTCTACTCCCTCTAATGTCTTGAGCCTGAGGGTGGGCTTAGGAAGCCCCAACACAATTATAATAAAGTGTGTCAACTTTGGAAGAACTTTGTAAAGTGAATGACCAATGCACAATGTAACAAAATCATGCATGGATAAAAGATGCATAAAATGCAAGGTAGATCAATAGATTTTAAAGTACAAAAAAGTTTATTGATTAGTATCAGATTCCACAGTGCAACAGACCTCTAAGAAACTAGTGCCACCTGTTGAGTTTTAGCATAATACTAAAAAAAAATTTCCACAGTTATCTGAAAAGGATATTAACTTACTCCTCCCTTTTCCAATTAGCCATATCTTTATAAATCCCCGTTTTCTTCCTATGCTTCAACCAAACCAATATATTGCAAAAGATTGAATGTAGAAGCAGATGTGAGAATTCAGCTATCTTCTGTTAAGCCATACATTAATGAGATTTATAAAATAAAAAGCAATGCCACTGTTTCACTAAATTGTCTTCTGATTTGGAACTATATTTTTAATAAAAATATATTATTTATGTTAATAAGTAATGGCTTTAGCATTGTTATTTTAAGATTAATTAATAAATACTTTAAATTTTTCTCAATTTTAAATCTAAGTATAGCAATTAGTGATAGGTAAAATTCATGTAAACAAAAAGCTCTTGTAATCCTAGGAATTTTTCAGAGTATAAAGGGGGCTTGAGAACAAAAAGTTTGAGAACCACTGGGGTGGTAGCTAGATGTATTCCAGGTTGCTAGCTTCTTCCAGGTTGCTAGCTCCCTTCTGTTTAGTGGGACCTGAATCGGAAAAGGGCTTTGTTCCTTATTTAATTTGCCCTGGTACATTCCTCTTTTGTTTTCTCCCTCTTTCTTTGGCTAACACTGGCTATTCTTTGACAGCTTCTGTGTGGTTGGTATCTTAAATGCTCTTGGGTGCCTGGTTAATTTTTTTGCAAAGAATGCAGGGTATACAATGTCTAGAACCAAGGCAACCGTTCTTTCTACTTCTCTTTAGGGCCACATTGTCTCTCCAGTCTGTTTATCTGTGCATGTTTCCCTGTCTTTTTTTTTCTTCTTCAACTAGTTTTAGCCTAAACATGGGTATACTTTACAAGTGCAGCAAGTCTTATCTCTTAAACCACAGTTCTCAACTTCACCTCCAACCCTTGACTATATACCACAGTCTCTTCCTTTTGGGTCTCCTTGCCGGTCAGGTAAGCCCCTTCGGAGGGTTAATAGTTAGTTGAATCAAACCTAGCTGAGTTCCTTAAGTCCACATGGCCCTGGATACAAATGTGCCCTTGCCATGTGCCTTAGTTTAGGCTACATGACAAAATACTTTTGACTGGGTGCCTTAAACAGCAGG
>NW_006777292.1:697685-700760 GCF_000442215.2 Lipotes vexillifer | reverse complement strand
AGCAGGAATTTATTTCTAACAGTTCTTGAGGCTGGGAAGTCCAAGATAAATTCACTTCCCTGCTAAGGGCTCTATTCCTAGCTTGAAGGCATCCACCTTCTTTCTGTGTCCTCAAATGACAGGTATATAGAGACAGCTCTGGTCTTTTCCTCTTCTTTAAGGACAGTAATCCCATCATGAGGCCCTATCCTTATGATCTCATTTAAACCCAATTATCACCCAAGGTTCCACTCCTCAGACCATCACATTGGGGGTTAGGGCTTCAACATATGAATTTTGGGGAGACACAATCATTCAGTCCACAACATCATGGCAGTTGATATGAGTGCAAACAGCTCCACTGCTTCCCAAGACCAGGAATACCAAATCTCTCTTGTTCCCCCCACACACTTGCCTCACAGCTCTTGCCAAGTATCAGGTGGTTCTCAGGGAGTCCCCCCTCACTTAGGGAAGTATTACTAAGGAGGAGAAAAATAAAATCCTCCAAGCTTTGGATTCTTATTGTTAGGATTGTTATTACTCCCTCTCTAATTCTCCCCAGTTGTCTTTGTAGAGACTAGAAAAGAGGTAGGAAAGGAATAGTGGAGATAGTTAGGTCTAGAAGAGCGGGTTCTGCTAACATTTAGGATATCCAAGAGGAGATCCATGGCCCAGAATGTTTACAACTTCCTTCGGAAAAGAAGGTTCTTAGTACATTGTCCCTGCCTTTGGATTTCACTAGCCAATTCTCAGGAAGTGTCACTCAACATTCATTATATCTATATCAGAATTTATATGTAACAGGTATCTGAATAAATATTCCAAAGTCATACATGGATTTTGAATTGTGTATTACATGCATAGCATGGTGTGTGTGTGTGTGTGTGTGTGTGTGTGTGTGTGTGTGTGTGCGTTAAGAAAATCTCTTAACAGAAATATTTTGTAGGAAGCTAAGGAGTAGAATACATCTATTATAGAAACATTTAGTGCAATTTTGGCAGATCAAACTAAATTGCTGATAGGTGTAAACTCTTCCAAAGAGAAAATACTGCGTTTTAGGTCAGTTTAACCAATACTTATAGAACATCTGCAAAAGGAGTAAGCTGTTGTGTTGCCTCAGTAAGCTTGTCTTTCAGTGGAAAGACATATATAAAATTAGTCTATTTGGTTGAAGTATGTTACATAAGTTAAAATCGAGGAACTGTGGAAAGTATAGGAGGGAGGAGTGGTTCCAGCTGGCATACTAAGGAAAGACTTTAGATATCAAGTTTGAGCTGGAGTAGAAAAAAACAAAAAGAGAGAGAGTGTTTTGGCCAGGTGAATGTAATGATTGGATTGTAATTGATTAGGAAGAAAAAATAAACCCTAAACCTCTAGGAGAAATGTATGAAGGCACTAACTGGGAAAACACATACTCCAGGGTCAATAGTGTAGGCAGTAAAAGAGTTAGGAATATGGGATAGGGATGGGTTTTGGCTGAGGATAAGAGTGGCAGGTAGCATGGCTTAGACTAACAACACACTGATGGAGAAAACCTCCCTGCCATTTGAGTGAATAAAATCTTTGTGACTTAGATTATTTAGTAATAAACAGTTGTTTTTATCAACATTAGTACTATTTACTACATTAGAAAATACCCTAATACTACATACAATTCAATTCTTAAAATTATTACCATGAAATCTGGCCTTTCAGTCTTTTTTCCCTTTTAAAAAAGGTAGGAATGACTCAGCAAGTTATTTTGTAATAAGAAACTGTAAAATCATATGGTACTTACTTTCATATATACTCTATGTACCTGTTACCCCATTTACCAAGAATGCAAATTTTGTTTCTTGTCCCGTAAAAGCCAACTAGTGGAATTACAAATAACAAATAATTCTAGATAGAAAAACAGAAAGTGGCAAAATCCAGACTTATTAACTGTGGCTACAAAAGCATCAAAAAGTATATCAGTTGCCAAAATATATACTATTGTAAGTTGGTATTAAAGCATCCTTTTTGCCTGAGATGTGAAGTTAACCTCTGGCAAGGTCAATTCACATCACTCCAGACTTGGGAAGGATGAATCAAGGTCAACAAATCTGTTCTGTTTAAGAAAGATTAATGATAATCATCTGAAGAAGGTTGGGTGGAGGTTTGTGCAGGGGTGAGGAAAGTGGGGGGACAGGAAGGGTCCTCAGTTGTGGTGGCTACCAACTGGGACGGCTTTCCAAATGAAAGGAAAGTTGATCCTTGAGGAAAAGTTTCAGCAAGAGGCTGGGATGAGATGAGGTCCATCCTGAGAATCCAGAAAGTACATGTGAGGAAAGAGCTGCAGTTCAAAGTAGCTTTTGGGCAGGATTTCTATGCTCTGCCTCACACTGAATACCAAATAACCTCAACTTTCATTAACAGATAATAAAATAAAGTAAAACAATATAAAAATAAAAACCCAACTCCTTGCCAATCACTAACAATTGAAGAATATACAAATAAAAAACCTTATTTTCTAAGCTGTCCCTCAATACGCCAAAGAAATAGAAACCACCTCACCAATTAAAGCGGGAATTTCCATATTATTCATCTTGAGTTCTTTAATTACAATTACATGATGGTTGCTTTAAATATACATAAAGTGCCTACAAAGAATTTTGGACTCCAGGGAGTAAAATAAATTGAAATAGGTCCTGCTTTCTCCAACTTACATTTGAAACCTCTTTATGTAGATTTGTTACTTTTTATGTTACTTCTAATGTTACTTATTAAATGTTTATGTTACTTCTAATGTTACTAATTAAAGGCAGGAATTCTAGCACAGTGCCTGGGATAATGCAGATGATATTCCTTTCTAGGCGTTTATTAAATTTTCATTCTTTTTTCTTTGGATCCATCTTCAGCTGGCAAGGTTTTCAGAGAAGTCCAAAGTACTTGACATGGAAAAGGAAAATGCTGTAGTCATAATCCACCAAGAAACTTCTCTTTCTAGATATAGTAGGTGATAAACTTCACACAGGAATGAAACATGTTTGCCCTTGGCAAAATGACAGCCAACCCAGAAATTAAATAAGCTCGTATAACCTGGTTAAACCAGATAGGTAAGTCTTTTCTTTCCCT
>NW_006777292.1:649030-697675 GCF_000442215.2 Lipotes vexillifer | reverse complement strand
TCCCTACAAGTGAAACAGTAGTTGACCCACTGTACTAAGTACTATAATCTGAGATAAACAATCCAGTTACCAGTCTACTGAAAGCTTCCTTGAGAAGTGCGAAGCTTGTGTCTGTCTTCTCTACCAGAGTCACTCTTATCACATCTAAATATGTACTGAAGAAAGAATTTAACCCAATTTCAAAGATACAGTTTTTTGCATCCTAAGCAAATAGCAAATGGAACTAAATCATTTGCTGTTTTAGAAATGTGGTAGGAGCTTATCATAATAAAAGTTATTATTAGGTAAACTTGGCTGGATCATAAATTAAACATGCCCGTAAAATATAGTTTCAAGATAATATACTCTACCGTAAGTAGTACACTTACATAAGCCTATAAAACTATTATCTCCAAGATAGTTGTGTTCAACCTGAGCTTCTCAATTAGTGTCGTCACACATTTCTGTTCTCCTGAACACTTTTTTCTTTTATAGTTAGAACACTGTAGAGAATTTAGATTCTAGGAAAATATCTTCTTTTTAATAAATTAAATGCTGAATGGCCTTTCAGATTCACAGTTAACATCTGTTACCCATAATTAATTGTCATCATTAATGAAAACAAGTGAGCTATTAGCACAGAGTGAGTCAGTCCAGTACATTTTACATTTAAGTTGGGTGAACTGAGGCATTTTCATTTTGCCATCTTTCTCAGTATAAAATATTTCAAAGGATTGACTGTTGGAAGAGTTCCTCCTCAGCAGTGTGTGAGTTCTACCTGACCACCACAGGTCTCTCACTCCCATGTAGTAGCTAGCTTTGAAGAGAGCAAGTGTCTAGAGTGGTTTCAGCAGCTTCAGTGAAATTTTCTTCCTTTGCATGGCTAAGTACACTTACTTGAGGTTTGTCTTTTTCACTAAGGGTCATCTGAAAGTTCAGAGATAACAGAACTACTTAAATATTGGAATTAAATGTAATAACTTCAATTAAGCTTGTCTTTAGAACTTTTGCCTACTACCGTAATCTGCATCCTGTTTTTAACATCAAGAAACATTACATGGTTTAAAAAAAAATGGGAAAAATTGATAGTGAAAGAATAGATTGGAGAGGGGGAGCCACTGTGGAAACAATTATTTTTCTTACTATTTTGTTTTTGCCACCTTTCTGATTTGTTTTTAAATAGGTAGCAAGACTAGATGTGCTGCTTAATAATTCTGATTTAATGATTCTGATACGATTGTTTTCACTGAGAAGGCATAGCTTAAAAATGCCAGCAGAACTTGCAAGTTAAAAATATGAAGAAGGGGCTTCCCTGGTGGCGCAGTGGTTGAGAGTCCCCCTGCCGATGCAGGGGACACGGGTTTGTGCCCCGGTCCGGGAAGATCCCACATGCCGCGGAGCGGCTGGGCCCGTGAGCCATGGCCACTGAGCCTGCGCGTCCGGATGCTGTGCTCCGCGACGGGAGAGGCCACAACAGTGAGAGGCCCGCGTACCGCAAAAAAAAAAAAAAAAAAAAAAAAAAAATATATATATATATGTAAAGAAGAAGAGGAGGAGAAGGAGGAGGGGGGTCTGGGCAGGGGGAGGAGGAAATGGAGTGGAAAGGGAAGAAGATGAAGAACAACACAAGAACATTTGAAAAATCTCATGAATTAATAGAAATCTTCTTAAAGTTTCATGATATTTCTTTTCAAGAGGAGTAAAAAAGATATCCAGCTGTGATGTGGACTTCTCACAGGAGTTCTTTTCTCAGGAAGCTGGAGTGAGCCTAACCAAACCTGACAAACTTGAGTTGGTTTCTTAGAATTGCAGAGGGACCAGAGAAACTCAACCTGCATAATAAAAGAAAAACATTTAATAGGAGAGATTAAAGAGATTTTGTTAGTAAGGTTAGAAGCATGAAAGAAAAGGGTAACTGTGTTAGACTGGATCCTCCAACAGCTGATGCCAAGATAGGATTAAACATGCTAACATTTTATTAAGTGAAGCAGCTGCTAGAAAAAATACGAAGGGAGCCTAAGACGGCTGGAAGAGCTTTTAGACCACAATGCAAGTCTGACCCTGAGTGAAAGAGAGGGAAGGAAGGCTGAGTGCAAACATCTTTGACTACTGGACAGTCTAAGGAATGTTTGGCAAGGCTGTCAGGTTGTCCTCAAGCCAGAGTCAGATGTCAGAGGTCCTGAGTCTCCTAGGGGTCCTAGCATCAAATCTGCCTTAGTTTCCCTGGCCACTGTCAGTTGATTGTTCAGTGCCTCTTCCATGGCGAGTATTTTCCTCTGGACGTTAACATGTGATATAGAAATCTTTACATTTGATGATTACTTGAATATATCAATTCACATTTCTCTACTCCAGACCCTGGAAAGTCTCTGCTTTTTCAGCCTTTTTTCTTCCACGACCTAACTAGATGGTCAGGCCATTGGCCATTACCCAGTAAGCTCTCTCTTCCCACCTTGGGCCACTTCTCTTTCCACAGGTCCACTATTAGTCATTTCCTCAGTTCCCAAATTAATAAATAAAACAGAACTGGACTTTAGCCATCGTTCCACGTGTCCCCTCTACCCGCCCCCCCATTCTGATAGAGAGCCAGGATGGTGATTTGGGTCTCTGGGATCAAGATAAACTCACACCTTGTGTTTGTAAGTCCTCAAAATATTTGGTTATTCCACCTTTCCTCAGTGTATAGTCACCCAATAAATAGGTCCCTTTGTGGAAAGTCTGGGGAATTATCATGGTATAAACTTGTCATAGGGTTGCAAGGTCCTTTCTTCTAGGGACTTGAGCATCTTTTTAGTATTGATCCATATCTGGGAACTGAACAAGGGATTGTGACTTTTTATTGGGTGATCACCTTCCATTACCTTAAGCACCTTGTTATGTGCCTGTCTATTTTGCTATTAGTTCCACATTCCTTGCTGGTTACCTCCTTGGCTATACCTCTGACCTTGCTGGTCTTTATGGAAGTTATGGCCTCTTGACTTCTGAGAGTAAAGCCCCACGACTTGGCCTTGATTATTTCAGGACCCAAGATCCCCATGAATGTTAATGAGCTCAGCTTTGTCACCTACCATCCTAGGTCTTAGGACCAGGGCCTGCAGAGGATAGCTACTAAAAAACTTCTTAGTGATGCTGGTGCCCTTTCACTGTTGCATTCCTGATGGCCTTGGTGAATGCATTGTCCTTTGAGTCCTCTTACAGAACATAATCCTCTGATGTGTCATCTGGCCTTCTGTAGCATATTCATTGTAGCATGCCCATGTCCCTCAGCCTCTTTATTCCTTTCTCTACATCTACCAGGGCAGGGGAGTCATTTCTATCTCACTCTGATTAGCTGTCTTTTTTTCAAGGCTTCTAAGAAACACTCCAGCAGCAAGATTTCTCCATCCTCTTGGGTCCTGTGTCCTGAAAATGGCCCTCAAATCAATGAATTTCTGCAAGCCAGTCTTATGTTCTAGCCCCTTAATCACACACATTCCAAGTCCAATCCCAGGAGCACTCGTCTGGCTCCTGCTGGTACATGTGGCTAGCTTTTTTGCATTTTTAAAGTGGATAGCCCCTGCAGGTCCCAGCAGGGTCTTGCTTGGAATTTAATCCTAGTTGTTGGCCTGGGAATGAGAATGGAGGTGGGAGAAGTTCCTCAGGAACCACCTGCTGCCTTACTGAGGAGAGGCTTCTTCAGCATTTGCTAGGATGGTGGAAATGCTAGCATCTAGTAAGGAAGTTTGAGCCACCTCTTCAAGCTCAGAGAATCCAGGGTGTACTGCAAACATCTGCTCAACATGTAGAGCAAACATCTTCAAACCTTTCCATCTAGATGTCTCCCTCCCATGTTTTGGGACTCTAGATTTCTCCCACCAGGTTCCTGACCTTTATATATACACTTGCCTTGACTGAACATTCAAATATCTTTGGAGCTCTGCTACAAACAATTACGTATTCAGTTTGCTTCTCCACTATGTCTGCCCCTCCACTGCAGGGGAGAAGAAACTCTTTTTTTTTTGCGTTACGCGGGCCTGTCACTGTTGTGGCCTCTCCCGTTGTGGAGCACAGGCTCTGGACGCGCAGGCTCAGTGGCCATGGCTCACGGGCCCAGCCGCTCCGCGGCATGTGGGATCTTCCCGGACCGGGGCACGAACCCGCGTCCCCTGCATCGGCAGGTGGACTCTCAACCACTGCACCACCAGGGAAGCCCGAGAAGAAAATCTTTGTAAGCTACCACGGAGGCTCTCTGGCTCCCACACTTAGCTATTAGGTGCTTGTTAATAGATCCTCAGACCCTTATTATCTTTCTGCATGTCATCAATACAACTTTAAAGTAATCAGCCAACTTAGGTCTCTTTGTAAGTATTGAACCTGTAATTTTCAAATGCCTGCGTCATTGCACCTGGCACAGAATTCCCCTCCACCAGTACATTTTCTAGATCACCATTATAAAATCTTTAGCAAATACGCTACCATCTTGTGTCAGGCGCTATCTGTACATCACTTATCAACCAGGATAGAGTTCCCTAGGTGGATGAGCCAGTCCAAAGTCCCCATTTTACTGCCTGTTTTCTGGTACCACTCCTGGTACCACTTGTGTTAATCCCTCTGAGAAGCAGATACCAAGATGGGATTAAATATGTGAGAATTTTACTAGGGGGAAACTCTGGGAGGAAATGGGGAGGGAGCCCAGGAAGGCTGGAAGAGCCTTGTAAACTGTAGGAAAGCAGCAAGCAAAGGTGAGCAGAAGTGTCCCAGTCAGCTGTGTGTCCTCCTGTAGTTTTGGCAAGGTCATCAGCAAGCCCTCGAGTCAAATACCTATGTCTCCCAGTGTCAGACCTGCTTTAGTATCCCTGCAATGGTCAGTCATTGGTTGAAAGCAGTTTCTGGGATGCTGTGTGGCCTGGGCCCAAATGTGGTAAGGGATTTCAGAGCACAAGAGCTGGCCAATTTTGGTCCCTGTTGTTGGAGGTCTGCAGCTTCCATTCTTATGGCCACGCTGACCAACATAGGTGAAGGAAAGACATCTGTAGACTGGGCCCCATTCTGATGTCCATACTTAGGGGAATCAAAGCAAGAGGGGGTGCTTTTTTCTGCAAGGGAATCCACTGTAAGGGAGGATTTCGTTCTCAATGATTCCATGCTGGAACAGACTTTCATTGAAGACTTTGGAATCATTAAGCCTGAACGTTTCTATTTATAGGGTGTTAATTTAACCAATTATGGTGTCCAAGTGGGAGTGGAGGGGGTCATGTGGTATAGAACTCATATGCCTTTACATAAGCACTAAGTTTGTCCTTTTGTAAACAGAGAAAACAGGTTTCTCTTTAACCTCAGTAATTCTCTGAGTCTTTAATCTTCAAAAAGTTATTATGCAAATTGGGACTCTCTTATAAGGTAATTAAGTGTACAGTATTGGCAAGCACTACAATGATGTAATGTTTACTTAGTGCTGAAGTAAAGCTTTTTGTTTTTACACCTTTATTGGAGTATAATTGCTTCACAGTGGTGTGTTAGTTTCTGCTTCATAACAAACTGAATCAGCCATACATGTACATATGTTCCCATATCTCTACCCTCTTGGGTCTCCCTCCCTCCCACCCTCCCTATCCCACCCCTCCAGGTGGTCACAAAGCACCACCCAGCTAATCTCCCTGTGCTATGCGGCTGCTTCCCACTGGCTATGGTTTCACATTTGGTAGTGTATATATGTACGTGCCACTCTCTCACTTTGTCCCAGCTTACCCTTCGCCCTCCCCATGTCCTCAAGTCCATTCTCTTCCTCAAGTAGGTCTGCATCTTTCTTTATTCCTGTCCTGCCCCTAGGTTCTTCATGACCATTTTCTTTCTTTTTTTTTTAGATTCCATATATATGTGTTAGCATACGGTATTTGTTTTTCTCTTTCTGACTTACTTCACTCAGTATGACAGACTCTAAGTCCATCCACCTCACTACAGATAACTCAATTTCGTTTCTTTTTATGGCTGAGTAATATTCCATTGTACGGCCAGACTTTTTGTTTAAAACAATGTGTTTCAGTAAATCTTGCTTGAGAAATGTTGGGATAGCTTAGCTTATAGCTTATAGCTTAGAAATGTTTTTTTTTTTTTTTTTTGGGGTACCCGGACCTCTCACTGTTGTGGCCTCTCCTGTTGCAGAGCACAGGCTCCGGATGTGCAGGCTCAGCGGCCATGGCTCATGGGCCCAGCCGCTCCGCGGCATGTGGGATCCTCCCGGACCGGGGCACAAACCCGCATCCCCTGCATCGGCAGACGGACTCTTAACCACTGTGCCACGAGGGAAGCCCAGAAATTTTTATTTTTAAGGGCAAGGTGTGAGATTAACAGCTTCATGCCACTGACTTCATGATTTTACAAGTTGATTTTAAAGTAATCTTTTAATACATGTCCAGAATCTAAACTTTATTATTGGTAGTCAATAAGCATGTATTAGCCTCAAAACATGCACCTCTGTTAATGTCACTTTTTAAGAAGACATCTTGCAAGTTCTCTAATTGTTTTCTTTTTTTTTCTTCTAAGATGATCAGCAGTTTAAACAGCTCAGAAGGCTTTGTTAATTACTGGGAACATATGATGTCCTAGCCCTTAGTATTTACATCAAATCTCAAGAAAAGTTATTTCCTTTTTTTTCCAATTATTTAGGAAACTACAAGTAGTTACTTAATTGTTGAATATCTGAGCTAGCAACTGGATCCTCAGCAATGACAAGTTTAAACCCTGGGAACTGAGAGACAGTTGTAAAAGGGGATTGCACAAGGAAGCAATTTCTGTGCGCTCTGAAATTTGTCTTTTAAATTGTTGGAAATAAACAATGTTATATCTCTTTAATAGAAAGGAAAAATACCCTAAAGAATCCTCCCCTGCAGAAATCTTTCATTGCTTCAAGATTCTTTTGAATTATGGTGTCTCCAAAGTGATTTATTATTAAGATGTACTGAACCACATAAGTCAATGTTATCTTGAAGTTCAAACACATCAGATAAGAGGAACCACTAAATAACATCAAAGCTGTTATAAAGAACAACTCAGGATGATTTTAAAAGGAGTCTTTAGATTTGATCTATGTGAATAAACAATACTGTGCCTGCCCATTCTAATTATAATTACTATAATACACAAAAGTTGAGCAATCATAAAGTAAAATTGTTGTCATGGGAAAACTCTTATTCCACTATTGCATGATTCTAGTTATTTTAACATGGCAGAGCATACGTGCAGCTCTGAGCATAAGAAGCACTTTGGCATACAGATCTGAGAATGAATCACTTTTTGTATATACAAAACTCTGAAAAAGCCATGTGAAGGCTGCATGATGTGTGAGTGGTTTTAAAATATTTCATCAAGAATCTTTCAATTTTGCAAGAAAAGAAAATACTGTTTACCATTAAAAGGAAAGTTGACAGAAATGACACCCAAATATGAACAAATTGAGTTCTGATTTATCTGGACAGATTTTTAAAAAATAATTTCAGACCTACAAGGACATTTCTTATACATCTTTCAGATTAAGATATTGAACGAAACATGCTTTTGTTTTCTTTCAAAATCTGGGTTCTAGTGTCGGAGAAGTTAGTGACATTTTCTGACTGCCTCCCTGTCATCTTTTTCACAGACTCAGGGCTGTTGACACCTGAGCAAGGCAGAGAGCAAAAGAAACATTGATGAAGAAACTCTCTCTCTTCAAAACACTTAATTGTTAGTATTCCTTACAATCATTCATACAATCCTTACAATCAATCAAGCCCTCAAATGGTATATAATGTCTGGTATTATTTTTCTCCATCTTCTTCACAGGTGACCTACAAACATTTTATAATGTAGATATCAGAGGTCAGATAGGAGCATGCATGACTTAGGCTTTTTAAAAAATATTAAGTCCTCCTCCAGTAGGAAGTTGCCCCTGATAAACTTTGAAAAGCCTGTTTCTTTTTAAATTTATAAGCTTTTATCTGGAAATAATTTCAGACTTACAAAAGAGTTGCATGAATAATACTAGCACAAAGAACACACCCGTATGCTTCTTATCCAGATTTATCCATTGTTAACATTTTACCATTTGCTATATAATGTGCGTTTTCCCTGTCTCTCTCTCTCTCTCTTTATATGTATTTATATATAGTTTATATATAAATATAAATATAAATATATATATATATATATATATACACCATTTGATTATTTCTTTACTTTCTGTCATAACAAGATGTTCAAGCTTATGCTTATCTTATATTTAGCCTGCCGCAGCCCTGGAAACAGAATCTCTGAGGAGCCTTAATTCCTTTCAGTGGAAAATTATATTAAAGACAGAGATCTGAGTATGAGGTGTGCTCATTTCTACAGGGTTGTCATTTCTTCTTATACCATTCAGCAGGCAGAACTAGGAAACATGTACATGTGTATAAATGCACACACGTGCAAATAAACACACACACACAATACACATACATATGTATCCATTCTGCCCATAACCTCTTCCTTGCTTTACTCTTAGCTAGAAGTTATGAAATACTCATCAATATATGAGATATATTCATGAAAGTATGCAATATTCATGAAATACTTAACATTAGTTGCTTTATCAACATTTTCCCAGTCATCTTTGGTTGGATGAATCTCATCCTTGCGTTGATTATCATGTTTCGCTTTCATTTCTGTAAAATCTTTATTTTGCCCTCCTGCCTTTTTCCGTTTCCTGTTTTCCTTTTACTGTTTCATCTCCAAAGGTTCACCTTCTTAATATATATGATTCTGTTCCAGAAGCAGTGCATCTTTGAGGCTGCCACTTCTGGTGCTATATACTTTCAAGTTCCTTTCCTGTGGTCAATTCTATGAATTAGTAAGTTCTGACATATGTTCAGTATTTTATCACTTGTTTTTGAGCATTTTCTTTTTGATAATGATTTCATCTATGCCTTGAAAGGATTCAAAATGAACTTCCCTAAAATATGCCACTTTGTCATGTGGATTACTTTGAGCTGAAGTCAATCAAGGCCCAGAAGACTCAGGGAGAGCTTTTTACTCCCTGTTAACTTCCTGAAAGAATTTAGATAGAGGGCCTGATTCAGGAAGAGAGCTATCACCAGAAATAACTACAAGGAATATGGACTAGGTATGGTAAGCTTGGGGGAAGCTGGGTAGGGCCTGGAGATCAAATCCTTTTTCCCATTGTCTCTGCATGGCATAGCAAACATTTGTTTACTGAACATTTGCTCTTCCCATCTTCCTGTGGATTATCTTCCTCCCATTTTTAAACCCAGACCCCTACCCATTCGTGTTAGTTTAGAATGGCATATACACCACAATTGCCTGACTGTCTTTGGGTCTCATAGTCTCAGCGGCCCCCTGTACATATATAATTAAGTTTGGTTTTCTCCTGTTAATCTGCCGTATGTTAATTTGATTATATCAGTCAAAGAACAAAGAGGATAGAGGGAAAATTCTCCCTCCCCTACAGCTTCATCTCAGTCCTTTGCTCTCCTCTTATTCTTACTCAAGGAGAATTGTTAGTCTTCTCTTTTCTGCTCCCTGCATCCACAGGCTTGCAGCACAGAGCTGGCAGTGGGAAAGACATTGGAATTTTTGCTTTGTTTCTTTTCTACTTGTAGATAATTATAAAGTTGCATTTTTCTGTCTCCCCAACAAAGCTTAAAGTATTGGTTCTATGTGGCTTATTTCTTCTCCCTGTTGATTTTCTGGAGTGCTGATTAATCAAAAATAGTTTCTTGCCTTTTGAAAAACCTTAAAAATATTACAGGCATAGAATAAATATTTTTATAGAAATTACCAATTAGATTTAAATATTTAGAAGTTAGAAATGTGAGCCAGACAACAAATCTTCAGTTAATTTGGGGAGAGTGAGTAAGAGGTCAGAAAGTGAAAGGGACCATGTAGGAGAGGTGAGTAGGGTAGACAGAGGGCAGTGGGGCAAAGTGGGAATGATACAGTAGAGCAAAAATATAATGGGTCAGAAAAGCACTGGGGAACAAGAAAGTTTTTTATCATCTCCCGAATAACAGTTTTTTGAAAATCAACAGTGTTTAACGTAGAGCTTTTGGGGAAGTGGTATCCTCAAAATAAAGCTATGGGGAGGGACTATTCTGTGAATAGTTGGTTTCCAGAAAATAAAAAATTGGTGAGTAGTGGCACATTCAGATTGGAGAGGCTAAGTAAGGCAGCATCAGGATTAAAGTACAATATGGAGAATGGCTAAGGATGGCTGGGATGCACCCACCCCAGGGTTGGATGAACTGTTCTTAAATAGAAATTGCATACAAAGTAGCTTCAATGAAGACACAGGTAAGTCTGCAATTTGAGTCAGAAGTTTATACAATGGTCCAAGCAAAGGGCCCTAGGAGAAACAGATGTCTCATCTGTGGGCACTGAGGCAGACACAGGCAGAAGTTCCTAGTTGAGTTTATAGGGGAGGAAAAGTATTTTTTCTTCATATTTCTAGGTTTTCAGCTGGGTTTCTGTAAGAAAAGAGAGATTAACAAGAGACAAAAAAAATTTTTGACATGCATATCTCATATACACACGGGAGAAATTCAGTCATGATTTACTCAAAGGGATATTTTGGACTGAGGCTCCTACACCATCTTAAGGAGGGGGTAGACTTCTGGACAAGGGGAGGTAAGTTATGGGGAGGTAACTAGGAGAAGTATAGCAAACAAGGGTAAGGGTTGTTGTGCAGATCAGAGTGGTACCTTCTCCAGTCATGAGTCTCTTGTGATTAAGAGTCATCCTTCTCTTCTGGGTACACACAGAGAGAGAGAGAGAGACCCTTAGAAATTTACAAAATGTAAATTTCCTTTACAAAAGGGAGACTTTTTTCCTTTCTTCAGAGCTTCTCCTGTGTCAGCTATTTCTTGAAATAATCAGCTCAAAATTATCTTTATGCCAAAAAGGCATACTTTGGGGTGGCACATTCTGGTTTACGAATCAAAGTCCTGGTGTGTGGACCTGTAAGCTTATGCAGGTAAAGACTGGAATGGAGCTGGAGATCTAAATCTAATCTACTGAGAGCTTTAGTCCTTTCCTTTTAGCAGTCTATAAATACTGTATGCCAATCCACTCTTTTCTTGCCTCCAGTACTGCAAAAGAGATATCTAATTGTGTCATCACTTTCTCCTTTTCATGGGTTATAGTATGATACTTAGATATGTGTCCTTCATTCACAATTCAGTGAAATCTCTCAATCTGTGGACCTAGCACTTTCTTTAATTTAGGGATATTGTTTATTATGATATAATTAAAGGTTCTCTTCCATCCTTTTAATTCTTTAGAAGCCCTCATTATTCAATATTAAGTTCTCTTTTTCCTCCGTATTCCCTTCTCTCTATACTTTGCCTCCACTCTGAGACAGTTTTCTCCTATTTTGCCTTCTAGACCATTAAAGCAGGTTTCAACAGTCTCATCTCCAATTTCAATTTATTCACTGAATTGTTAAACTATGAACAGTTATGTTAAACCATGGCTTGCTTAACTTTAATTTCCTTAAGTTTTGTTATTATTATTTTAAATTTGGGTTTTCAGTTGCTTTTTATACGTGTTCTGTGTGTTCTGACTGACATTTCAGAAGCTGAGAGGGATAGCTAGTTCTCTATATTTAGCTCATTGTAGCTTAAGCATAATAGTTGGAGGGTGTGGTTGCAGTTCTACACTAGTAGATTTCCAACTGGCTGTTTCTCTTTGAGGCATGGCCTCAGATGTAGAAGCAGGCACGTTCCAGTTTGTAGCAGAAATACCTGGAGGAAGTCTACCTGTTCTCTAGTTTCCTCTAACTCTCACAGTCTGAGAGTCATGGAAAACCTGGTTCAGTTGTCAGCTCCTCTAGGTATTGTGGGCCCCAAAGGAAAAGTCAAACCTACATAGGGTCATTGTCAAATGGTACCCTTTTCCTACCATGAAGGGGTGCTCTCTACAAATCTCTAAGTGCCAGTGTCTTCCCATAATATGCTACTTGCTGGCTCATGCACAGGAGCCCCTGATAATATCTCCAGGTCTTCATGCTTAGCCCACCATAAAGAAAGGCCTGTACCAGTTATCTACAGTGAGATTCCCTTAAAGTAGGGTTACCTGATAAAATACAGGACACCCGATTAAATCTGAATTTTAGATATACAGTAATTTTTTTTTAGGGACCTACTTATAGTAAAAAAAGTATTCATTGTTTACCTGAAAATCAAGTTTAACTGAGCATCACATATTTTTATTTGCTAACTTGAGCCATGCTACCACAGAGCTCAAGGCCATCTTGCACATAGCTTCCTGTAGGGTCATGCAGAAGGTTGAGGCAGGAGGAGCAGCTAGATTGGTCTTGAGAGGTAGAGGAAAGAGGTTCAGTTCTTGTCACCATGTTCCAAATCTCTTTTTCTACAATTTTCTACTTCCCTTTTCACTTTGCCTATCATATATATTCTCCACAATAAACAAGACCTTATGAGCTGACCCAGGAAATAAAAACAACTATAATAAAAGCTTTCCCCATTAGAATCATGTGCTTGTGAATACAAATATTTTAAATATTTTGGTTTCTTTTCCACATCAATGATTTTATTATTATGTTAGATTGTAAAGCAAAATCTAGCTACAAACTATTTTAAAGAAACAATTTTTTTTTTAAATTTATTTATTTATTTATGGCTGTGTTGGGTCTTCTTTTCTGTGCGAGGGCTTTCTCTAGTTGCGGCGAGCGGGGGCCACTCTTCATCGCGGTGCGCGGGCCTCTCACTATCGCGGCCTCTCTAGTTGCCGAGCACAGGCTCCAGACGCGCAGGCTCCAGACGCGCAGGCTCAGTAGTTGTGGCTCACGGGCCTAGTTGCTCCGCGGCATGTGGGATATTCCCAGACCAGGGCACGAACCTGTGTCCCTTGCATTAGCAGGAAGACTCTCAACCACTGCGCCACCAGGGAAGCCCTGGAAACAATTTTAAATGAATAATTAAAAAAATAGTTAAAATAAAGGGACACTAGACAAAGGAAAACAAAATATTTTTTTTCTTTTTTTTACAAAATATTTTAAAAAAAGGAAAAGAGGAAGAAAGCAAGAGTGAAAAGTCAGTAGCAGATTATTGGAAATTTAAGTTTAAAGTCACTAAACAGGATAAAGAAGTACATAATGTAATCATAAAAGCACAGTTTATTAAGAAAATATATTAGCCAAACATCTACATCTTATACACAAAATAGATAAAAACACACAAAAAAGTAAGAATTGACTAGAAATAATTATAATGGAAGACTTCCCTACTCTCAGAATTATTGAAATTGAATGACCACAAGAATGGCAAAATAAAGGATACTCAGGATAAGGAATTAATTTTTAAAAAATAAGCAGTTATAACATACTATTGGTGAAGGGCCTGTAGAGTAAGGAATGTTCTCATAGGGTGAAAAACTGGAGGAAAATAAAGTGTTATAAGAGTTTGGAAAAGCAACGGGGAAACATCTACTAAATTGAACTTTCAAAAACCTTTTGGCCCAGCAACCCATTGATGGAACTCTTTTCCATAAAAGGGAAAACATTAGTAAATGAAGTCAAGTAGACAGGAATGTTTACTGCAGTATTGTTTGCAAAGATAAAAAAAAAAAAAAAAGGGGGGAAATCAAATGAACGTCTCTCAATAAGAAAATGGCTGAATTCTGTCCTTACCAAGGGATATATGTCAGTTGAAATGGAGGGAGTTATAGGAGTTACTAGCTGAGAGAGAAAATCATGATGCAGAAAAATACATATAATGTGATATTTTAATTTGTATTATTTATCACTTAATGTATAAGTTTATATAGGGTTGAATGAACAAATGAAGAAGCATGGGTCAAAATATATATATTAACACAGTTTCACTTTATGTTGATGGGTAAGAGGGAGAGGGAGAAAGAAAATGAGAAAGGAAACCCAAGAAGAAAAGGGAAAAGATAAAAATTCTACCTCACAATGAAACATTTATCTGAGCTAATCAATGAATTTGGTAAAGTAGCAGGATACAAAACTAATGCAGAGAAATCTCTTGCATTCCTATACACTAACAACGAAAAATCTGAAAGAGAAATTAAGGAAACACTCCCATGTACCATTGCAACGAAAAGAATAAAATATCTAGGAATAAACCTACCTAAGGAGACAAAAGACCTGTATGCGGAAGACTACAAGACACTGATGAAAGAAATCAAAGATGATACAGATGGAGAGATATACCATGTTCTTGGATTGGAGGAATCAACATTGTGAAAATGACTCTACTACCCAAAGCAATCTACAGATCAATGCAATCCCTATCAAACTACTACCAAGGGCATTTTTCACAGAACTTGAACAAAAAATTTTACAATTTGTATGGAAATACAAAAGACCCTGAATAGCCAAAGCAATCTTGAGAAAGAAAAATGGAGCTGGTGGAATCAGGCTCCCTGACTTCAGACTATACTACAAAGCTACAGTAATCAAGACGGTGTGGTACTGGCACAAAAATAGAAATATAGATCAATGGAACAGGATAGAAAGCCCAGAGATAAACCCATGCACATATGGTCACCTTATCTTTGATGAAGGAAACAATAGTATACAATGGAGAAAAGACAGCCTCTTCAATATGTGGTACTGGGAAAACGGGACAGCTACATGTAAAAGAATGAAATTAGAACACTCCCTAACACCATAGGCAAAAATAAAGTCAAAATGGATTAAAGACCTAAATATAAGGCCAAACACTAGAAAACTCTTCGAGGAAAACATAGGCAGAACACTCTATGACATAAATCACAGCAAGATCCTTTTTGACTCACCTCCTGGAGTAATGGAAATAAAAACAAAAATAAACAAATGGGACCTAATGAAACTTAAAAGCGTTTGCATAACAAAGGAGACCATAATCAAGATGAAAAGACAACCCTCAGAATGGGAGAAGATATTTGCAAACGAAGCAATTGACAAAGGATTAATCTCCAAAATATACAAGCAGCTCATGCAGCTCAATATCAAAAAACAAACAACCCAATCCAAAAATGGGCAGAAGACCTAAATAGACATTTCTCCAAAGAAGATATGCAGATAGCCAACAAACTCATGAAGGGATGTGCAACATCACTAATCATTAGAGAAGTGAAAATCAAAACCACAATGAGGTATCACCTCACACCAGTCAGAATGGCCATCATCAAAATATCTACAAACAATAAATGCTGGAGAGGGTGTGGTGAAAAGGGAACCCTCTTGCTCTGTTGGTGGGGATGTAAATTGATACAGCCACTATGGAAAACAGTATGGAGGTTCCTTAAAATACTAAAAATAAAACTACCATATGACCCAGCAATCCCACTACTGAGCATATACCCTGAGAAAACCATAATTCAAAAAGGGACATGTACCACAATGTACATAGCAGCACTATTTACAATAGCCAGGACATGGAAGCAACCTATGTGTCCATCAATGGATGAATGGATAAAGAAGATGTAGCACATATATACAATGGAATATTACTCAGCCATAAAAAGAAATGAAATTGAGTTATTGGTAGTGAGGTGGATGGACCTAGAGTCTGTCATACAGAGTGAAGTAAGTCAGAAAGAGAAAAATAAATACCATATGCTAGCACATATATATGGAGTCTAAAAAAAAATCGTTCTCATGAACCTAGGAGCAGGTCAGGAATAAAGATGCAGATGTAGAGAATGGACTTGAGGACATGGGGTGGGGAGGGGAAGCTGGGACGGAGTGAGAGAGTAGCATTGATATATACACACTACCAAATATAAAATAGATAGCTAGTGGGAAGCAGCCGCATAGCACAGGGAGATCAGCTGGGTGCTTTGTGACCACTTAGAGGGGTGGGATAGGGAGAATGGTAGGGAGGGATTCTGGGGATATATGTATACATATAGCTGATTCACTTTGTTATACAGCAGAAAGTAACACAACATTGTAAAGCAATTATAATCCAATAAAGATGTAAACAAAAAAAAACATTTTAGATATGATCACACCTGTGAACTTATGTAAAGATACATATTGCCTTATGTGTAAATAAATTAAATTGACTAATTCTTAAAAAAGTCTTTGGATTCCTACCCAATATATGCATATTACAGAAAAAATCTTTGCTCCAGATTTTGATCTCAGAATTTATCTTTTCTCTGCCTCTCTTTTTTGTGAGTCTTGTTTACCTATGTCTATTGAAAGTTTGTACCCTCAACAACCTCAGGTCAGAAGTAGGCATCTACTTTTCAGTGCAGATCTCACACTAGTGGTTTCTATTTTGTTGTTTCCTTCCTTTTTAAGCATTTCCTGCACAGCTCTCTGTCAGGTGCTGTGGAAGTTTAGAGAACTGTATAACTCAATCTCAGTTTTGAAGGAACTTTCAGTATAGTTGGAGAGGCATGGGTACTTTAAATATTGCAATTTTAGAATAAAGCACTGCATATGCTGGTATAAGCCGGGACCTAATTAAGGAATGCATGCAGTCTAAATAAATAAAAGGCAAAATAATAGTGTTTGTTACTTAGTCCAAGCTCATACGGCTCACCCCATTACAGGCCAATAAATCGAGAGATGAGTTGCTGGGGCATTGAATAGTGACTTTATTTGGAAAGCTCACAGACTGAGAAGATGGTGGACTTGTGTCCCAAAGAACCATCTTGCCTGAGTTAGAATTCAGGCTTCTTTTATACCAACAGGGGAGGGGATGCGGTTGGTTGTTGCAAGTTTGGCATCAGAATCCTTTGTTCTTCCATCTGTCCACTAGGTTAGGTCATGATGTTCTCGTAAACTTCCAGTAAGACAAATGTTATTCTCTTTTCTGCAACTTTTTATCTCTGTATGAATGGAAAAGTGTTATACCTTTAAAGGTCAGAGCCTTGAGAATGGGCTATCCTGTATATTTCAGGCTATAGGCAACATTCTTAATTGTAGCAAAAGCAATAGAACACAGATGTTAAAGTAAAAGAAACAGATCCAATATGGAGACAGATTTGTTCTTCCCTATTACATGTTCGTAAAAGGGAGAATTGGGGTTGGAGTGATCAGGAGAGAATTCGGTGAGGCTATTAGGACAAGGACTAGGTTTCTGAAACATATGGCCAGGAAGTAGAAGGGTAGAAGGTATTCTATGTAGGCATGTTTTCTGAAAAAGAAACCAACACTCTCTAAAAAGGAATGAAGAAACACCACAGAGAAAAGCATAGCATCACATTATTTGATAATGAGAATATCTATCCCCCAAGGGATGACTCTTTGCTAAACAAACCTACATCCAATTGCTTACTACACTGAGGTGGGAAAATAGGTCTACTCAACACTAGTATTCCTTGAACACAATAATAGCTAATGCTTCTTGGATATTCACTACATTCCAGACACTGTATATATTTAGAGGCAAGTAAACTGAGTCACAGGTAGGTTAATACTTGTACAGGGTCACATTGCTAGTGAGGGGTAGAACTAGGATTGTAACCTGGGCTCATAACCACTATGCTGACTGCCGCTTTAACAGTGGCCACGTTACAAGGCAGTGGTAGAGTGGCTATTGGACTGGATGTGGAAACAGCTTCATTACATGAGAGTACACATTTTAAAACATTTATAAAAATGAGATTCTAGCTATGCAAACCAACTTCCTACTGCATCAGGGAAATACCTTTAGGACCAATGGTAATTAGTAAAAGGAATCTTTAGATGACTTCTATAAGCACTGTAGTGGGAATGTAGCAGGGTACCCATGGCATATTTTATACTTGCTATATAATTTAGACAACTGTCAGCCCATGGGGAGCTCATATTTAAACTAATTTAAAATAAATGAGTAATTAGCTTTTCATGAGCTAATGAGTCAAACATTTTCCTAAATGGAAAACAAATCATGTTTGTAGCTTAGCCCTCAATCTCAGCCATAAGTCCTATAATTCACTTAAAAATAAGCTCTCTGGCCTTTGGTTAAAAAACAACTTGGGGGCTTCCCTGGTGGCACAGTGGTTAAGAGTCCATCTGCCGATGCAGGGGTCACGGGTTCGTGCCCTGGTCAGGGAAGATCCCACATGCTGCGAAGCGGCTAGGCCCATGAGCCATGGCCGCTGAGCCTGCGCGTCTGGAGCCTGTGCTCCGCAACGGGAGAGGCCACAACAGTGAGAGACCCACGTACCACAAAAATAAATAAATAAAAATAAAAAAAATAAAAAACAACTTGGTCTTTTTCCTCTGGAGATATCTAGATTTTCATCACCTACCAGCCACCTTAATATACACTTGATATCAAAATAATGCATTTTGATTTGTTCCATGAGTTTTTTTTAGTGAACAAGGTACATTGAATGATCTTTTCAAGATAATTTACAATGTAATCCATGTTATAATTAAAACCTTTGTTTGAAATGGTGGGGATAAAAAAGTGGGTGGAGTCTAGAATAGGATATTTCAAAAACAAAACAAATGAATAAACATAGAAAAATGGAAACAGATTTATAGATACAGAGAACAAACAGTTGGTTGCCAGAGGGGAGGGGGGTGGAGGGAGGAAAAAAATAGGTGAGGGAGAGTAAGAGGTACAAACTTCCAGTTGCAAATATATCTCTGTCTCTCTCTCTCTCTATCTCTCTATCTCTCTATCTAATTTTTCTACATTTTAGGCCCTATGCTGAGTTCTTTACATGCAGTATCCAAATGGGCCTCATAGTAATATTAGGTGGTAGCATAATTACTATCCCTAATGTAAATAGACTCACTCACGAATTCAACATTTACTGAATATCTATCATGTGTCAGACATTGTGTTACACAGGACCCATCCCTTTGAAATGTAACCATCAAGAAACACAAAGCCCCTATCTCCCAGCCTCTGTGGGAGTGTAGGGGACTAACTTCTTCCCAAATAGCAAATGCAAATGGCCTAATCATATTAACCAACTTCCCTCCTCTCCTAATGTCATCCAGTACTTTTCCACTAGCTCATGCTGATGTTTAAAAACTCTCTCACCTTTTGTTTCAGTAGTAGGAATTGAGCTTAATTTCTCCTCCTTATTGCAATCATCTTGAATAAAGTCTTACTTGGTGAGGTACAATTTTTTTTTTAAATTACAAATCTAGTCTCACAAAACACAGTGTGAATGGCCGGTGGCCTCCTGGAGTGGCCCAATGTGTGGTCCTGGTCAGGCTAGAAAGGGGTGGGGGGACATTGACACATGATTACATAACTACACAGCTACAAATATTACAAATGCTAGTAAGAAAACTGCAAAGTATCGTGAGAGTTTTAACAGTTAACCCAAGCTGAAGCTTCTAGGAACACTATGGGGAGAAAAAAATCACATTCAGATTCCATTTGAGGTCCCACTTGGAGTATAATTAGAATTGTGAGGTAAAGACAATGTGTATGTCTTTCAGATGGAAAGAACAAAGGACAACTATCAAATAGCTTTGGCTACAAGAGTGTAACAGAGATAAAAGATAGAGATTAAAAGATAAGTAATCACAGACTTTTCCCCTCTTAACAAGAGATACAGGACTCAAAGGGAAGTGGACTGTGCAAGCTGAGGTTCATGGCTACTCTTAGGTAGCAGCAGTGGGTGGATGAGGGATGAAGCCCAGAGACTGCATGTGTCAGGGAGGAAGAAATTCTCCTCTACCCTTCTAGGTTCTTCTGGCTGGTCTAAGAATTAAATTGACAGAAGACAGATTAGCAGAACAAAATCAAACACAAGTTCAGTAACATTTATACATGGGACAGACACAGGAGGACTGAGTAACTCAACAAAATGGCTGAAGCCCTCAGCTTAAATACCATCTTCAGCTAAAGACAAAAGAGGATGTTGGGGATAGTGATTTGGGACTTCAAAGGCAAGGAAAGCAATTCACATGGAGTAGGGCAAGCAAATGTTTGGTAAACAAATGTTTGCTTGGTCAAGCAGAGACAATGGGACAGAGAATAGACTCTGAACTCTAGACCCTTGTTGGGAGGCAGAGATATTGAATAATATCCTCCAAACTAAGAAGGAACTTTGCGACCAAAAAAAAATCAGGCAACTCCATAAAGTGCAATTATGAAGTTTACAGTGGGTAACTTACATACAGACAGGGTCAGGCAGACAACCATCCAGAGATATTCACAGCTGCACTTTGCATGGCCAAAAGGGGTACAGCGGGTTTTAAAGGGGCCAAAACTAAAAATAGAATCTGACTTCCAAGTGAAAAGCACATCCACTCCCACAGGAACAGAGGTTTTCCTCCCCCCAGGGGTCTCATGACCATTAACGATCTGCATCAGCAAAAGGCATTCTTCCAGTTTTCATATTAGATGAAGGCAAGGGTAAAAGTTGATAGGGAACTTATCTGACTTAGGCACATTCCTTGTGAGTAGGCTAGAGCCCATGCAGAGAGGGAGGGAATTGACAGGATGGCGGGCCTAAGATGGAGCTGACAAAATGGAATCATTACGGTTCAGCCACACAGTCCTGCCTAGTTTCCCCCATCATGCCCAGCCCATGTTCTTTGCAGATAGCTCTGGTGATATCTCTATTCCAGAAATGGGAAGGGGGAGGTTAAAAGAAAGACTTCCTGAGTCTTCTGTTTCATAAGAATAGTCAACCTAAATTAATCCTCATGCCAAAAGACACCTCATGCAAAAATTGGGTGGACAATTTTGCTCCCCTACACTGATTTTTTCACGGTAAAAGCCAAATAATTGGCAAAGAGGAAAGTAATTTCATCAATCAGTGTATGGAAAAAGGAGAAGTAAGACAAATAATGAGCAGGTTGGGTGAGGGGGACCTGAACTGGAGTTGTGAGTTATGGAAAAGATAAATTTGTAGGCAGATATCTCCTAGGTGATTTGTGGGGGAATATGTGCATGTGTTATGAAGAGATAGAAAGAAATTATTTCTAAGTTTCGCCATGAATTATCAATGGATCAGACCTCTGGTGTGCTTGTAAATTCAATAAACACAAGTTATTTTTCAATTACCTGTGTTTGTTGGATGATGCTCTCTTCAATGGCACACTGCACAAGGACAGAACCTTAAGGCTCATGAATGTTTTAAAGGTTTCACCATGAACTGAAAAAATGATTAGTGTTATGTGACTAAAGCATAGTGAAGGAGAAGGAAAATGGCATGAAATGAGAATGGTAGACCAGGGAGAGTTGGGCAAGCAACAGGCCTGAAGCAACAGAAGTAGAACTAAAATTCAGCCCTGTGTAATACCAAAACACATGCTCTAATTACCAAATTTTAAATAAATGAAAGGAAACCATTCCATTCACCTAAGGCTGAGAGCTTCTCTCAATTTTCCACCAGCATAACCCAATAACAGTAATAGCAGGCTATAGAATTTAGTATAAAGAAAATATTAGCAGCTACTCAGTCAATGCCTTTTGAACAAATGTAAGAATCAAATGTGATTATTTGATTAACACCTGTCTCTCTTGATATGTTGTGAACTTCAGGAGAGAAGAGCCCTGTTTTGTTCTCCACTGTGTTTCCAATGATACGTATGGTGCCTGGTCTATGGAAGCCATTGAGTATTTGTATGAATAAATGAGGAAATGGATAAAATGCTGATAATTCTGTTCTTGTCCTCACTAAACTATTTATTTTCCCTCTCAAATCCAATTAGTCTTATAAAGGAAATAAAAATATATACACAAAAAATTCTCCCATGTGGCAACTTGTGATCTAAATCAGAAATTGTCAATAGAGTAAAGCATACTGCAGGGGAGCAAAATTTGCCACAAAATATGTCTCTTTGGCATAGGATTGCTTTAGGCTGATTATTTTTAAGAAACAACGGACATAGGGAAAAGCCTGAAAACTAAGTAGAAGTTACCTTTTTGTAAGAGATATTTGCATTTTATAAGGGAAATCTCCATTTGTAAGAGTGTTTCCCTCTCTATATCAGGAAGAGGAAGATAACTAAATCTCTAGAAACTCTTATCAATGGAGAAGGCAACAGGCTTAAATTTGCATAACCACCATACCCTTGTTTAATGTGTTTTGCCTGATAACATTCCATAACTGTCTCCCTCCATCTCCCAAATTTTGTCTTTAGCTGGAGATGGTATTTAAGGTGGTGGCTTGGGCCGTTTGGGGGAGTTACTAAGTTTCCCTGTGTATCTCCCATGTATGTAGGTATTGGCATGTTATTAAACTTCTGTTTGTTTTTCTCCTGTTCTTCTGTCTTTTGTTACAGAGGGTCTCAGCCAAGAATCTAGAAGGGTAGAGGGAAAATTATTTTCCCTCCCATACAGTTTCTTCTGCTTCAAACTCTTCATAAGTGCCCTACTAAAATCTTATCAAGGTGTACTTTTGCCACATCCTGTAATAATGATGTCACAGAGAATATTGAGTGGAGCAATAATGTGAAGCTCTGAAGAATAGGATACACCTTCTTATACAGATAAGGTGTTTGTACCATGTCTAGGAAACTCCAAAGAGATTGTTGACCTAAAAGGAAAAGACTGCCAGTTATTTCTCCAGAAAAAAAAAAAAATTTAAATGGGTTTATTTGGTATCAACATAGAATTCCAATTCAGGATCTGCAACCATGGCAAGCTGCATGCAAGTTCCCACACAGCAAGGGAAGAACTCTTTTATAGAGGGGAAAAGGAAGTTGGGAGGGCTATAGTAAAAAGGAGTCCATGGCTTTTCATTGGCTAAGTTGTTGCTCGGAAAGAAGGGGAATCTTTCTTCTTCCTGTTTAGCCCTGCTAGCCTCACAGGGTATGAGAGTTCCCCCTTCTGGTCTTCTGACTCTATTTAATTGAGGTTTCTGTTTGTTAATTTTTTACAACATGTTATATGTTTACTAAAATGTGCAAAAAAATGTCCCACATGTCTACATAGGTCTACAAGAGTTTATCAGGACAGTAAATAATTCTGATAAAACAGTGGCCAATGCTAAGTATTGACCAAGTAGGTCTGAGAGAACAGCAAGTGCTTTTAAAGACATTGTGAAACCATGTTTTACTGTTAGAGTGATTGTGTTGTAATTATTGCTAATTTATAATTATTGCTAAATATTAGCATCATTGCACATGTTGTTCTGAGTCCTTTAACACTTTCATGTATAGCCAAAATTGCTAGTAATTGAAAGGGTACAGAAAATAAAATAGGCTGAGAAGAAAGGCATTAATGCCTTTATTTAAGAAGTATAGGAATTAAGAAACACATATTTTATAATCAAAAAAATTTATTCTAAATGGAAATAATAAGAGAGGAATAGGTCCATGTATCAGAATGTGTACTCTTCCCTACCATATCATCTTTCAGAAAGAAACTTTTCCTCTCCCCCAGATGCACCTTTAGGTTCTTGGGCTACAGGAAGGAAGGTATTTCACCTATTCTTAGAACTCAGAGGCAAAAGGGATGGAGCTGACTGAGAAGTGGACAGTGACTGACTGCTGAAGTGGAGCAAAATTTGCCACCCCAAAATACGTCTCTTTGGCATAAGGATTATTTTATGCTGATTACCTTTAAGAAACAGCAGACATAGGAGAAGCTCTGAAAACTGAGTAGAACATGTGCTTTTGTAAGAGAAATCTGCATTTATAAGGGAAATCTCTATTTGTAAAGATGTCTTTCTGTCTACCAGGAAAAGAAGGATGGCTAAATCTCTAGAAATTCTTATCAGTGGAGAAGGCTGAACAGATTTAAATCTGCATAACATCCATACATTTGTTTACTGAGCTTTGCCTGATAATATCTTAAAACTGGCTTTTCACCAACTCCCCCGCTCCAACAACATCTTCTTTGGCTATTTTGAGAGTTACTCACTTTTCCTGGGTATATATATGGGAGTAATACATGTTATTAAAGTTATAAGTTTTTTTTTCCTTTTTTCTGTTAATCTTTTTTTTTTTTTTTTTAGGGAGGCCTCAGCCAAGAACCTAGAAGGGTACATGAAAAACTATTTTTCCTTCCTTTCATTGCCTTTTCCCCAGAGACACAGTTCCCCCATCTCAGTAGCCTCCATAAACACAGACACCCAAGTCTTGAACAACACACGCTTAACTAAAAAGTTCTCAGCACCTTTCTCATGCGTATAGTCTGAGGAAACCGAATTCTAGACCTAAGTGACTTCTGTTAAAAGGAGCCCTCTTCTCAATGAGCTTGACAGTAAAGTTATTCTTTAACAGGGGCTGAGTACTCAAGGAACCCCTATTCTTTGGTTCAGGCCAATACCTGCTTCAATAGAGCTTTGTGTGTATATTCAGATAGACAGACGATAAAGTAAAAAAAAAAAAAAAAATCTTAGGAAATATGCCTCCACTCCGTGGTAAATTCCCATTCATGAGAAAGAGTTAAAATATTTATTTCTGGGACAAAAGGGATCTCATCTATTAATACTTTTTTTTTTTTTTTCAATTTTCTCCCTTAGTCATACTAATTGAAATTAATTTCCAAAACAAATTTTAAAATAAAGCTTGCGAAATTTTTCACATTGGAAAGGTGAGACAACTTAGAAGGTATTTGTTATTCTTTAATTAATGTGTGGAGCACTGTTCCAGATACTGTAGGTACAAAAATAAATAGGTCACCCCAAGCCCTTAGACTCCTTGGGACAAGTTGCTGTTCCTACATTTCTCCAGATATTGCCTATGATTTCCTTTCCAGGCACACTTCATCACTTTATTTCTGGTTTGTTGTTGTTGTTGTTTTTCAATTTCTGTCCCATTCCCTCAAAGCTCATTTCTAGTTGGTCAGGAGTCAGGAAAGCCTTCATATTTAAAATGAACTTTCAACTGATATGCAGTGAGTGGATGTTGCTAGACAAACAGAGAAGGAAAGGCAAAGAAGACTTAGATAGGAGGAACCGCAGTTTCTCACACAGACATGTCTAATAGTCTGATTTATTTGGTGAATTTTAAGCAGTTCAATATGACTGGGTGGAAAATTCAAGGAGTGTTATTATAAGGATGCAAGTGTGGAGAAGGAAGCAGCGGCTAAATTATTATCTTGTGATAAAAGCTGTTTAGACTTCATTTTATAAGAAATCTGGAGAATCAGTCTTAATCTTGAATCAGTGAGTTTGGTCCTGCTCATATATTTCAGGAAGGAAAAAAAAAACCTAAGCTATGTAAAAGTTAATAAATGGAAACCTCCATTAAATATATTTGAGAGACACGGTTTGGGGCTGGTGCTGGAGAGCTCTCACTCTGTGTGATGATAGCCGAGTCCAACAGAAAGAAGAAATACTCCTCTTTGTACCTGGGAAGGACTCAGCCAGTGAAACACCATAGACTCTTTTTTACTATACCCCTCTCAGCTTCCTTCTCCTCTATATAAAAGCCCTCCCTCCTCCTTTCCATTGCCTTGGGAGCTTATTACAGATCACAAATTGAAACTCTCTGCTGGTCCTGAATAAACCTGTCTTTGCTGTAGAAATATCTTGCAATCTATTTGTTTCAGGTCAACACAAAAATACGAGAACGTCTTGTGTCTTGTATCACTTTTTTAAAAAAAAATTGCAGTATAGTTGATTTACAATATTGTGTTAGTTTCAGGTGTATAGCAAAGTGATTCCATTATACATACATGTTTCTGATCATAGGATACTATCTCCCCTTCCACAGTCCTGACCTAATATCAGACAGCTTCTTCTTGAACCAGTGCTGTGATAGGGGACTCAATATTTAAAAAAAAAAAAAAAATCAATTCACTGTTAGCCAGCCCTGGATGTCTGCTTATTCTTCATTTGGTTGAGGTAGAATTGTACTCTGTGAAACTTTACCAAACTGTTCTTCTAGTTCTGCTCTCTCAAGCAAAACTGAATAAGCATTCTTCTTCCACATGACAGTTTTTCTTAAAATATTAATTTCCTTTGAAGCACGCTGTGGAAGAAATTTCCTACATTGGTCTAGAGATTGGTCTGGGTGGCCTCTATAATTCTATTATTCTATGAAGCAAGTATCATAATAAAACCGTGCAAGTACAATAATGAAAATAACCACAACTTTTTTTTTAATGTCTACCAAACATTTGTATTCATATGAAAACAAATATTTTAACAATTTCATATTAACAAACATTAAGCCAGAAAAAGCAAAAGTATATGCATAATATGATCTCAAATATGTAAATAATATACATAGAAAAAAGACTAGAAGAAAATACTAAAATATTTTAACAGGATTGCTTCTAGTTGGGAAGATTATGTTTTTTAAAAAATCATGGTTTGCACTATTTCCCAAATGCTCTATAATTCACATACATTATTTCCTTTTGTTTTTTTTTCGGCTGCACCATGCAGCACACAGCATCTCAGTTCCCCAACCAGGGATCAAACCCATGCCTCCTGCAGTGGAAGCATGCAGTCCTAACCGCTGGGCCACCAGGGAATTCCCATGTACATTATTTCTATAACAAATGTTACTGAAATCTTTTTTTTTTTTAGCGTCTTTATTGGGGTATAATTGCTTTACAATGGTGTGTTAGTTTCTGCTTTATAACAAAGTGAATCAGTTATATATATACATATGTTCCCATATCTCTTCCCTCTTGCGTCTTCCTCCCTCCCACCCTCCCTATCCCACCCCTCTTGATTGATGGGCAGGTGCCAAGTCTTAGTGTTAATCTTTACAATAACCCTGGAGAGTTGGCATTATTATTCTACTCATGCAGATTAGAAAATTAAGGTGAGTAACATACTCATATGTGTGTAGCGGCTAAGTGATGAGCCCAAGATTTAGGTGTAGTTCTATACTCCTATTTCTTAAAAAAAAAAAGAAGGATACCATACAGTGTTACATCTTTTCACACTTCGGTAGGTTAATTAACTTTACTTCTCATTTTAAAGAAGTTTTAAATGTGCATTAATGTGCATCAAACTGGAAAATATTGTGTGTTCCTAGGACATTCTTATTGTACCATTTTGATCTGAGACCCAAACCCGTAGATTCCAGATATTTTCATTAGACACAGTTTTTTTTTTCTATGAGTAGCATTATACTCCTACATTGCTTTAATTTTTTCAGGGAAATATAAAACTTTGTTAGAGTAATTACTCGAATATTGTCAGACAAATGCTGAACATTTTGTTTATAGTACTTTAACTTTTAATTAAAACAGCAAAACAGCTAAACAAAGCAAACTATGAATTAGGAAAGAATAAAGCAAAATTGCATTTTGGGAGGGCTTACACATTCTGGGGTTTGTTCTTTAATAAAACTTTGCATGTGCAATTTTTAAGTTTTTAATTAATTTTTTAAAATTTATCTTAGAGCCCTAATATAATTATTACAATTAATAATTTGATTACTTTGTCAACAAAACATTAATTGATTTTAAAATCTGATGGTGTCTAGCAGTTTGTATACTACTAGGCTTCTTTAGTGCTCCAGAAGTATTGTTTTATTTAATTATTCCAAATATTAATATAAAAAGGATGAAGTAGGTCAATTAAAAATGTATAAAAATTTTGGGTATATTTGAATCAATATATTTAAATCAAAATTATTTCAAGAAGTGCTTTAATTTTGAATATCAGTACATTATTATGGTATCAGAGTGTTTGATAAATGATCTTAATAAAATGATTAGAGAATTCTATTCTTAACAAATGTCTAAAAGTCTGGGTTTTGAAATCTATTAGACTGAGGCACTAACTCATTGTGTGATCTCAGGTCATAACCTCCCTGCTCCTCAGTATCCTCATTACTAAATCGTGATGATAATGTTCTCCTCACAGAGACCATGAGTCAGTGATATGGGACATATGTATAATGTATAGAGCAGTTAATATTGTCTGTGATTGTGAGGAGATCATAACAACTAATCTTTTGAGAATAAAGAGAGTGGATATGCTTCGGTTGTCAGGAGGGAGAGCATTCAGTCTTTCACCATTAAGTATGGTGTTAGCTGTGAGTTTTTACAGTTGCCCTTTTTCAAGTTGAAGACATTCTCTTATCCGTCTATTTTTCAGAGCTTATTTTAGACAAAGATAATGGATTTTTTTAAATGCTTTTTATGCATTTATAGTTTTTATAATTGTCACTTGTGAACATTATAAATTACAATGATTGATTTTTAAATGTTAAACCAAATTTACATTCCTGGGATAAATCTGATCAAGTCATGATGTATTATCCATTTTATATACTTTTGGATTTGATTCAGTAACGTTTTAAGTATTTTTGCAATTATGATTATCAGGAGTATTGGTCTGTTATTTTATTTTCTTGCAATCAAAGTATGTTAGTATTCAAATATCTTTCCAAATATCAGGTTTTAATATTAGAGTAATGGTGTTAGATGTTAGAAAATGTTAGGAAGTATTGTCTCTGCTTTTATTTTCTGGAAAGGTTTTTTGTAGGACTGATACTATTTCTTCCTTATATGTTTGGAAGAATTCACCAGTGAAGCCATCTGGGGCTTGAGTTTTCCTTGTGGGAAGGTTTCTAACTATGAATTCAATGACTTTAGTAGATATAAGACTATTTAGTGTATCTGTTTCTTCTTCACTGGGCTTTGATAGTTTGTATCATTCAAGGAATTTGCCCATTATCACATTTATTGACAAAAGTTTTTCATAATATTCCCTTACAATCCTTTTAATATTATAGAATCTATCATTATATCCCCTCTCTCATTCCTGATATTGGTAATTTGTGTCTTTTATCTTTTTATCCAATTAGTCTGCCTAGAAGCTTATTAATTTTATTGATCATCTCAAAGAAACAGATTTTGGTTTAATTGGTTTTCTTTTTTTTTTTTCTGTTTTCTATTTCATTAATTTATACTCTTTATACATTGACTGTGATCTTTATTATTTCGCTTTCTTCTACTAGCTTTGCTTTTTATTTGATCTTGTCTCTCTGGTTTCTTAAGGTTGATGCTAAGGTCACTGATTTGAGACATTTTCTCTTCACTAACATAAGCATTTTGTGCTATAAATTTCCTCCTATTTACTGCTTTAGTAAGATCACACAAATTTTGGTATGATGTTTCAAAAGATTTTTTTTTTAATTGCTTGTGCTCTCTTATCTTCTCAAGACAACATTACCAAACATTCATGCATTACAACCTTGTTCTTGTGTGTGTGTGTGTGTGTGTACATTTGTGTCTGTGTGTTTCTTTTGTTCAATTGGTCAAAAAGATCTAGAACCGGAACTGATACCATATTGAAGTAAGGACAGAGTGTTTTGCTTATAGTCTGGCATGAGCCTCAAGGAAAAGGATGTTCTAGTCATTTTTATAATCTCTCTTGTGGCATAAATGATTGGTAGGGCTGATCTCCAATCACAGGTTTCTTATCTCATTTGAGGAGGGTTAATAATCAGATACCTCTCTAACTCTTAATATCAGCATAAAGTGGCCAGGAGGCACAACTATAAACAGAGTTATCACAGAAAAGTTTTGCAAGCATTATATTCTATTTGTGCTAATATATGAACTTCATTTCTTCAAAAGGTACATACAGATTTTAATAGTACTAATTTTATTCAAACTCATTTTTTTCTCATGAGAGAGGAAAAGTCATACAAGGTACAGGGTAAGAAATCAAGATTTAAAGAGGAAATTTGATGAAATTTGTCCATCAATAAAATGTCCAGTTCAGATTATTGCAACCTGTGCATTATAATTGTGCTTGATTTATTTTAGTAGTGTGTTTATTTTGATTTATTTATTTTGTGAGTGAAACCTTTTGCTAACTAAATAAATTTCACACACGCATAGAATTTAATTTACTGAATTGTCGATTACAATCATCATAAAACATAAAAATAAACATTATTAAGAACTTTTACAAATAAAATTACTACCAGTTACTGAGCAATGAGTGCATGTACAGTATCTCATTTAATAGTCATAAGAGTTCTGCATGCTAGTTATTATTATCCCCATTCTGCAGATTAGGAAATCAGGCTCAGGGTGATTACCCTAGTTGGGTCACACAAAGAGTTGAAACAACATTTGTCTGACTACAATGCCAATGCTTTCCACTTTGCAAATACACTATTTCAAAGAAATTAAATTATAGCTGCATTTATTTAACAACATTTACTAAGTTATGTACACACTTTAGGCCAAGCATTTTGGTGAAGGGATTCTAATCTCAGACAAATTAGAAGCCCAGAAATGACTAATAAACATTATCATCAGATCCCATCTATATTCTGAAACCAAGAATTAAAACTTAAAATAAGGTTTTACCAATAAAATTGCTGCATAGAAGGAAAATAGGTATTTTTCAAGTCCTAATGGGTATTTTCAAGTCCTCATTAAATTAAGACACGCATGGATTTGTATCATTATTACGTATGACTATAAACTCAAACTCACATTTATTTTTTTCCTGAAAAATTACTATGCTTGAATGTCAAAAAAGGCTATCCCTGTGAATTTGCTATCGCTTTACAGAAAATGCCAGGCAGTGCGTATCATTTCTGAGGAAGAAAAACAGAAAAACAAAGCCCTGTATGCACGTGTGAGTGTGTTAAGAGAAGTCAGGAATCATTTGTAGAGGGTTTAAGTCAATCATCCAACTTTCTTGTCTTCCCATGGTCCCACAACAGAGACCTTGGACTTGAAGTGAACTTGGAATCTCTTAGCTTTCTCTGGTGGGTCCAAAGTGTTCAGGCCTGGGACTGCCCTTAGTTTTGTGAATAGCCATGCCAGGAAGTTCTGGAAAATTAATTTTCATATCATCCCTGTCCTGGACTTGGATATTGTAAGATCACGTAGTGAAAGGACACGGTTCAATAAAAACTTAAAATTAATTCATTAGATGCTTCTCTGAGCCAAAAAGTTTGAAAAGCCTAAGAGAACTACCTCTGAGGTAGCTTCACAAATACTGAATAAGGAGGGATCACCATAGGTCATGAAAGTGAGCATTCTCTCAGGACAACTTTTCATTCACTGGCTGGTCTGAAAATAAATAGCCTGAAGTGCTTTGTGCACAAGAGCCATAAAAATGTTCATTCTGCAGGGTGCTTACCATATTCTTCATTAACTTCTGGGCGTCTCAGCACGTTTAATTATATGCTCTTGAAACCATTGAATTAAGTTGAAAAACAAGTTGAGAAAACTTTCCTGAGTGGAGTGGGGATGTTGATTTAGCTTCAAAATAAATTCTACAGTTCTCCAAATTTTGACAATAGCATTGTTAAGGACTTAAGTTGCTGTGGAATTGTAAAACACTTGGCTGCTTGAAGCCAATTTCTTTAATAAAAATGGAAAGCAGTGTTTATAGCTTATAACTGTGTGTCTTAACATCATCTCTTCCAATCTGCGTGTACCACACTGTTCAAAGGGCACATAAGGATATTGTTAAGCAGTACCATCCCTCTCTGAAGGTGACATGAAGAGCTGCTTACATGGTATAATTTCTTTCTTCATGTAACATTTTTTATGTAATAGAAGTATATAATAATTTTTCAAAATTCAAAGAATCCTAAATAATAGAAAGAATAAATAAATAAAAACCTCCTCGTGACTCTTATAACCTAGGAATAAAATTACTGAAAACACATTTAGAATATTTGTTTATATAATAAACAAAAAAATATATAAGGAGTTTTTATTTAAAAAATAGGGTTAACTGTAGTTAATCATAATTTATATGCACTGGGGAAATGAACCAAATGCATTTTCTCAGGCTTTACTTAATCTCAAAAGCTCAGAAATTTCAGTTAGTCTTAGAAAGTTTATGAAAAGCTTTGCATGACCCAAAATATCATTAGTTTATGTACTTACTAACTCTGTGATTATTATGCAAAAAACAAAAAACCTAATGGGAAATTTTCCCTGCTCCTTCTCTTTTTAATGTAAAACTAGTTTTACTATATTTTATGTCTTTCTTTAGCAGGTCATTCCATTACTGGAAATTACTTTCAGCACTCTTTTAAAATGGCTTCATTGCCGGGTTTCCCTGGTGGCACAGTGGTTGGGAGCCCGCCTGCCAATGCAGGGGTCACAGGTTCAAGCCCTGGTCCGGGAAGATCCCACATGCCTCAGGGCAACTGAGCCCGGGCACCACAACTATTGAGCCTGCGCTCTAGAGCCCGCAAGCCACAACTACTGAGCCTGTGTGCCACAACTACTGAAGCCCGCACACCTAAAGCCCATGCTCCACAACAAGAGAACCACCGCAGTGAGAAGCCCCACACCTCAACGAACAGTAATCCCCGCTCACTGCAACTAGAGAAAGCCCATGCACAGCAACAAAGACCCAATGCAACCAAAAATAAATAATTAATTAATTAATTTTAAAAATCATATTAAAAAGATAAATAAAATGGCTTCATTGCCTTCATTTATAAGTTTTGATTTGCTGCATATATAGTATAGTCCTAGCACCAATCAATTTTTTTTACATTCATTTGTTTTAGTGGGTTTTTTTTTTTTCACTTATATAATGAGCATCTTCTTACAGCAAAGGGAGAAAACAGTTGTGTGATTATTTACATTTGTGGGTTTTGCTCCTAGCTCTAAGACTCTAGACAGCTCCTGGGATGTATGATAAAGGACTATTCTAACATTTGGTAGATGGAGGTGGGAATTTTAGTTTCAAAATTAAGCTTTTCTCAGTCCTAAAAAAAAGAGACCATTGAAACTATCAATTGATGCCTCAATCTATTATCCTATTAAGGACTCTCCCTATAGAAGAAAGCAGTGGTGGGTTTATAATGGGCTAACATCTATAATATATGAACCCATGGATACCACCTTTCATTAATTAAACATATGATGGCTTTGTCTAGACACCTAGGTTCTAGTTATCTACTCATCATTTGGAGTGGTGGAGCAATTAACTTCTTTTGGTTACTCTTAGGATAACAATATTGCTTAATCTCTTGTGCCAGACCCTGCTAATTGCTTAGCCAGTAATCACGTTCCTCTTTTCCAAATTATTAGAGATCTGACTTTGCTCCAAATGTTATCATGATTAGTTACATTTGCCAACTTCCTTGCAGCTAGGGGAATTATTTCGCCCAGTTATGGCCTGTGACATTTAAAAAGAAATAGTCTGGGAATTTATTTAAAAGTTTTCTTTCCTTCTATGGATTCCATCAACTCACTCTCCTCATCACTTTTTTATGCTGGAAAGGGAGATGGAAGATGTATATGGAGCAGCCATTTTGTGACCAGGAGGAGGAAAACTATGCACTATGGGTTGCAGAACAGAAAGATTAAATAGCCTGGGATGCTGATGGCATCTTGGAGCTACTATACCAAGCCTGGATGTCCTGCACCTGGGCTTCTTGTTACGTGACAAAAAATAATCCTTTTAAGGTGCTATAGGTAGGTTTGTAAGACAGGCAACCAATGCATACTTTACAGGTAGTATTGTGAGAACTAAATAAAAATATAAAAATGAACTATCCCTGAATATCACAAAAGCAGTTTACATTGATTAGAAATCTAATTATTTTTGTTGTTGTTGTTATTGTTGTTGTTTGGTGAACTATTAAGCTCCCACATGACTTTAGGAGCATGAAAATTAATTTTATTTAAAAATTTATACATGGGTGTCAAATTTATTGGGTAGGCACTGGGAATATAAAAATGTCACAGTTTCTTCTCTCAAGGAATTAGGTCTAGTAAGGCTAAAGATAAATACATTTTTACATAAACAAAAAAAGTAAAACACTGTGGTGAATCCAAGGAGTGCTTCCTGGAGGAGACATCTGTTTTGGTAGCAAGTGCTAGAAAGTGAAGAGATGAGAAAGAGGGGATATATTCAGGAGCAGAGCAGTAAGTGAAAAGCAGGGAAGTTTAGCTGTGAGATGTAGTTCACAAAATGTAGTTCAGAATTGCAGAAGCAAAGGATAATAAGATGATGATGAGGCATTGCCTTATCAGAAAGGACTTTGATGTTGTGTTTACAGTTTGGAATTTTATCCTGAAGGCAATAGAGTAGCTCTGAAGAATTTTATACCAGGAAGGATGATACTTGGCATGTTAGGCAGGGCACTGGGAGAGGTGTGGACAATACTGCTTGAAGAGGACAAGAACAGAATGAGAGAACCCAATTAGAATACAATAATTATAGTCCAACTGAGAGATGGTAAGGATGGGAAAGTGGGACAAAATCAGTAAATAATGGAGATAACAAAGAAATATTTCTTCACCAATTGTATGCGTGTAAGAATTTGGTAGAGGCTGGGGGTGTGGCAGAAGCAAAATGTAATAACATCTCTCACTACTATAAATTTCAGGCCTGTATTCTCGACCATTAAAATTCCTTATAAGTGGTAGCTAAGCAAAGATGATATCCAAGAAAAGAAATGCCCCAAAAGTTCCAGAACATGAGATGATTTCTTGAGATTAGGTTTTAAAAGAAATACCATTGTTTTGTAGTTAAAAAATAACTCTTAAGTAACCAAGATGTCTTTCAATAAGATAAATTGATAAGCAAGTTGTGGTACATATAGACAACAGAATATTACTCCATAGTGAAATGAAATGAGCTGGTAGAACACATGGAAGAACCTTAAATGCATATAGCTAAGTGAAAGAAGGCATTCATAAAAGGCTACATATTGTATGATTCCAATAAGACATTCTGGAAAGAGCAAAACTATAGAGACAGTAAAAAGATCAGTGGTTGCCAAGAGTTTAGAGGGAGAGGGAGTGAGATGAACAGATGGAACACAGGACATTTTGGAGGCAGTAAAACTATTCTGTTTGATACTGTAGTAGTGGATGTGTGGCATTATGCATTGGTCAAAGCCTATAGAACTGTGCAACACAAAGAGTGATCCTTAATGAACTGTGGACTTCAGTTAATAATAATATATCAGTATTGGTTCTTGAGTTGTAACAAACACATCACACAAATGCAAGATCTCAGTGACAGGAGAAACTGTATTAGTGTTGGGGGAGGGAACCATATGGGAACTCTACTTTCTGTGCAATATTTCAGTAAATTTAAAACTGCTCTAAAATATAAAGTTTATTAGGAAAAAGCTTTCCCCCAAATAAATCAAGTCAGAGTAATAGTAAGTCATAGAAATATTTTTTTTTCAAGATAGGAAAGTCTTTGAGCGCAAGTTCCTTATCACACAATTCATCCTTCAACAGAACTTTGAACTCCTAACTTTACTTTTTCTTCCCATTTTTTTCTTTTCTTAATAACGACCAGAAACTCTCCTGAGCTTCATATTTTCAGTCTAATGTTTCTCATCAGATCAAGAATAAAATTCCATAGAGGGTTCTACTGATAAATTAATATCTGACACTTTGGGGTTTTCCTCCTGACTTATGGATTCTTTAGGTTTGCAAAACTATATTTAAGCTGCTCCTCTTCAGACTCTGCAGTTCTATTGTCAAAATCTGGCAAATATTTGTTACTCGTATCATGTGCAGTATGCACTTCTAGATGTTACCATGGCATCCAGTACCATTCAACTCTAAAGACCAGAGAAATTAACCCATGGGGAAGGTAACATTTCCTTCATGTATGTATTATGTGAACCACCTTATTGATTGCCTCTCACTGTGGCCCTCCACTAATGATTTTCAAGATTCCCAGGTGATTTCTGACTTAAGTGTTTGCTTCAGTGATAGTCAAAATAAATCAGTTTCTAGAGTTATTGACTAATATATGTATGAGACATCCTGAAAATCATACATGCCCATTCCTTCAAAGTTAGTTATCATATCATATTTAAAATAATGACATCATGCACCTTTATCTTGACATTGCTATTTAGAGTCGGATTCCTACCCAAATATAATTTCTTTGTGACCAAGTTTTTTTTCTTTTTTTAATTAATTAATTAATTAATTAATTTTTGGCCGCGTTGGGTCTTCATTGATGTGTGCGGGCTTTCTCTAGTTGCGGTGAGCAGGGGCTACTCTTCATTGCGGTGCACAGGCTTCTCATTGCTGTGGCTTCTCTTGTTGCAGAGCACAGGCATGCAGGCTTCAGTAGTTGTGGCACACGGGCTCAGTAGTTGTGGTGCACAGGCTCAGTATTTGTGGCTTGCAGGCTCTAGAGCACAGGCTCAGTAGTTGTGGCATACAGGCTTAGTTGCTCCACGGCATGTGGGATCTTCCTGGACCAGGGCTCAAACCCATGTCCCCTGCATTGGCAGGTGGATTCTTTTTTCTTTTTTTTTTTTTTGCGGTACGCGGGCCTCTCACTGTTGTGGCCTCTCCCGTTGCGGAGCACAGGCTCCGGACGCGCAGGCTCAGCGGCCATGGCTCATGGGCCCAGCCACTCCGCGGTATGTGGGATCTTCCCAGACCGGGGCACAAACCCATGTCCCCTGCATCGGCAGGCGGACTCTCAACCACTGCGCCACCGGGGAAGCCCTGGCAGGTGGATTCTTAACCACTGCCCCACCAGAGAAGTCTGTAACCAAGTAATTTTAGCCAAACCCAGTATTACCCAGCTAGGTTAAACACTATTTTCCAGGCATAATTCCAAATGACATAGTTATTCCTTAAATAAAATATTCTCTTAAATGGAGAAAGTATGCTACTACAAGCAGCTATATGCTAATAAAATGGACAACCTAGAAGAAATGGACAAATTCTTAGAAAAGTGCTCAACCAGGAAGAAATAGAAAATATGAACAGACCAATTACCAGTACTGAAATTGAATCAGTAATTAAAAAACTCCAACAAATAAAAGCCTGGGACCAGATGGCTTCACAGGTAAATTCCAGCAAACATTTAGAGAAGAGTTAACTCCTATCCTTCTGAAACTCTCCCAAAAAATTTCAGAGGAACACTTCCAAATTCATTCTATGAGGGCACCTTCACTCTGATACCAAAACCAGACAAAGATATTACCAAAAAAAGAAAATTACAGGCCAGTATTACTGATCAACATAGACGCAAAACCCCTCAACCAAATAATAACAAACTGACTCCAGCAATACATTTAAAGGATCATACACTATGATCAAGTGGGATTTATCCCAGGGTGTAAGGATTTTTCAACATCTGCAAATCAATCAATGTGATATACCACATTAACAAAAAACATATTACTACCTCAGTAGATGCAGGAAAAGCTTTTGATAAAATTGACCATCAATTTATGATAAAAACTGTCCAGAAAGTGGGCATAGAAGGAACATTCCTCAACACAATAAAGGCCATATATGACAAACCCATAGTTAACATCGTATTCAGCAGTGAAAAGCTGGGAGAATTTCCTCTAAGATCAGGAACAAGACAAGGATGCCTACCCTCATTGCTTTTATTCAACATAATTTTGGAGATCCTAGTCACAGCAGTCAGAGAAGAAAAGGAAGTAAAAGGAATCCAAATTGGAAAGGAAGAAGTAAAACTGTCACTGTTTACAGATGACATGTTACTATACTTAGAAAATCCTAAAGACACCACCAGAAAACTACTAGAGCTCATCAGTGAATTCAGTAAAGTTTCAGGATACAAAATTAATATACAGAAATCTGTTGCATTTCTATACACTAACAATGAAAGATCAGAAAGAGAAATTAAGGAAACAATCCCATTTACTATTGCATCAAAAAGAATAAAATACCTATGGATAAATCTGCCTAAGGAGGCAAAGGACCTGTTCAAAAACTGTAAGACACTGATGAAAGAAACTGGAAGATGACACAAACAGATGAAAAGATATACTGTGTTCTTAGATTGGAAGAATCAATATTGTTAAAATGACCATACTACTCAAGGTAATCTACAGATTCAGTGCAATCCCTATCAAATTACCAATGGCATTTTTCACAGAACTGGAACAAAAAAATTTTTAATTTATATGGAAACACAAAAACCCCCTAATACCCAAAACAATCTTGAGACAGAATAACAGATCTCAAAGACTCATGCTCCCTGACTTCAGACTATACTATAAAGCTTCAGTAATCAAAACAGTATGGTACTGGCACAAAAACAGACATATAGGTCAATGGAACAGATAGAGAGCCCAGAAATAAACCCACACACTATGGTCAATTAATCTATGACAACAAAGGCAAAAATATACAGGGAGAAAAGACAGTCTCTTCAATAAGTTGTGCTGGGAAAACTGGAGAGCTACATGTAAATGAATGAAATTAGAACATTCTCTAGCACCATATAAAAAACTAAACTCAAAATTGATTAAAGACCTAAATGTAAAACCAAATACTATAAAACTCCTAGAGGAAAACATAGGCAGGACAGTCTTTGACATAAATCACAGCAATATCTTTTTTGATCCACCTCGTACAGTAATGGAAACAAAAGCAAATATAAACGTGGGACCTAATTAAACTTAAAAGCTTTTGCACAGGAAAGGAAACCATAAAAAAAAAAACAACAACTATGGAATGCAAGAAAATATTTGCAAACGATATGACCAGCAAGGAATTAATTTCCAAAATATACAAACAGCTCATATGGCACAATATCAAAGAAAACCAAACAACCAAATCAAAAAATGGGCAGAATACCTAAATAGACATTTTTCCAAAGAAGACATACAGATAACCAAAAGGCACATGAAAAGTTGCTTAACATTGCTAATTGTTAGAGAAATGCAAATCAAAACCACAGTGAGGTATCACCTCACACCAGTCAGTCAGAATGGCCATAATTAGAAAGTCTACAAGTAATAACTGCTGGAGAGCATGTGGAGAAAGGGGAACCCTCTTACACTATTGTTGGGAATGTAAATTGGTGCAGCCAGTATGGAGAACAGTATGGAGGTTTCTAAAAAATAAAAATAAAGTTACCATATGATTCAACAATCCCACTCCTGAGCATATATCTGGAGAAAACTCCAACTTGAAAAGACACATGCACCCCAATATTCATAGCAGCACTATTTACAATAGCCAGGACATGGAAGCAACATAAAATTCCATCGATAGATGAATGGATAAAGATATATATGGATATATATATCCATATATATATAAAACGTCTTCTATATACACACACACACACACACACACACACACACACTCACAATGGAATATTACTCAGCCATAAAAAAGAGTGAAATAATGTCATTTGCAGCAACATGGATGGACCTAGAGATTATCCAAATAAGTGAAGTAATTCAGACAGAGAAAGACAAATATTATATGATATCACATATATGTGGAATCTTAAAAAGGGCTACAAATCAACTTATTTCCAAAACAGAAAGAGACTCCCAGACATAAAAAACTTATGGTTACCAGAGGGGAAAGGGGGAGAGGGATAAATTGGGAATTAACAGATACACACTACTATATATAAAATAGATAAGCAACAAGGACCTGATGTATAGCACAGGAAACTATTCAATATCTTTTAATAACCTATAATGGAGAAGAATCTGAAAAAGAATATATATATATATACATACATACGTATGTATAACTGAATCACTTTACTGTATGCCTGAAATGTAAATCAACTATACTTCAATTAAAAAAAAAATGTTTTTTAAAAAGGACTAATCGAAAGAACTTCATATGGGGTTCTATGGTGATTCCACATGAAGAATTCGGAATAATTGGAACATTATTAAAATATATTACATTCTCCTTTATTTGACGGAAATGACACTCATTTGTACATTACTGGGTTGGCTTGGTAAAATCATGCTCTTTTTAGTCCTATCATATTAAAAAATTATAAAAATCAAGAACTACAAAGGGGGAAAAATAATGGTTTTTCCCAACTAGTTTTTTTTTTCACCTTATAAATTATGCTAGAAACAACAACAAAATGTTAAAAATAAAGTGTGGATTTAAATCTTTAAAAACTTAAGTGACATTGATATTAATATGCCTATGTTATTCAGGTATTTCTTAGTGCCTCCCAGTAATTTAGTTCAATTCTGGAGACCCAAATAATAATTCCATCAGACCCCTTTCATTTTTTTCATTACCAGATATTTAGCAGTTTGGAAATTCCTCTCCAATTGGTTTCAACAGTACAGTTGTTCTTTGTTATCCTTTGAGGGATTGCTTCAAGGGCATCCCTCCCCCACACCTCCAGCCTCCAGGATACCAAAATTCGCTCAAATCTCATATAAAATGGTGTAGTATTTGCATATAACCTAAGCACATCTTCCCCTACACTTTAAATCATCTCCAGATTACTTATAGTACTTACTGTACACTTTAAATCATCTCCAGATTACTTAATAGTACTTACTGTAAATGCTATGTAAATAGTTGCCAGTGAGTACAAATTCAAGTTTTGCTTTTTGGAACTTTCTGGAAAAGTTTGTGAATATTTTCAATCCGTGGTTGGCTGAATCTGTGAATGCAGAACACATGAATATGGAGGGCCATCTATATTTGTGACAATACTTGATCTGTTTTGACAGTTTATGCCTGAGGAAAGATGAAGCCTCAATTGACATTTCAGCTCTTCTCCCTCTCAAATTTGCCAACAAATAATGAATACACATGAGAAAGGTGTTTTACCAAATCACCAAATCACATGTACTTAGCAAGAGCTTAGCGTTAAATTCCACTTCCATTTGTAGCTGGTAGAGAACGGATGTAAGTGTGAGGTAGGTGTCACATTGCCCTCCATTAATTCCCTGATCTGGTTGGTTGGTTTGGCTCTTAGATATGGGTTTGTCTGAACTCTTCTCAGTAGAGTTGTTAGATTTAGCATAAAAATATAGGATGCCCAGTTAAATTTGAATTGGATTTTTTGGGGGTATAATTATGCCCAAATATTGCACAGGATACACTTAAACTAAAAATTATTTATCTGTACTTCAAACTTAATTGAGCATCCTGTATTTATCTGGCAACCCTCCTTCCCAGCACAGCCAAGTTGGAAGACATTGCCTAGTTCCATCATGCTGAAAAAGGTCATATGTATTGTGGGATCTTATGCAACCTGGGGAGGATCAAATGCTGGCACATGGAGACATCGTTGCATTGGTCTTTAAGGGACTGTGGTCTTTCAGCAATTACTGAGACATGAGAGGTCATGCAGATGCTCAGCCTGAATATGAGAGTAAATATTTAATACTATTTCTGAGTCATCATTTATAGGGTATTACAATGTGAAATTTATGTTCACCTGTTTACATCAATGTGTTTTGCTTGAGGTGTGTGCATGTGACATATCAGTGAAATGAAATTGAACACTGGGTCATTTCTTTTGCTTATATGCACCCTTTATAGTCCAAGAAAATGGAAAAGAACAATGCTTTCTCCCTTAAAAAGACCTCCTATCTTGGTTTTATTTTGCTATGAACTGGCTACCTTGTAAAAAGAAAATCCCACCAGAGAGATTCTTCAAAGAGTATTTACCAGCCTCAATTGATTAAAAATGGCATCAATACAGTGGGTACTTAGAAGTTACTCCATCCTGTAGTTAACTTTAGTCTTTCCTTAAGGGTTCTTTAATTCACCAGGCATTTTCTAGAATGGAATCAGTATGCCAGAGGCATTTACTGAAGATGCTTGGATCAGTGCCCACTTCACAGATTAGCAATCTCCTACTAGTCTCCTAGGGGTCCTTCTCCCCTCTCTTGATTATTCCTTTATAAATGAGTCATTTTATCGGGTACTCAGAAAGTCCGTGTCACATAAACTGATGGATACATCATCTGCTTTTCAGGACACCAGTGCTCCATCTGTATGCTCATTGTTGCTTGGTCAGGCACTCCTTGGCAGATTACTTTTTCATTTGGATAACATCACTGCCAGGTTGTTAATTGTATAAGTTTGTTTATTTCAGTGCTTTCAATTCTGAAGAATTGTCTACCTCATTCTGATTCAGCACATTTTAAAATTATTTGATTAAACCAAGCTTTTAATTTTTAAGTCGGTGGCAGGATCTCACTTCTTGTTTGATTCAGCAGGGCTAGTTTCCCTACCCTCTGTGCCCTCAGTGGTTTCTCTAAAGCAGTTTATGGTCCTACATCAAAACACGTCCTAAATTTTCTGCTACAACAGGCTGCTGTTTACCAGTTTAATCAGAACCCTTTATTTTTTGAACTCTTTACTGAGGCGCTAATATGCACACACAAAAAATACAGTTGTAAGTGTCGATTTTTCTTTTCACAAAGAAAAAAAGTAAATGGATTTTCACAAAGTAAGCATTACCAGCATATCAGAAGTTCCCCACTCTCATGCCCCTTTAAGTCATTACCCCCCAACCAAGGGTAACTACTGTTCTTATTTTTAACAGCATAGATAAGTTTTGCCTAATTTTGAAGTTTATATAACTGGATGTACCTTTTGTGTCTAATATCTTCTACTCAACATTGTATTTGTAAAATTAATCCCCATTGTTGGAGAAATTGTAGCTTATTCACTCTCATTGCTGTATAATATTGTGTTTTGTGAGTATATCACAATTTATGCATCCAAAAGTTGATAGGCATTTGGATGGTGATGCTGTGAAAATTATTTTGCATGTCTTTGGATGAATTTCACACGTTTCTTTTGGTACATACCTAAGAGAGAAATTTTTGAATTCTAATTTAATTTTATAACTAACTCATGCATAGTATATGTCCTTGAATTTCTTTCCTGCATCACACTCTGCCAACCTAGTACATCTTGTCCTCCACGTTTCTGTTTGTTTTAACTTGCCTCTTCTTAATGACTTAGCACAAACATGATTTAACCAAAATTTCATTTATAGTTCTAATACAACCTTAATTTCTCAAGGATTTAAGGTCATTGTCCCCAGTTTTACCAGCTAATGCTCCAGTTCAGGTTTCCTGTGGCATCATTCCCCACATGATTATTTCTAGCAGTCCCATAGGGATTTCTTGTATGTGCTTACTTTTCTAGATGCTGTTTATTCCCTGGTATTCACTGGGGCTCCGTGATGATACACTAGTGGAGAAATCCTAAGTAGTTCTGCTCTATCAGATATTTTCCCTTTTTGTTTCAGAAGCAACAGCTTTGAGTAAGAAAAGTGGTTTATGTATGTGTTTATTTTTCTTTTGTTTCTTTCTTAGTTTTATGTGTGTCTATATAAGCTCACCATCAGACTCAGATAAGAATCCAGAAGAGATGGGTTTATTGACAAATCCAAGTAAGTGAATATAAATGCCATTATATACTCAGAGTTTATTTTTCTGTCCAGTCCAAGGATTAAGTCAAGTTATCATTGTCTGGTTTCTTAGTCCCCTGAGGAAAAACAATTTCCCATTTATGCAAATTAACTCTTGGGTGACTTTAACCATCAGTTGTTCATGCATAGTCAAGGCTGTCAGAATCTCACTTAGCTTCATATAGAGACCCCACACAAATATTCAGTCTTAACCTTTATATTATCCCAAATGTCATGGTTGATTTCCCCAGAATCCTTGTTAGGCTTAAGGTTATGTTACTTTCCAGTTTGGGGTAGACAGATGTAATGAATATGGAAACATGAAGTAATTAAATCCTTATTTCTCTTTTACAGAAGAGAAAAATACTTATGTGAATGGAAGATTTTCAGATATACAAAATATTCATATGTAAAATCAAAATTGCAGCATTATTTTTGCAAGAAGTATGCACTCTATCTAATTTATTGAATCTCTTTAGTTCTCAGCACCTGTAGCTCCTTTAGCATTCCTACTTCTTTCCTCTCCCAGATGCAGCCCCACTTTCCATCACATACTCCCGTGTGTCCGCACTCAGCTCCCTTGCCTGGCAAATACTGATGCAGTTAAGTCCAGTTTTCAGCTCTTCCCCAGTTAACCCCTTAACTGCTTGTCAGAGAGCAACACAAAGCCATGCTGACTAGTCTCACCTTAAATTTATGGCCATGATTCTTACGTAGGCTCTTACCCTGACCAGCAACTCTACTCCCTTTCCCTATTTAATGTTTCTCCCTCTATCTATTTTATACTTTATTCTCTCTCTTCAAATTCCATCATCCCCTTCACCTATTCTCACTTCCAGCTGATGACCTTGAATTTTCTTTCATTAAGAATGTGGCAGCATTCAGATGAGTACTCCTTCATTTCTCCCCACTCCCTCCATCCCTCTGTGTCTGTATCCATGCATTCAGTTTTCCCCCTTTCACCATGAATGAACACTTCTACTCCTGTCTAAGGCCAGTCTCTCCATTTGTGACCTGGTACACATCCCATTTTTCTTAAGCAAAGTTGTTGCTCCTGAGATTTCTCTTCTCTGCTGCGGCATCCGCTTTTCCCTCCTGCCAGCAGCAGCAGCAGCAATCTGTAGACCCTACTGGGAGAGCTGTCTGGACTCACTGTCTTCACTTCCTCAACTTATTTGTCATGAAACCACTCTCCTCAGGTACTTGTCCACGCACAACACTGAAACCCATTTGTCAAGGACACCAATGATTTTATCATTGTTAAAATTGGTGGTCAATTACCAGTCTTCATCTTCCTTAGCCTCTAAGATGTTTTTGACATAATGAAACCATCGTGAAACTTTTCACTTGGCTTCAGGATCCCGCACCCTCTTAATTTTCCTCTGATCTCACTGTCTACTTGTTCTCAGTCTCTTTTGTGCTAGCATCCTCATTTTTCTGACCTATGTACGTATTGCCTTACCTTTAATTATCTGTAATCCCTCATTAGATGATCTCATCCAGGTCTGTGTCTAGCTAAAGTACAATTCAGTTCTCACGATTCTCCAGATTCTCTCTTCAGCCCAGATTTGACCCCGAACTTCAGATTTGTGCAGTGGTAGCTCCTTTTGGCTCAGACTTCACATATCACAACTGATCTCTTGACCCCTGTGTCCTCAGCATGCTTCTTTCTCAGTGTTCCTTATTTCAGCAAATTTCATCACTTCTGACCCTGACACTCATAACAAAATTTGCCTTTATCCTTGCTTCCTCTCTTTTTCTTATAACCCATAGCAAAAATATTATATATGCCACCTTCAAAATAGATCCAGAATCAGAACAATTTGGACAAATTCTACTGCTACACCATTGCCCAAAGTGTTCTTTCTTGCCTAGACTTCTACTGTTGCTTCTAAAGTAGTCTCCCTGTTGCTTCCCCAAGGCTTCTTCAGTTTATTCCCCACATGTCAACCTTTGAAATATAAAACTTGGTCTGTAACTTCCTTGCTCCAAATTATTCAGTGGCTTTTCATGACCCTTATAATAAATGTCACGGTCCTTGCCTTGGGCTAAAATACCCTGCAAGACCACGATGGCCTCATCCCCTGGCTCTCTGTCCTTTGCTCACACACCTGTCTGCAGCAATAAGGGCTTTCTTACTACTTCTTGAATAGGTTAAGGAAGTTCTTATCCTAGGGCATTTGCACCTTGTAACACTCAATCTAGAAGTATCTAGAAGTTTTATCCTCACTTACTGAGATTTCTATCTAAAAATCTCTTCCTCAGAAAATAGTTATCTTATCAACGTATACCTAAAATAGCTGCCCTTGTTGGTCTGCACCCCCTTACTCTGGCTATTCTTCATCCCCAAACATGTATGTATTTGTGGGGTTTTGTTTTACCTTGTTTATCTTAGCCACTAGATTACAAAATCCATATAGACAAGGACTCTTTTTGTTTACCAGTCTATCTCTAGTACATATAACAGCATCTGATGTGTGGTAGCTGTTAGTAAATATTTCATTCATTAAATACATGAATTGGGATAGAAGAAATAATCATTCACCTGGGAATGTTCATAAGTGAATCCTGTTTTTAACAAAGACAATTCTCCCCTACCCTCCACCTTGGAAAGAGGAAGGATTTTTTTTCTTACTGAAATCAGTTTAAATATATACTTTAAAAAGAGATGGATGGGTAAGGGAGAGCAATTCAGAGAGAATCTGGGTGTTGGAGGAGTATTGGAGATGGAAGAGTGGACAGTACAATAGGTGCTGTGGGCTTTGACTTAGCTTGTAATTGGCCTCTCTGCATCTTCTTTGACCCTCCTTCAGTTTCCTCTCCACTATTGATAGGGATTCATAGAAGCAGGCGGGTGGGATTAGTATGGCTCTGAACTATTTAAGATTTTTCATAAAAATTGAAAAGATTTGTACTATTTTGAAATGACTTATGCTATTAGCTCTTTATTTTTCTGTTTTATTATTATTTTATATAAAAGACAAATGTAACATATGTCAAGAGAGAATTTTTAAACAGTGCTATTGAAACAAACACCTGTGAACACACTACTCTTCTTAAGAACTAGAACATTTGATTGATATACTTGAGCCTCATTGTATGCTCTGCCTTGCTTATGTCACCTTCCACACACATACACCTTGCAGGAAACCACTTCCTTGAATCATTTAATCATTTAATTAATCATTCCCTTTGTTTCTTTATTGTTTTACTACATATTGATGAATCTCAAAAAATATAAGTTTAGTTACTTTAAATAAACATTTTATAATTTGAATTTTTCATGAAAATTGGTAGCAGGGGTGGACTGCTGATGAGAAAGTTTTTTTCTAATTTACACATTTATGTTCCCTTTTCTGACTTCCATCTTTCAAGGGCACTGGCTTTACCTCCCATATCTTTGATGCCTATCAAACTGCAAATTTTGAGGCCCTAGGAATCAGCATACACAACTGGGCAAATACAGGTTCAAGGCCAACTTACTTCTCTGGATTCAAGCTTTCTAGTCATTTCTGAGTCCAAAGGTTTTACCTATTTCCTTCCAGTGCAGACATAAACATAATATTATATTTTGTATGTGCATTTGACACATTATTTTAGGTGCTCTCTATTGGCTTGTCCACCTCTATGGGAGGTTAACCTATCTTATTTCTCTCTTTAATTGTAACACCACTCTGAGGCTGAACTGTGGAAATTAGTCTTTATGAGCCTACACCTTATGATAGATTTAAACAGAAAACTTATCTTAGCTAAGCAATGATTAGAGATAGTGTAAATGTCTAAGGGATTCCATGAGTTTGAAACCCAGATATTTTACTCGGGCAAAAGCAAGTGTGCCTTTTTCCTATATTAACCTTAGTGAACGCTCATCAGGTACTTACTATGTTCTAAGCACCTTTCTAAGTATATTACTTGAATTCATTCACTGAACCCTTACAGAAACATTACGAAGCAGGTATGAGTTTTATCACATTTTATAGATCATGACACTGAGGCACAGAGAGCTTAAGTAACATACCTAAGTCCACACAACTAAGTAAGTGGAAGAGCTGGAATCTAAGAGATTGGGAGAGAAAAGCAGTTGAATATGACTGTTCATAGAGAGCATATAAGAAGAGAGAGACATTAGAGAACAAAAGGGAGATCCTGAAAATACCAACCCTTGCAAACTCCTGGTGGGAAAGAAAGATCATTGTTTCCTTACTCTACTTTGATCTCTCATAAGTGTCCAACTATTTGTGCACATTTTTGGTCACATCACTGACTTCCTTTCGTGTTGGCAGATAAGCCCAATCAGAAAAAAAAATAAGAACGAGGTGTCCTATCAGAGATGTTGGGTCACTTGGAATTCTAGGGTATAAATACAGCCAAAGCCCTTTAAAGACTTGGCGGGATGGGGAGGGGGTGGGAATGGATGAATGTAGTACCATAAGCTAAGGCCAGTGCAGGCTTGTGAATCTGGACAAGGGCTGAGGAGTTAATAAGTGCTATGTTGGCTGGCTTAATATATGTACAAAAGAGAAATAATTGGTGGAGGTACATGAACACAGATTGAAATAGGAAAGAGGCACATACAGGAAAAAAAAAAATGGGCATCAGAGGTCTTATCAAGGAAATATGTCAGAACCTTAGAAATGTTAGGCCAGCAGGAGGTGAGATGCAAGAATGGATGATGAATGGGATGCTAATCCAAGAAGGTAGGAACATAACAACTGGATGATCAAGAACATAGCTAGTCTGACTTGACACTAAACTGGATAAATACTTCACTAATGCTCTTAATATTCCCTGCTTCCCAACTAGAATTTTTCAGTACACAGGGTAGAGGTTGAATATAAAAGGAGTTGGTTTAGTGGCCACATCTGCCAGGTTTAAAAGGAGTAAGGGGCAAGGAACCAGGTGGACCCTTAATCAGCATAATATGTCATTAGAACCATTCTTAGCTCTATGGCCTCTCTCACTTCAGTTAACAAATACATCATTAAAAGGGTCACCTTTCAGCCTGGAAATGGCAGATTATTACCTTCCTGATCCCACCTCCCTGCTCTGTGATCTCTCACTTGTTTCTAAAAACCTAGTGCTGATAGCAAAGGTAGATATAAAATTCCCTTTTTTTTTTTTTTGTCTCTGACCTAGACTGTGGCTCAAGATACTATTTAAAATAAGAGTGTTCAGGGCCTCCCTGGTGGCGCAGTGGTTGAGAGTCCGCCTGCCGATGCAGGGGATACGGGTTCGTGCCCCGGTCTGGGAGGATCCCACATGCCGCGTAGCGGCTGGGCCCGTGAGCCGTGGCCGCTGAGCTTGCGCGCCCGGCAACGGGAAAGGCCACGACAGTGAGAGGCCCACATATCGCAAAAAAATAAAAAATAAAAAAAAATAAAAAAAAAATAAAAAAAAAAATAAAATGAGTGTTCAAAATTATAATTAATTTTTTTTATCTTGCCAAACAAAATTATGGGAATGCTCCATTTAGAATAAGTTAATTTGAATAGTAACAGGTTCTATTACTATTTTATATGCCAAATATTTGAGAAAAAATCAATACTGACCTAAATGAGTCTTTTACAATGTATACTATTCATGTTTTTTTTGTCTTAATGAAGTATGAGAAATTTGAATCTGAAGACCTTATTATTATTTACAAGAAGTATATATAGTCACTGGAGAAGAATAAAGGGAAAAGCAAGTTCAAGTAAACAAAAGATTAGAATAATTAAAGGAAGCTAATAG
>NW_006777292.1:631226-649020 GCF_000442215.2 Lipotes vexillifer | reverse complement strand
AGCAGGAAGTGAATCTCATTGATGCCTACCTCATTGAACTGAGTTTGCAAATTCATTACCCCTTCTCACTGTGTGTGTGCATGTGTGTGCTGGCCTGTGTGTGTGTGCACATGTGGGTGTCCATGGCACATGTAAACAACATAGTAAAAGAGTGATAAATAAACAGCAGAATCATGGTAAAATTCTAGAGCTGTAGTGTTTATTAGACATTATATAGTCCTCTGAGTGTCTCATTTTGAGGACAATGTAACCCAGAAAGGTTAAATGACATGCCTAAAATAAAACAATTTGGAAGTGGCAAAAGGAAGCAATTTGGCAAAACTATAGAAGTTTCAAGGAAGATACAAATAGAAACTAAAGAGATTAGGTGATGGTTTATTAGGCTTGTTGGGGGGAACTGCTGTCACCAATTCCTTTTCTTTGTCTTTAGCTATTGTGTCCCAAATTTTTGAAAAAGATAAAAGATTAAAAATCAATAAAATAAAAATTAATGAAGTGAAACTTGTGGGACGCTTAGGGGTCTAATACTTCTGTTTTTCATACAAAGGGTCAGCTATCAAATAGTTAATATTAGGCACAACTTTTTGTCCAGGAAGTGTGAAAATGGTTTAAGACATTTATGACAAAACCTTAACTGCTAAAATCATAGTGGTTTAAAGAAAAGTCAATAAATTTGTTCATCAGTTCCAAGTGCCACCTACCACCGAGTGTTCACAGACATAATTGGACACACAGAACGTATAGGGTTGGCCAAAAAGTTCATTCCTTTTTTTTTGTAAGATGGCTTTAGTAGTGCTTAGTTGTCTTTAACTTCATTCAAAACAATTTTGTTAGATTGTATCGTGACAGCTGTCATATTAGCGTGCATTTTAAAAAAAAAATCAAAATTTGTGAATTTTTGTGTAGCCATTCTAATGTTGAAGATGGAAGAAAAAAAGGAACATTTTCAGCATATTATGCTTTATTATTTCAAGAAAGTAAAAACGCAACTGAAACATAAAAAAAGATTTGTGTGGTGTATGGAGAAGGTGCTGTGACTGATCGAACGTGTCAAAAGTGGTTTGCGAAGTTTCGTGCTGGAGATCTCACTGGACGGTGCTCCATGGTCAGGTAGACCAGTTGAAGTTGATAGCGATCAAATAGAGATATTAACTGAGAAGAACAATCAACGTTTTAACACTTGGGAGATAGCCAACATACTCAAAATATCCAAATCAAGCGTTGAAAATCATTTGCCCAGCTTGGTTATACTAATTGCTTTGAGGTTTGGGTTCCACATAAGTTAAGCAAAAAAACCCTTCTTGACCATATTTCCACATGGAATTCTCTACTTAAATGTAACAAAAACGTTCCATTTTTAAAACAAATTGTGACAGGCAATGAAAAGTGGCTACTGTACAATAATGTGGAACGGAAGAGATCATGGGGCAAGTGAAATGAACCACCACCAACCACACCAAAGGCTGGTCTTCATCCAAAGAAGGTGATGTTGTGTATATTGTGGGATTGGAAGGGAGTCCTCTATGATGAGCTCCTTCTGGAAAACCAAACGATTAATTCCAAGTACTTCGCCTAATTAGACCAACTGAAAGCAGCGCTCGACAAAAAGCATCCAGTATTAGTTAACAGAAAATGCATAATCTTCCATCAGGATAATGCAAACCACATGTTTCTTTGATGACCAGGCAAAAAACTGTTACGGCTTGGCTGGGAAGTTATGATTCATCCGCCTTATTCATCAGACATTGTACCTTCAGATTTCCATTTATTTCGGTGTTTATAGAATTCTCTTAATGGAAAAAACTTCAATTCCCTGGAAGACTGTAAAAGGCACCTGGAAGAGTTCTTTACTCAAAAAGATAAAAAGCTTTGGGAAGATGGAATTATGAAGTTGCCTGAAAAATGACAGAAGGTAGTGGAACAAAAGGGTATAAAGTTCTTGGTGAAAATGAAAAATGTGTCTTTTATTTTGACTTAAAAACCAAAGGAAATTTTTGGCCAACCGAATAGTTTCTTGACTAACACAGAGCTTACTGAAAGAGTAGTCTTTCAACAATTTATAGCTAATGTTAAAGTTTTGGTAATACAGAACTGGAAAATTAGCAAGTGAGAAAAAGAGAATCTAAGAGTATAAACTGCATAGAGGGACACAATTAAAGGCTAAAGAAATGCTGAGAATAAATATTTAGCTACAGGAGTAACTGAACATCAGAGGAGGATGAGAAGACAGCAGACCTATTTTTACACAAGAGAGTCCCATCTCATCCTTCATACTTAGGGTAACCTACCATGGCAAGGAGTGAACAGCTCAGAGCAGCTTTTCCTTCCAGAGACGGAGTTTGATAGGCATCAATCTGACCTTTTAATTTGGTAGGCTCTCAGCCTAAGAGGATCAAAATGCGAAATTATGGATGGAAAAAAAAAATATATCAAGGTTAAAATATTTGAGCTTTCAAGCTGCAGATTATCATTTCTAATTAAATTTATTCTTCTACAACCCATTTTTACAAAGAAATAACTAGGAACACACTCGGGCCAGTTTTCACACCATATATGTTTGAAAATCTTGATTCATTTAGCAAAACATTAACTGAGCATACTAATATTTGCGTGCAATTTCCTGGATAATGGTGGCATAAAGATGGAAATCGTCTGATTTCTGTCCTCAAGGAACTTATTTTCTGAGAGCAGAGAAGACATGTACATAAATAATTGAAAAGCAAAGTCAAAGCCATGGATATCACGTGCGAGTGACAGACACATGCTCTTGTAGGTCATTCGTACAGCCATTCAACAGATATTTATTGCACACTTTTTATGAGGCAGGCACCTAGGGGGCACAGTGGAGAAAAACCTCTGTCTTCGTGGAATATGTGTCATACTGAGGAAACACAGATAGTAAACAAATAAATACCATACATTAAGTTGTGGTAAATCCTTCAGAATAAAATAAAGCAGTGAGGAAGAATGGGGATTCTGAAAAGAATGGGGTTGGTATAGGTGAGATTTGCTATTTTAAGGATGGTGATCAGATGAGAGAGAGACAGAGAGAAAGGGAGCGAGAAAGAAACAGATAAAGACAGACAGCAAGAAAAGAGAGAGGCCCTCAGAGAAGACACTTATACTTGCTGGATATGGAGGTTGTCAAACTAAGATTCAGGATACATTGAGGGGCCAGGTGAACCCTGTGTTAAACCTTGCCCTTGCCTAAATGCCTTCACACACATAAATATGTACATACATATAGACATACATACAAAATAGAAAAGTAAAATATAAATATAGAATACTTAGAAAATATTTAGTGGGTTGATGAAATAGAACGTGAAGGTCTTCCTTCCGCTGCAGCCCCATCACGAGGACAGGACTACTACTGTTTTGTAGCACCAGAAAGCCTTGATGGGAGTATTTTAACCTAAAGAGTACTTTATATCTTGCCTCCTCTGCTCTGTTATCTTGGGGAAAGTATGGAACTAGTTCATGTCTAGTCACATGTTAGACTGCCTGAGGGGGCACTTCTACTGTAGAGAAACTTCTTTAAATAACATGAAACATATGATAATAATCTTTAGGTCAAGTGGAAGCAAATCTTGGACAAGAAACAATACTTCATTTTTAGCCTTTTGGCTCTGAACAACAGCAAAAGCACAAGACACATTCTTCTATGATTTTGCTTTTGGTTTCTTTTGGTGATCTGTATCTGTGTCCTTTTCATTTTTCTCTCTGACATGAAAGATTTCATGCTGTAGTCTACACATTCAGGGCGAGAACTGTGTGGTGATTGCCAGCTACAATAGCAGAGCAGTTCAGGGAATTCAGAATATTTTACTGAGGAACAAAGTCCTGTAGACTGGCCCAGAAAGTGGCCTGAGCAGAAGCAAGAGACCTACCTTCGGGGGCATCCATCTAGAGTAGAGATCAGGAAACTCCTTCTGTAAAAGGCCAGAGAGTAAATATTTTAAGCATTGCAAGCCGTGTGGTCTTGTTCCTAACTACGAAACTCTGCCATTGCAGCATTACAGCATTTAGAGACAATGCATAAATAAATATGGCTGTATTCCGATAAAGCTGTATTTTTAAAAACAGATGGTGGGCTGGATTGGGCCCATGAGCAGTGGTTTCCTGACCCCTGATCTAGTGAACCTTTGGCTGCTGTCCTGGTCCTGGCCATCAATGTGTCTTACAACAGGTCCCTATCTAGTCTCTCTGTCTCCGGTTGACCACTCACCATTCTGTCCTCCACACAGCTGCCAGAGAGATTTTTCTAAAACTCACATGAGATCATGTCATTTACCTGATTCACTTCCTTAGTTCTTATATCATATTGTGCATATCTGTCATTTGGCCATGCCTGCTGACTCACAGTCTGTTTCAGTCTGGTTCATCTGCTGTCCTGCTCAGACAAGGCTCCAAATCACACCTACTGTTGAAAACTGACTTTACTACAGTGTTGTCGGGGCCTCGCTTTCCCCAGCTATATCTCAGATGTGGCCAGAACATAAGTGCTATCCCCCCACATCAACAGTGAGGCCTCTTGCGCAGAGAAGAATGAAACCTTCATATCAATCAGGAGCTTCCTTTACAGGGATAGATCTAATGAGGCAAGATCTCAGAGGTTTTAGGTCATCCAAGATATTATTTATTCTAATCCACAGTTTCACTGAGATTTTCATGGTGCTTCTCCTAAATCCTAGACCTTGAACAGTTTTATTTCCCTACCCTTATCAACAGCCTGGTCTTTTATCTTAAGGCTGCAGCATTTGCTAAACCCACTATTACATCTCGCTCATTCACATGCATAAAGCATGTATTTTTTTAAAAAAAACACACCTTTTAAAACCTGCATTTGATCTGTACTCTAGTTACAGTCCTCCCAATCTTGCGTTAAGATTTCAGAAAGTTTTAAATTCTCAAATAATGGGTTTGCTACACTCCTAATTACTTACATGGATTAATACGTTTACTTCACAGGAATTCTTTAAAAGTAAGTACCATTATAATCTCTGTTTTTTAGATAAGGAAGCTAATGAGACAAGGGCTGAAGTACCTTGTTTATGGTATTCACTGGGGAATTGGAGTCCTTTGTCTTGACCATTTCATGATATCATTTACTTGGCTCAATCTCGTATTCCAGTCAAAGCTATTCCAACTTGCTTCCTCTCTAGAGATGAAGCACTGAAGCACTCTTAAAACTTCTCTATAGAGATATGTATCTCCACATACCATTGTCCAATGAACGTATATTATGCATCCATTCCATAACTGTTAGCTGGATCTTAAATGCATTTTAAAATAGTAACAAGGGATTTGAAAGAATTTTACAAACCCTAAAGATCTATATAAATGTTAGAGAAAAGTATTATCTTTCAAAGATATGTATGTTTTATGGAATAACACACAAACTATATATATTATTTATGTATAGCACATATCATACTAAAGAAAAGAAAAATTTAATTATTGGACTATGAACAAGAAAAAGACATGGTATGCATAATCATTTGTTCAACACAATTTCCTCATTGCTCTGGAGTTTTAGCAGGAAACTTGGCTTTTTCATGCATAGCCTTAATGATTTTTTGTCTACACCTCCATAGGTAAATGGACAGTTGATCACTGTGTTTTCTGATGTTGTCCTTGTCTTTCTCAGAAGATATTGCTATATTGCAAAGCCTTGGCTATCAGCCTCTCAACACCCTCCAAAAGGAGGATAAACTCAAAAAATGAATCCTTGATGACATAATTTTGTCTAAGTAATGATAGTGGCTTACATTTATAAAACCTCTGCATCCCCCCGCAAAGCATCTACATTTCCATTGTTTTATTTGATCCTCACAATGGTGCCGTGAGGAGCATAGTGGCAATTTTATTGTCCACATTTACCCAGGAGGAAACTGATGTTCAAAAGGGTTAAGTGACTGGCCTGTGCATACAGATAAGGATTTCCTTTAAAAGTGTACCCAAGTGTTCTGACTTCCAGTCTGTGAAAACGCTCAGTCAGGGTCTGGACTATCTTTGCTTCTGGAAAAACACAGTCTACCCATACCCTTCAGGGACTTATATATACTTTTCCCAACACATTTGTAGATGTGTTGCTGAATCTGCTTTCCTCATCCCCTTACCTCATTTCACACACAGTTCACCCACTCAGTGGCCAATACTTACCCACTTGCTGTGCTCCTGATTCTTAGCTTCTAGGTTTCCAGTTTTTAAGCCTATTTGAATACATCCTGCTAAGCTGTCCTTATTTCTAAATCTTAGTTCTTCCCATATGGAACACTGATTCCAGATGCAAATTTCTTGGTAACCATCCCTTCATTTATCAATTGTTGGGAATCATCCCCCTTGCACTTATCTTTTTTCTCCTCTCAGAGGTAGTCCATATGCATACATTCTGACACTACAACTAGGCATGGACAACAGCCTGCCCCATATAATGAGTATGAAAACATTGTTCAAGGATAGCTAGGTGATGTTAACTTACACATTTATTTTATTTTGTACAGCATGGATTTTAAGTGTCAAATATCTAAATCATTTGTTTCTAGACAGAGGTTAATCCAAGCTCTAATACCCTGGGGGCACATGGCTGACATTAGAAGGCTCATGAAACATTAAGGAAATGCCATATGAGAGGATACAGAGCCAAGAATATGATGGCATCAAAGGTTAGGAGGATTATAAATACTCAAATTAGGGAACTAATAGAACCAGAAGTCAGAGAAAGTGAGAGTTAAGAGGACAGCTCAGTACAGCAAGTCCATAATGGGAAGTCAAAGGTATAGGGAGAGATCTTCTGGGAAATTGCCAGAAATGGACCTTGCTAAAGGCAGTTGCTTTTGCATTGAAAAGGGACTGAAGACCAGATGAGAGCTAATGAGCATTACATCTCCTCGTTATACAGTGTCACACATTATACCTCATAGAAACCACTGTCTTGGGGCTATCCCAAGATTATTAATTAATAATACAGGAGAAATTACGTGAATGGAAATACAGTAAAACATGTCATCTCAAAATGTTAGCCTGGCAAATTAAAAATAGAATCCCAGCTTTGATGTTTACACGAGAGTAAATCAATACATGTTAGATTTAAAGTACAAAATAGTTTACTCTCTAGAAATAAAAACACTATTTCTTAATATCATAAGTCAACTTTTTTCCTATTAGGAAATTTTTGTTTAGTTCACAAAAATATGTATTTTGAGTCATGTACCATATTCTCAATGTTTCCATCAATTTAAAATGTGTTGCTAGTAATGCATGTAAATGCCTTAAACTTGAAAACCAAATGACACAGTGATATACAGCTCTGCCTACATTGTATACATCTTTTATGACATGTTTCCCTTGCTTTAACTCTCTATGGCCGTAAACATCAAGGAAAACTCTTTACTATTTCAACTGAACACAAACTAAAAGCAGATAAACTATTTAAAAAAAACTGTCACCTATAATATTGTGCCAATACATTATAATGGAAATTACACATATTACATGTTCAGGCATTCATTATAGAGTATTTATACCAATGGCTAAAAAATATATATGAGCTATATTACATTATATCTATTTAATTTATGTCCTTTTTTATTTTATGTATTGGTTATAAGAAATCATTCTTGCCTGACAACAATTACTTTTTCATGTCAGATTTCAGAAAAGCTAAGGTATCCAAAGAAGTGACCCATTATATTATGAATGGAATACCAAAAATCGCCTACGCTTTGCCTAGACCATGAATATTTACTAGGGTTAGAACTGTAACTGGATCTACTTCAAAATTCTCTTAATTGGAGCAAAAAGTCAAGCTGACAAAAAGCATAGCAATTGCTTCTACAGATAATAAATGTTTTAAGGGGAATGGAGAAGAAGTTTTCGGAAGGCCATGAATATCCTAGCCTCTCTGTCTCAGATTGACTGAGAACAGTAAAGAGTAGCTGAAAATAAAATGTTAGCTAAGGCTCCTAAAGGCAACTGTGGAGCACACAATGGCATTAGTGAGTAGAGGTAGAGATGCCAAACAAGGGTTGCATTGAAAGGTCTGTTCTGTAGAAAGCTATTTTTAGTAATGAATTCTTGAGAAAATACCCTCACATAGAATGTTTAGACTGTTTAATAGTTTTGTTGTTGTAGTTGTTGGAAATATTGCTTATTTTAGATTCCTTTTACTAATGACTAGTTATTAAGCCACATGTCATAAATAAACGTAATTGGGTTAAGACACTAACAGTTGGGTTTGCATTCATGGCCAAAATATGCTCTGAAAAAAGAAAAAAAGCCGAGGTAGTATGAACCACAGTTACTGAAATACACAACTCTCCCTGGTGCTGAAACCCTGTTTTAGAGGTCATAGGGATTGATCCTGATGTTTAGTGTGTTCTGCATGACAGCAACAAGGTCTGGGAATATGCCAAAAACATTATAGCCTATATCCTAGAAGTTTGTATAAATAGAAAATTTATCTTAAGTTTATAACTCATTCTAAAAATAAGACATCAAAAATTCAGATTACTCAGGCTATGCTGGGAACTATTTAGATGATTTCTGATATTCAGGAAAGGATATGGGTTGTTATCTCACCAGGGAAAGCACCATTGAATTTATAAAGGCAGAATAATGGTGATATATCTATTTACAAAAGAAGAGACAGTATTCTACAGCACTCAGTAAGGGGTGGTGTTTACCCTGCTTACCCAATCTGGCCACAAAAGTCTTTACTATGCATTTTAGTGGTTTCCACCCCTATGTTGTCCCTTGTTGTCATTTCACTACCCTGGAGCCAAAGAAGCAGAAACATATGCATTTTCTTTTTGATCAGGCTTATAGTTCTGAACAGCTTCTACTGCTAACATGAGTGACAGTGTATTCTAATATCAATTCTTTCACTTCTGGTCCATTGTTTGTTTCTCATTTCAGAATTCAGACTGGGGTCTCTGGTCCAGTGCCTAACATTCTTTTCTCAGCTAAAACCTTGGTTTCCTACACAGACCACAGTTTAAGTGGTTCCTCCTATGGCTGTGCTGTTTCAGATGGACAACCAGCCTGCTCTTCTCACCACCATTTACATAAATATCCAGCTTGGGTATTTTCCTTGACCCTAAGAATGGGAACCAGACAAGTTGGGTCCATAATGTCTAAATGTCTTTGTTAAGACATTAATACATGGGAGTATTAATTTAGCCATGCTTTTCAAAGGTAAAACAACACCCAGAATATTAATTAAGTACCTGCAGTATACCAGGTATATAGAAAGCTTTATCTTAATTAATATAATCACATTCATGAGAGAGTGATATTACCATGTCCATATTTATAGCTGAGGAAACCAACTCTTAGGTGAAAAAGGTTAAATAACTCAACTGAGATTGCCTACTTATAAATGGTAGAGCCAGAAAAAATTGTCTGTCTCATCCAATACCATGATGTTTAACTTCAGAGTGATTATCTGAAAATTGACTGAATTTATACAAGTAAATGGACTATGAACATTTTATCAATGGTAAACACGCACACACACACACATGCAGTCATGGAGAGAGGAATATATACTTACCACTCTAATGGGCCTCTAGTGGTAAGTCTGTCCCTTAACTAGGAGGAACTAGAATGGTGAGAATCTGGATTTGATCCAAATACTCTTCTGCTCTGTGTCTCTGTTCTCTAAAGTATCATGATTTGCCACATGATTTCATGGTGGCTCAGTTGCTTCATTAAAATAGACTCTAGAGCATAGTAGTTAGCAGTATAGTTCTAGGGTCTTATGGACCTGCAGTTCGTGAGCTACATGACTTTGGGCAAGTGATTTGGTATATTTGTTTCATCACCCTTATTTGTAAGATTGAAAAAGTAATAGCTATTTCGTAAACTTATTGTGAGGATTAAGTGAAGTATTATTTACAAGCTTTTACTTTCTGGCTTACAGGGAGCACTCAATATATGTGTGTTATCATGGTACTATTTGTTGTTACTATTATTTATTTGTAGTAGGACAGAAGGTGTCATTCTCTTTGTTAGCTGCTCAAAGATGAGTTTTCCTGGCAAATGTTTAATCCATTTAACTTTTCTTGCTTTAGCTATTTCTCTTTCTGTTTGTTGTTTTACAAGTGCACCAGCATACCAAAGGCATGGCTTTCCTCCAGTGCACATGTCTAAAAACACCTTCTAGAAAGTATTTGATGCTAAAAAATTCCTATGATTGCCCAAGATAACTTTTGCAATTGTAGAAAGTTTATAAATTATTTTGGCACAGGTAAAATGAAGAATGACTTTTGGGCTGTGTGCTATTCAGATATTTTATAATAGCACACTCTTACTTAAAAACTTCTCTGACGGCAGTTACTTGCTGCCTATTGTGTTCCATAAATCTAGTCTCTGGTACCTGAGAGTTGAAATTTTATAATTTGACCACCCTGTCCATACTCACAGGTGAGTTATATATTCACAGTAAATCAACTAAAAGAGATGATTTCACCTAAACCCCTCATTAATTTAAAACAAGAGGAAACAGGGAACTCTGCTTCTGGCAATGGTGGAATACAGGTTTTGGACCAAGTCTTCCATTGATAACAACTAGAATACCTGGATTTAATGTAAACAAGCTGTTTGAGGGAATCATAGAGCTACCAAGGTAGCAAGAATGTGTCTAGATAATATCTGAAAGAGAAGAGATGCCCAGAGAAGTAAAACCAAATATTTTGTACCACTCTTTTCCTTGAGCTGACTATGGGTGGTTAAACCTGAAGAACTAAACAGGACTTTCTGTATGTTTACAGGAATAAGACAATAAAAATTAAAGTTCAGGACTCCTAAGGAAGAGGGGCACTGTTAAGGGTAATGCAGATATAGGTCATCCCTCACAAGGACTGAAACTTAGTTTTGAATCATATCAGTACCTGAATTTAGATGATTTTCTCTAATCTAGCTGTGTATCAGAGATAAAAGTAAATTCTTCCTATAGAAGATAATGTTGAGAGCTTCAACTTACCACTATAACAATAACTTTTACTAAGTAAGCACTTAGTAAAAAATAATCAGGCATACAATTGAAGACCATACTGGACCTAAACTGAAAAGTTTTTAAAAAGACAATAGAAACTGACTCATAGAAAGCCAGATAATGGAGTTATTATTATCATCTTTAAGATGTTACATGGTTAACATACTCAAATAATTGCAAAAATAAGATTGGGAATTAGAATTTCATCACTTCACTAAGAACTAATAAAAATCAAATAATCACCTTAAATTTATACCATATTATATGTCAATTTTATCTCAGTAAAGCTTGGGAAAATCAAATAAAAATGAAGAACTGAATAATATAATATCTGAAAGAAACAACTAATGGATAGGATTAACATCATATTACACATATCTGAAGTGCTAATTAGTGTACCATAAGATGTGTTAGAAATGCAAATGTCAAAAACATGACTAGAAAAAAAACAAAAAGAAAAAATAAACAGGAACAAAAGTTTTTTTTTTTAATGATATTTGGAATATAATGGAAATATCCAGCATATGATGAAAAGTGAAAGAGAGTGGAACTGAAGCAAAATTGAAGAGACAGTTACCAACGTACTCCAAAACAGCAAGATTGTAAAACAGCAACAGCAATCCTAGATATAATCATAGTAAAACTGCTGAAATAAAAGAGAATATCTCAAAAGCAATCAGAAGAAAGGGCATTATCTTCAAAGGAGCAAAAATAAGTATGACAACTGACTTCTCAACAGAGACAATAGATGCCAGAGAAAAAGGCAAAATGAAATTTGAAAGGATGGCAAGATAATACTGTAAAAGAAAAATTCTGTATCAAGAAAAATTATCCTTCCCCAAATGCTGGTTGGAATAAAGATAGTTTCAAATTAAAAAAAAAGTAGACAAAGATTTTTTCAAAAGGCAGACCTGCACTAAACAAAAGAGGTGTTCTTCAGACAGAGTGATGCAGTCTCAAGAGGAGGCTTACAGATTTACAGGATAATGAAGAGCAATTGAAATGGTAAATATGTAAATCTAAGAGTATGGTTAAAATGTAAATAAATCTAAAAGAATATTGATTATATAAAACAATAATAGATTCTTTGATATTTAAAATATGAGGCACAGATTACTTGAAAACAAGAATACATAACTCAGAATGATGATTAAGTTTCAAAGATCCTTGAATACTGTAAGGAATATCAATAGTTCTATTTCATTAGAGATTAATACATCCTAGATACAAGTTGTAATCTCTAGGGTAAGCACCAAATGACACATGTAACAAGTGGGCTAAGGAAAGGAAAAAATAGTTTAACAAAATTACTTTAAAAAGCAAAGAAGCTAAAATAAATAGACAAAAACAAACAAAAGACATGAGACTAAAAGGAAGTAAATAATATGAAAGATCTATATTGGTAATTGCATTAAATATAAATGGGTTAAGTTTTTCACTTAAATGATAAGATTATAGGGATTATTAGATTTAGTGAAAAAAAACAAACAGATATGTGCTCCTTATAAGACACACCTCAAAATAAAATATAACCAAAGATGATGAAAGTAGAATGATAAATAACAATGTCATTAACAATAGAGGAAAGGTTGATAAATGGAACTATACTGATATTGGGAGCTTTTGTTCATCAAAGAACATTATTAAGGTAATATAAATGTAAGTCACAAAGTGGATAATATATTTGACATACAAATAACTTACAAAGAGTTTGCAACTGTATATAACCCTACGATATAAAAGAGAATTTCTACTCGATGGAACAAATGGTGAGAAAGTTGAACAGGTATTTTACACACACAAAAAAATATCCAAATAGCTAAAAAACATACATAGGTACTCAACATCATTAGTCACCAGGAAATTAAAACTGTCATGGATGTAATACCATGACATACACAACAGACAAGTGAAAATTAAAAAGACTGAAACACTGCTGTTTAAAATGTCAGTTACTACAAACATTTTGGAAAACTTTGTCATTATCTACTAAATTTGGAAAGATAGGTAGGTAAGTAGGTAGGTAAGGAAGGTAGATGGATAGGTAGATATTTTGCTAACTAGCATTTCTACTCTTAAATATATTCCATAACACACACACATGCTCCACATGTTTGTTCACCAAAAGACATGTATAAGAATGTTCATAACAGCGTTGACCAAAAGAGTGGAAATAACTAAACTCTTTATCAACTGTATAAGAAGATTAAGTTACAAGATATTTATGCATTGGAGCAGCATAGAACAAAAACAACAAAAGCAGTGAATTACTGCCCAACACAACAACATGAATGAATATCCAAAACAAAATGTTGGAAGGAAGAAGCCAGATTTAAAAGGTGCATAATGATAAATCCTTTATATAAAGATCAGAAAGAGGCAAAACTAACCCATGGTGTTATCAGTGAGAGTAATAGTTACCTTTGATAAAGAAGGAGTGTATAGTGATGAAGGAATGGATAAAGGTGAGGGCTTGTAATATTCTAATTCTTAACCTAAGTGACAGTTAAATGAGCTTGTTCTTTTTAAGATGATTCATAGAGCTGTACAATTATAAATTTTGCCTTGCTATGTATTTGTGTTATACTCACAAAACTTTTATTTAAAAAGTAACAGACCAAAAAAGAATAGATTTTTTTCAGAGTTATACTCCATAAGAAGAGTATACCTGATATTTTCCCAGGCTCTCTTCCTCATAATTTTCCTCTTCTCAGTTTTTTTTTTTTTGTAAAAAATGAAACCTATAATTTCACATAATATTTGCCAGTTAATGGAGAGTTTGTCCTTGCCTGTTTCATAATATGTATGTTGTGTTTAGAATATGGAGTCTCTTAGCATGCTTTACAGATGTGAACCTTGTACTTCAACTCAATTATGTGTTCCCCTTTTCAACTCTGAGCTCCTTTTCAGCAGCTATGATGTTTTATTTAATAGTTGCATTCTTTTTCTTAAACTTTTTTTGATGTGGACCATTTTTAAAGTCTTTATTGAATTGTTACAATATTGCTTCTGCTTTTTAAGTTTTATTTTTTTGCTTGTGAGGCATGTGGGATCTTAGCTCCCTGACCAGGGATCAAACCTGCACCCCCTTGCATTGGAAGGCAAAGTCTTAACCACTGGACCACCAGGGAAGTACCAATATTGGCATTCTTAACCTTTAGCAAAGTGTCTCACATATCCTAATATAGTCAAGAAATGTTAAGAACTCATTCATTCTTCTAACACATAATTATTGAGAACCTTCTAGGGACTGTGCACTATTCTACTATTCTTTTTTTTTTTTTTTTTTTTTTTTTTTTTGGTACATGGGCCTCTCACTGTTGTGGCCTCTCCCGTTGCGGAGCACAGGCTCTGGACGTGCAGGCTCAGCGGCCATGGTTCACGGGCCCAGCCGCTCCGCGGCATGTGGGATCTTACCAGACCGGGGCATGAACTCGTGTCCCATGCATCAGCAGGCGGACTCTCAACCACTGCGCCAGCAGGGAAGCCCTATTCTACTATTCTTGATGTTGAAAGCAATGATCAGTATAGAAAAGGCTACCATTCTCATGGATTGGTTGTAGGTAGCTATTTTTCCCTGAACCCAGAGGCCATTTTTTTCCCATGGTGCATTGCTGAAATACTGAAGCTCAAAAGAAAAAGAAGTTCCCAAGGGATTTCCAGTAAACACCTCCCCTCCAAGGCCATTTTGAAATAGACAGCATTACCTAGAAGGTCTAAGGCACCATTATCTGATTTAGAAATGTTCCTAGTTGGAGGCCCGAAATGGAAAAAAAAATCTCTATAGTTAATGAGAGTTCCTTTCAGGCCAAAGTTATTAAGAGCCATAGCCTCAATCTTCAATCTCTTATTGTTCCAGGAAGAGAACCCTAGTATTTTTGTAGCACAGACCATCTCAAGTCATGTGTGTCACTGTGTATATAAGGGATTGGGACCATGGCTGCTGCTGGGGGTGGTAGTTCACAGCACACACATTTCAGCATTAAATCAATACCATGGTGAAAAATTGAGAGTTGAGTGATATCCTCTTCAGAAAAGTAAAAATGTTACCTTGCTGTACAAAACAAAATGTTCAGTCTCTGACAACTCTTAATGGTGCAACAATTAAATCCATTCTATAGGAAAGATTGAGAAAGCTGTCTATTAAATTTTGAGTGCCCCCAAAATACTTCTTTATCCAAAAGTAATTGCTACAGCCAATTGGCATGCCTGAAAACCACTCTTAGAGTCACTTCTTAGAGTTTTTTTTTTTCTTTCTTTCTTAATACCTCTTATAAAATGTAAATACTCTTGGAAGAATCAACAATAACTCATTCACACGAAAAAGTTAATGGCTCATATGATTTTATATTTTAAGATGGCCACATTGGCCCCCTGTGGAGTACAAAAGAGAATGGTGGAGGGCTCCACAGAGTGTGGTATAGGGGGAAAGACTGTGGTTTTTGGTGTCAGGGAACCTGAGTTTTAATTCTGGCTCTGAAACATTTTGGTAATTTGCTGTTGAACAGACTATATGATCACTCTGAACCATAAGGTTGTATGAAAGGAGTGACAAAATACTTTCTTTGCGAGGTTTTTATGAGGAAGAAGTTAACATGCAATGTACATAGCATTATACCTAATAGAGTGCTTGGCACCAAATAGTTCCCAAATATAGGTAATTTCCTGGCTTGGAGAGGGGGGAAAGTATAAAAAAATGGAATGGCATGTCTCTGGAGAAGAGTATAACCATTTTAAAGCATGACTTGCTGTGCTCTGGTAAATTCCTTCAGAAGATGGAGGAAGTTGTGTGTCAATAGAATTCTAATTAGATACTATCTCAGGAGATATTACAAATATTAAAGAAGGCAAAACAACCAAAAAGAATGGAGAAAGGTTAAACAATCTGTTGGTAAATTAATGTTAGATTGCTAGCAAAAGGATGAGCTAACAGACTGAGGTGACATGTGTTGACATGATGGGTGTGAAAATCTGGGAAAGCAATAATGTTGGAAAAGACTTGAGGGATTGGTTGTCATCCAATTAATTAGCTGCAACACATGCTTGTGTGATTTTACACCACACAGAGGAATTTTCCCACATGACAGTGACGTGAATGCACCTGCCACATCACATTTAACAGGGCCTCTCTAGTCTCTCAACATTGAAGGAAAATGGGAATGATCAAGGCCAATAATTAAGGCTTTTTGTAGGCTGTTCTCTGATGAAAAACTTAAGTAACAGAGGGTTCAGAATTTGATGGGGATAGCCACATGCATATCAATACAAATGTATTATAACATGATCCATTATTACATAATTAGAAAATTATGAGGCTAGTCACATTCTCCAATCCTCACTCTCTGAAGTAAAGACCAGGGATAAGACTGTTAGATTATCACATAGAAATCAGTCATGTCCTGTTTTGCTGGGATCTGCTGGATTTCCTGATGGGAGCCTCTTGACAGAGTTTTTTCAATCTGTTCCCCCTTCTTGCTTCCTGAACCAAGTCTGCCTTATCTCAAACTACCACCCCAAGGTAGCTCATACTCCAAACACATCAGACTACTGACCATTGTTTAAACAGATTCTGGAATTTCCTATTTTTCTGTCTTTATTCATCCTATTTCCTTAGCTTAAGATATTCTCCTTCAATTATCAACCCTATGCTAGTTATTCTTCAGTTTATCCCTCCAGATCCACTGTCTGTGCTGCTCATTGACCTGGGAGGCTGACCACTTTGGGCTGCATTACCTGGACTTTTGCCTCCCAGCTTCTCATTGGGTTTGGCCAATGGGAGGTATTGGCAGGAGATGGAAGAGTGGGGGGGTGAAAGATTTAGTGTTGTTTTTTTTTTTTACAGTGTCTATAATCCTGTCCAAAGCCACAACTCCCCTACTATAATACATAATCCTTACTTTGAGTTACAGTTATGGTTTTCTTACCCTGACCCTTCCAGCCTAAGGATGGTAATGACATCATGCTCTTGTTCATGTGAGGATGCTGTACTATCCCTTGTTTGTTCCCTTAACACTGCCTGCACATTTGTACTCGTCTCTTCATTGGATTTTCTTCAGTCTTTTTGAGAATACCATCCTCATACACCAAATCTTTCTCAGTTCCTCTATTTGGGATAGATACCTCCATTTTCTGTGCTCCTGGTGTAATTATAATAGTCACTGCAACAGCTGTGGAATCACAGGTCATGTGCTCTGGTATACAAAAATATAATAATTTTGCTATATCTCAGCTTAATTTTTATTTTGATTTTTCTGTTCCAACTTGATGGCAGAAATTTAATTATCAATTTGAGATCACCCTACCTTCAAAGTAGTGTCAGATTTGGAGGGAGGCTGTGTAGCCCACGTAAGGTGGCAGAGCAACCTGAGCTTCAGTCATCAGTTCATTCAGGTACATATCTGTAATGGATACAGTGATGCCAGGTCCAGATCCCTCTTCAATGAAAGGCATGTAGCCCCAGTTGCTGAGATTACTGTCAAGAGACAGCCTTCAGCTGATGCCACATTACACAGTGTCTTAACCTTCCTGAGGCTGTGTAAACTCAGTAGCAATCCACCGTGATGATGTAGAGCCTTAGCCATTTTGGTCCTGTGCGTGGCAGCTTTGAAAGGTCTTTCTAATTCCATTATCTGTGAGGTTGGCTGATGCCTTTGTTGGTCCTGTGGCACAGCACCACTTCTCCTTCTTTCCTGACCATTTCTTCTACCTCCCTTCCACAGGTTTTTATCCCAAGGGCACTTCCTAATAAACTTTGTGCACCATAAACTGCATTTCAGAGCTTACTTTTTTTTTTTT
>NW_006777292.1:607854-631216 GCF_000442215.2 Lipotes vexillifer | reverse complement strand
TTTTTGTGGTATGCGGGCCTCTCACTGCCGTGGCCTCTCCTGTTGCGGAGCACAGGCTCCGGACGCGCAGGCTCAGTGGCCATGGCTCACGGGCCCAGCCGCTCCACGGCATGTGGGATCTTCCCGGACCGGGCACGAACCTGTGTCCCCTGCATCGGCAGGCAGACTTTCAACCACTGCGCCACCAGGGAAGCCCCAGAGCTTACTTTTAAAGGATCACAATCTGCAAAAATATCTTCAATGCTACCTACGTCTCAATAACCAGTTGTACCTGAAGTATCCCTTCTTCCTATCTCCTGACTCTCTCAGGTTTGCTTCCCTCCTTCCATCTATGCTCTATTAGTTATCTATTGATGCATAACAATGTTGCCACAAACTCAGTAGCTTGAAACAGCATGTGTTTATTATGTTTCATTTTCTGTGGTTCAGGAGTGTCATGCAGGTTAGTTGGACTCTGTGATTGGAAAACGCACAAGGTTGCAATCAAGGTGTCAGCCAGGGCTGCAACCTTATCTGAGGCTCAGTTGGAGAAGGAACCACTTCCAAGATCATGTGGTTATTGACAGCATTTATTTTCTTGTGGCTGTTAGACAGTTTTGCTGACTGTCATCTGGAGGCCACTCTCAGTTCCTTACCATGAAGGTCTTCCCAGTGTGGTTTCTTGTTTCCTCAAAGCCAGCAAGGAAAAGAGTCCCCTAGAAAGTTAGTTTTCAATCTTAGGTTATCATGAAACTGACATTCCATCACCTTTGCCATATTCAATAGGTCAGAAGCAAGTCTCAGTTCCTGCCCTCACTCAAAGGGAGAGGCTATGAAGGTTTGAATCACAGGAGATGGGAATCACTGGGACCTCCCTAAAGTCTTTTCACCACACTATGGAAACTGCAAGATTATCTACGGCCCTGTCTATCTAGATGCATCAAACAGCAATTTTGTTCCTGGCATCTTAATGTCTCTCTAGGAATCTCTCTGGAGTGTAGGGATCAAAACATTTGTCTCCCAGGGCTAGAAGAGTCTTGTCTCATTGATGCTTCCCCTATTTCAGAGGAAAATGAGGCACAGGAAGGGAAATGGAGAGAACCGAGACCCTAGCAATGCTGCTGCAGTGGTGGGTGGGGTTGAGGGTGAACTATGCCTAGTTCCAGGGTCTACTCAATAGTTTTCCCTCATGTTGCCGGGAAAGGGGAAGAGGAGGGGCTGAGGAGGGTTGAGGAGAGAGGGAGGATAGAAGAAGCACTGGTCACACTAGGATGTACATTCTACATCCCAGAGACAGAGTACTAAACAGTCACATTTAGCAACAGTTGGTATTTAAACAAATACTCAGATTGACAATTGAATCTAGAATTTTTTACATTAGAATTTAAACCACTCAGCTTGACACTAATTCTCAGATTTACAGGGTAGAACAGAAAATTCGCTGGAGTTGTTCAAGGGAGAGAAGTCTTAAACATTCTTACTAAGCTAAGAAGCAGCAGATTCTCATACCATCTCATAAACCTAAGGACACACCTCTCCACACTTCTGCCTATCAAACATTTCATATTCTGCAGCACAAGGCAGAACATTCAGTGCATAGTTTTGTTCTGTGGTATCCATCTCTTTCCACTGATCTTCATTGCAGGAGCTGACCTTAAGCATAGATGAAGTAGGGCTTCACCTGCCAACTTGGTGGGGGGCTGCCACAGAGTCTTTGAGCCCCCAGATAGCTTCTTGCCACTGCCCTGCCCTGAGCTTACCTTTCATATCCATGAACTCTCTCTTGAAGTAAAGTTATGACCTAGCATTAACAATATGTCAGCAACACACTAAAATCTGTATGTGCATGAAAAGAATTCCAGGTGTATTATCAACAAAATTAACCTAGCCCAGTGAGAGTATTGAAGGTGTTCTGTGATATTCTTGTATTGCGTGACAAGGAAGGACAAAAAACGTAAGCATCATATATAAAACGATTGAGTGGGAATAGGGTATTAAACGTATTTTGAGCATCTTTTATGTTCCAAGAACTGTATTATATACTTCACTTATGCCATTTCATTGTATTTTCATAATCACCTTGCAAGGTACATATTAAAACCTCCATTTTATAAATGAGAAATCAGGCACTTAGAGATGTTAATAAATTATCAATGTCACAGAAGTGGTAGGGGTTGACCCAAGATTTAAACTTGAGTCTGTGTCTTATAAATCCAGCTTTTCACTTGCCATGTTGCCTCCTGGAATTAGTAAAACATATGTATAGCCCTAAGCAACATTTCTGGGGACAGCTGGGAGGAGTGAAAAATTTAGGAAACGGGATGGAAGAATGTGCTCCCAAACTTCCTCTTTTTTTAGCAAAAGATGTTTAGAGAAATTGGTCTGCATCTATTTCTCAGTAATTTTCTGTCTGAAATTTGAAACACAGTATCCCCTACAAACAGACTCAGTGAAACACATTACCTCCCTCCCATTTCTTCTTAAATAAGGATAAACGCCCACTCTGTGACACTGGCTGAAGGGCTCCAAACCATTACAAACAATAACTGCCTGATAGCCATCTGACCATAGATATAATCATTTCTGTTAGTCAGAAAACACTTGCTAGAGAGTTAAAGAGAAGGGGTGTGAGGGCTGTGCATAGGGAAAAAAGGAACCATCAACCATCAGTAAAATCTTTCCCTGGAATAGACTTACCCCTGCCATGTACTCATAAGTTATAAGAAATAGGGAGAGAAAGAAACCCATTTGTATGAGAATCAAAAGCCGAAACCTGTAAGGGATGGATCAATGGAAATTCAGTATAATTAATAATTGACTTAAATGGGAAGAAGAGTAGGAAAATCCCTTTCAGGTGAAAGTGATTATAGAGTACAAGACCTGAAACATGGGGGTGTTTGGTCAATCATAACCGTGCTAACTCCTATTATGATTCCTAACCGCATGTTGTATAAAGAGAGATGAGTGAGCTAGCCACAGCCAGTTGGTTCTACACCGATAAGTTCTAGAGAAAACCTCTCATGTATGCAATACATATAGAGGCACATGTATTTTCTTGTGAATTAGACATCAAAGGAAGTAGTTTACTTTCTAAAGTCCATAACTTGAAATGCATGTGCCTTAAACTACAGGGAAGAGAGAGTTTTAAAAACTATTGTTTTATTCTCAGTAGCACTTTCCCTGTCATTAGCAATTCAGATGAAGTTCAAAGGTGCTTTCATATTGGCATCTATAGAGATGAGGGAGATCACCTAGCTCAAGGAACATTTTTTTTTTTTTTTCGGTACGCGGGCCTCTCACTGTTGTGGCCTCTCCCGTTGCGGAGCACAGGCTCCGGATGCGCAGGCTCAGCGGCCATGGCTCAGGGGCCCAGCTGCTCCGCGGCATGTGGGATCCTCCTGAACCGGGGCACGAACCCGTGTCCCCTGCATCGGCAGGTGGACTCTCAACCACTGCGCCACCAGGGAAGCCCCCGTTCTTTTATTAATAACAAAAAATACTGTACTTTCTTTCCTGTCAAGTTTCTTCTTTTGTAAAGGATTGTTTATCGCTTTTTCCTTTAATATCCTACCTGAACATTTATTTTTTTTTTGTTCCCTAATTTGACTGATTGCACTCTTTCTTTCCTGTCAAGTTTCTTCTTTTGTAAAGGATTGTTTATCGCTTTTTCCTTTAATATCCTACCTGAACATTTATTTTTTTTTTGTTCCCTAATTTGACTGATTGCACCTTCTTTGCCTCAGATGTTTTCAGTTCTCTAACGGCATGACCAGCACTTTCAGGAAGGTTTTTAATCTCTATCTGGTCAATTAAATACATTCCCCGGGATAAAATAAATTTTACTCAATTTTCCAAACAGAGAAATATAAAAATTTCAGAGGTTTAAAATTTTTTAAAACTCTTATTTTTATGTCCCTAAAGTCTCCTCAATCTATTTTCAAAACCAAACTAGACTATATAGGGAAATAAGAAAAGATTTTCTCAGAAGGCAATCTAAATTGTCCTTTGCTAATAGTAACACTAATTTCACTATAGCAATCAATTAGCGTTTACAAGGGCTAAGGTTTGTTCTGATACTTTTTTCAATTCATCCTTTTCATTATACATTGTATACAATGAAGCATAATTTAACTTGTATCATGTCAATAAAATAATGATAATCTATAATTAAGTAGAGGTGGGCCAACAGAGATTTCTGTTCAGTAAAGGGAATAGAAATTATTTCAGAAATATTCACATTTTACCAAAAAAAACCCCACTGATGAGCTTGCAAATACTTTACAGCTGGAGCGGGTGAGGCGCAAAGGATCCAAAGCTATGGCCCTCTCCTTTTGTATTTTAGTAATATATTCCATCATTTCATGGTGTGCACCACAAAGGTGCACAGAATCATTTAAGCAAATTTTAGTAATGCCTTTAGTGTCGTATGTATTTAGTCTCTGGATAACCTTCCGAGTTCTTTTTAAAAATATATTTATAGGGCTTCCCTGGTGGCGCAGTGGTTGAGGGTCCACCTGACGATGCAGGGGACGCGGGTTCGTGCCCCGGTCCGGGAAGATCCCACATGCCGCAGAGCGGCTGGGCCTGTGAGCCATGGCCGCTGGGCCTGCGCGTCCGGAGCCTGTGCTCCGCAACGGGAGAGGCCATAGCAGTGAGAGCCTCACGTACCACACACACACACACACACACACACACACAAATATATATATATGTATTTATATATATATTTAAACACATTTTTGATTTTATGAGAAGACTTAAATAACCTGGGTAAATGATACAAAAAGGAAAAATGATTATGCACTATCACAGTTCAGCAGTTCTTGGCCATAATCATGGACTTTTTTAAAAGATAATTTTAACTTTCTTTTGAGATTTTCAATAGGAGAGTTGTTTTCAAAATTTTAGAACATGTTTTAATATATAGGTATCATTATTAATAAACATTGTTAATAAACATTTGTAATATGAAATATGTTAACTTTGTTTCTATTAAGAAATCTTTTTCTCTGTCACAACCTTGACTTATTTCAAATTAAGCAAAAGGATGTTGAAGAATTGGTGGGCAGAAGTGTTTCATAAGAAAGTGACTAATATAAGCTGAATGGGAAAGAACAACAAACATTTTCATCTTCATTGTTATTGAAATGTGTTATTCAAGGAACTGAAAAATGTTCAGTTTATCCATGTAAAAATGCAGTTATTGCTATATGTACCTCAGAAAGTGCCTAAAAGCAGGAACAGTGTTATTATATTTACAGAGCACGTTGAAATTCACAAAGTGTGTCCCTCTTGATCTCTTAACTCTGTAGGGACAAGTATCATTTCCTCCATTTTTGAGCAGGAAAACCTGAGCTCAGAGAGCTTCTCTGTAATGAATTTCTGGTTTCCACACATAGCCAATGTGACCAGGTGTGGTCAGGCCTTCTGCTCCATAATCCAGTGATGTTTCTCCAGAGGAGAATGAACTGGGCTGAGAAGAAGATGTATTTGGCATCTTTTATGGCCTTTTTAGAACCTTCAACTCCAACTGACCCCCACACGTTAAAAATGCCTGTGAGCTGTGGTGTAGGCACGGTATAAGTATCAACACGTTTATCTTTTTCACCTATTACATGGCAGTAAATGAGAAGTTACACAAATATTTTACTTGTCACACTCCCACAGTGATTTTTATAGAAAAATAATAGGGGCAGGAGTGTGAGATGATTCCTGAGGTCCCTTTCAGCTCTCCTATTCTGTGACTTTACTGTGCTGGAGCAGAAAAATGCTCACAAAATGCACACTGAATGAATTAATGCACTTCAGACAAATGTGAGTTATAGAGCTGTCATTTCTGAGAGATAATAGTACTGATGGCATCATATTACTGACAGCATGCCTCACAATAATTCTTAGCTTGATATAATGCTGGGAAAATAAAATATTTGGAATTTGTTTTTTCTCTGTTAATTTTAGACTATGAGTCTGCAGACTTTACAAAGTATAACCATGGACATAAATTTCAGCTATCAATTTGTTGGCTCAAAATCTCTTTCAAGTTCCTTCTCCTGCCATCCTGGAACAACTTCTTCAGTACCTCCAGAGATTCACGTAAATAACTCAATAAGGGCAAGAACTAACCTGATGACATTTACATTTTAAAGTGATTAATTTGATCTGAAGTCTTAAGGAAGAGTTTTAAGAAGAGTCAGGTTCACCGATTGTGAAAGAGGAGGTGAAGACATTTCAGAAGGGATGAGAAGGTGATTACAGGAGAGGAGGTGAGAACCAGGCGCCTGAACACTAAGGTTTGCTGACAAAACTTCAGTGGCGATTAAGGACAGCTGGCCTGAAGGCATCTGAAAGGAAAAAAATAAAGTGTGACTGCTATGAGGAGGCAAGTTAGGGAGAGATCTTTAAATCTGCAGATTTTTTTTCTGCAGCCTCTGGGCAGTTAGCATCTCCAGGGGTTTCCTACACTGAAGGAGGCTTTTAGATGTGGAAATGAAAATTATTTATCTTCCACTTAAAAGCTTGCTCTCACTTTTGCTCTATAAAAATGGAGAAGGACCTGAATGCCCCTCTGGGAGCTTAGACCCACAATGTATCCAGGTATGCCCTGGCTGTAGCAGACCTCTCTGAAGGATGTTCATGTATCTGCTGACCCTGACTGCAAATTCTAGCCTGAACTAAGTGACACTGGGTAGGTGATCCAGAGCCCCATTTTTAACGTGTGGGGGCCAGTTGGAGTTGAAGTTTCTAAAAAAGCCATAAAAGATGCCAAATACATCTTCTTCTCAACCCAGTTCATTCTCCTCTGGAGAAACATCACTGGATTATGGAGCAGAAGGCCTGACCACACCTGGTCACATTGGCTATGTGTGGAAACCAGAAATTCATTACAGAGAAGCTCTCTGAGCTCAGGTTTTCCTGCTCAAAAATGGAGGAAATGATACTTGTCCCTACAGAGTTAAGAGATCAAGAGGGACACACTTTGTGAATTTCAACGTGCTCTGTAAATATAATAACACTGTTCCTGCTTTTAGGCACTTTCTGAGGTACATATAGCAATAACTGCATTTTTACATGGATAAACTGAACATTTTTCAGTTCCTTGAATAACACATTTCAATAACAATGAAGATGAAAATGTTTGTTGTTCTTTCCCATTCAGCTTATATTAGTCACTTTCTTATGAAACACTTCTGCCCACCAATTCTTCAACATCCTTTTGCTTAATTTGAAATAAGTCAAGGTTGTGACAGAGAAAAAGATTTCTTAATAGAAACAAAGTTAACATATTTCATATTACAAATGTTTATTAACAATGTTTATTAATAATGATACCTATATATTAAAACATGTTCTAAAATTTTGAAAACAACTCTCCTATTGAAAATCTCAAAAGAAAGTTAAAATTATCTTTTAAAAAAGTCCATGATTATGGCCAAGAACTGCTGAACTGTGATAGTGCATAATCATTTTTCCTTTTTGTATCATTTACCCAGGTTATTTAAGTCTTCTCATAAAATCAAAAATGTGTTTAAATATATATATAAATATATATATATATATTTGTGTGTGTGTGTGTGTGTGTGTGTGTGGTACGTGAGGCTCTCACTGCTATGGCCTCTCCCGTTGCGGAGCACAGGCTCCGGACGCGCAGGCCCAGCGGCCATGGCTCACAGGCCCAGCCGCTCTGCGGCATGTGGGATCTTCCCGGACCGGGGCACGAACCCGCGTCCCCTGCATCGTCAGGTGGACCCTCAACCACTGCGCCACCAGGGAAGCCCTATAAATATATTTTTAAAAAGAACTCGGAAGGTTATCCAGAGACTAAATACATACGACACTAAAGGCATTACTAAAATTTGCTTAAATGATTCTGTGCACCTTTGTGGTGCACACCATGAAATGATGGAATATATTACTAAAATACAAAAGGAGAGGGCCATAGCTTTGGATCCTTTGCGCCTCACCCGCTCCAGCTGTAAAGTATTTGCAAGCTCATCAGTGGGGTTTTTTTTGGTAAAATGTGAATATTTCTGAAATAATTTCTATTCCCTTTACTGAACAGAAATCTCTGTTGGCCCACCTCTACTTAATTATAGATTATCATTATTTTATTGACATGATACAAGTTAAATTATGCTTCATTGTATACAATGTATAATGAAAAGGATGAATTGAAAAAAGTATCAGAACAAACCTTAGCCCTTGTAAACGCTAATTGATTGCTATAGTGAAATTAGTGTTACTATTAGCAAAGGACAATTTAGATTGCCTTCTGAGAAAATCTTTTCTTATTTCCCTATATAGTCTAGTTTGGTTTTGAAAATAGATTGAGGAGACTTTAGGGACATAAAAATAAGAGTTTTAAAAAATTTTAAACCTCTGAAATTTTTATATTTCTCTGTTTGGAAAATTGAGTAAAATTTATTTTATCCCGGGGAATGTATTTAATTGACCAGATAGATTAAAAAGCCCTTCCTGAAAGTGCTGGTCATGCCGTTAGAGAACTGAAAACATCTGAGGCAAAGAAGATGTAACTAGTCAACAAAAAATAAATGTTCAAGGTAGGATATTAAAGGAAAAAGCGGTAAACAATCCTTTACAAAAGAAGAAACTTGACAGGAAAGAAAGTACAGTATTTTTTGTTACTAATAAAAGAACAGGGGCTTCCCTGGTGGCGCAGTGGTTGAGAGTCCGCCTGCCGATGCAGGGGACACGGGTTCGTGCCCCGGTTCGGGGGGATCCCACATGCCGCGGAGCAGCTGGGCCCGTGAGCCATGGCCGCTGAGCCTGCGCGTCCGGAGCCTGTGCTCCGCAACGGGAGAGGCCACAACAGTGAGAGGCCCACGTACCGCAAAAAAATAAATAAAAAATAAAAGAACGATGGCTTCTATTGTCTCTTCTTTTAGCTAAAGCTAACTGAACGATGCCGTGATTAACTGTGGTTTCTGAATCAGTCTGACTACACTTTGCTGATGACATTTTTAAGAAGACTTTAGAAACAGAATGCACAATCAATGGTTTCAGTGTTCACCTCCCTAATTACTACTGATAATGCTCAACTTTTCTTCTGTACTTAACCATGTGATATCTTCAGATATTAGTAAGGCATTGAGCACTAAAAAGTGATTCCAAAGTATGGGTTTGCATCAGACCTACCTAGCTGCCACAGCACAGAGGCAGGACAAATATATGGTACTACAGGCCTTCCCTGGGGCTATTCCATTCTAATACACAAGTCAGCACTATTGATTTCATTCTTAAAATGTCTGGGAAATGTGGTATTTTGTCAAAATTCAGGTAATATTCTGAGATAGATAGGAAGGGATGGCTTGATTTTACACTATTTATTGACCTTAAAGAAGTCATTTTCCTTCTCTGGATTTAGTTTTGTATTATGTAAATTAGACATGATGAGTATCATCCCATATCTTGTAGAAATGCCAAGGAAAGGCAATTAAAAAATCATGGGAGAGGACAGTTGAGGGCTATTCAGGGCACTGCCAGACAGTGTCCCCCTGTAAAGGAGGATATCTTATGTTTCGACACCTGATTCCACTGTAGTCTGTAACGCAAGTGCTTTCATTGTATCTTTAACTCTAACTGAAAGTGGGTAACACATCTGAATCTTCCCTAAATGCAGAAAAAGTGAAAACTTGGCAGTCTTCTTTTTGCCCATCCTGCATTCAGGCTGCTTCTCAAATATAGGTTAAAATTTAAATACAAGGTCTAAGCAGTAACTTCATTTAATGCTCAGAGCTAATACAAAGTGGCAAAGAAATGGGAATTTTCTGCTGATGTGCCCCTGTAGGAAAGGAATTCCCATAGAATACAAAGGGCTTCTCTGTTGAGTCAGGTTTAGGGGCCCCACCCATCCTGTGTGGTCTGTACATACCTTGATCATAGCAATAATCGCACTGAAATATTCTGTTCATCTCTTTGTAGAGCTCCCACATCAGGAGATCCTTGAGAGTAGGGTATAAAACACTAATAAATGGAGAACCAAAATCAGTTGATCATTACAGCCTGGCTCATGGCTTTTCTAGTGAGGCAAAGGATTTGCCTAGTTGTCTTATGCTCCTTTTCTCCAGTCTTCCCATAAAAATCTCCGTTCTCCCCATAAATTCCTCCATTCCTTTTCATATATCTCTCTACTGCTCCAAAGCCTCAGTAAGGATATAGCTTGTTCCCACAAAGAAGTTGGTGCCTATCAGCTTTACCCATGACCATGGGAGGGAAAAAGGTGCATGTCCCCTCTTCTAGCACATCACAACTCTTTAAAAGTATTATTGCAGTTAAAAATGATGTATTGAGCAATTAATTTCTACATAAGGGTTTGTTGAGGAGCATCACAGTTTGAGTAAGTATATTCTGTAGAATAACATAGCATCATGGAAAGAACAATCCTTGTATTAAAAATATATTTTGACCTTTATGCTCAATCCCCTTAAAATATTTTTAAAGAATTTTTCTTTCATGGCTCTTTTGTAAGTGTCCGTTACTGAAAGAGTTGAAAAAGAAAAGATGGCAGTCTTGGGAATGTATAAAGAAGGGAATAAGTTTATACAATTGGGAAACATATTGTAGCTTTCCCACCAGAATATATCAAAACTCTCATTTTCCTGTCATTTTTGCCAAGCCAGAACACAGCTTCTATGCCTACCTACTGTCAGCAGATTAAGGCTTGTGCTATTATTTACATCATCAAGGAGAATTCACCTGCTGCTGTGGATGAAGCATGATATTCCTGCCCATTTATGCTACATGCTCACAGGGACATATTTAGCCAGGTGACACACTTATGGTGGCCAAAAGGCCAGAGCCCCATCCAGAGGGATCCAGAGCCCCATCCAGAGTCACCATTTTATAGTGACTAAAGTAAAATAATCTAGTAACTTGGTGACTACTCATTAACGGAGTTATTAAAGATTCATATTCAATAATAGGTTATTATCATCACATTTGTCAACGTCATGTCTTCAATTGCTATTAATCACCCCAGGAATTTTTTATTTGTACATATTTTGAATATTATAAAAGTTACACAGAAATTAACTTTTCTAACTAAATTAGATCATTTAATTTTTTTCACATATTGGATCATTTTATCAGTTTAGAGTGAGTAAACAGTGGTGATGATTTCTACAGTCCCTTAAAGTATTTGATTTTCTGTAGCTACAACCAAAAAGTATAGATTTAGGAGCTATACATATTTTGTTAATGGGTTGGTAGATAAATAATCACTCTTAACCTAAAGCAGTAGGAATAAATATTCTGTGTCATAATTATACAGTTTAATCCCAACAGATTATTTTGTGACCTCCATCCTGGGTAGACACAAATAGATCTCTTTCTGTAATAAATAAAAGTTCAGTTTAATACATCCCATGGCTGCAAGAACAAAGTGATGGCTTCACTGAGCTACCCTTCCTTCCCTTCTCCTTTTATTCCTTTCTTCCTCATAAGGAATATTTCCATTCAATCACATCACCATAACCAGTGGACCAATTACCTCTTGATTACCTTGTCCCAGCCCCTGTTAGTTTGTGCCTTGCTGCTTGTGATGGATAGAAGACTGGCAAAAATGGCTTGGGTGAACATTGGAACACTCCTCAGCTTTCTGTAGGAAGGCTATACCCTAGGAATAGTGATGTATTCCCAATTGTGTCATGGAACTCAAGGCAACTGGCAAAACTTATATGCCATTCTTCTCCCTAGAGTATTATCAATCTCCTGGGAAGTACTCAGCCTCTACCTGAATGCAATTCCCTAAGGCTTTCCAAACAACTTTGCTATGCTGTGTTTCTTTGTGCATTCCACAACTCTGAGACAGTATCTCCGTGTCCAACCTTGTTCCCTTATTTCTCTCACAAACCTTTTTTTTTTTTTTTTTTTTTGGTCTCTACCTCCTTGTTTTTGCTTTAATTAAAACCTGAATTCTCTTCATAACATCATTTCAAAGGGTAAGCATTACTCTTAATTTCTGCTTCTATCTCCAGATAAGCAGGTTATCCCTTTGCCCAATGACACATTGTTTATTGAAACTCAGGCACAATTGAAGAAGGAGTGTAGCATAGTAGCTTTTGGAGTCAGACAGAACTTATTAGCAATCCTAGTTCACTAGCTTTGCTACCTAAAAGTTTCAAAAGCTTATTTAATTATAAATTCCTTCCTTCTCTAAAATGGAAATAAACAATATTGGCTTGGGTTCTTGTGAATAAATTGATATACACAATTTATATCACATAAATTGATATACATAAAGTATTTAGCACTTCCCATGACACGTAGTAAAAACTCAGTAAATGTTACCATACTTCTCTAATCATACTACCATATTTTCAGATATTTTTTGTGTGATGAGGCCGATGATTTAGTAGAAAGAATATGGACATTTAAGGCACTTTAAAGATGTTTATGTTCTGCATCCACCACTGTGTAGATGGAAGATCTTGGATAATATATTAATCTTGACATCTCAGTATGATCATGAATACCTACTTATGAATACCTACTTAATAAATCTATAGTGAGGATAAAATGTCATAATCAAGGTTTCTGACTAAAACACTGGCTGGTGTATAGTAATTGCTTCACAAATGATAGACAAGGCATGGAAACAGAATATTCTTCCCATCTTTGTTCTTGTCCCTAGACACACCTGAGCACAGCCTTCTCTATTCCATAACAGTCTTAGCACTGGCTCCCTAATTTTCCTTTTCACTCTGTTCCATCATTATTTTAGATAACTTCAAAATTACCTGACATTCATACATATCACATCAGTGATCAGAATTTGGACTATATTATCATTGAGAACAGTTCTAAGATCTTAAAATTTGAAATTGCTCTTTCTGACCACCATGATTTCACATCACACTCCATCACTTTCCTCTCCATCCTCACCAGGACCTTCATACCTTCTATCCCTCCATATTCTTAGAGTCAATTTGTTTCCCCCCTAACTCCACAATCAGCCATTCTACTTAACTATTTATACTTAACAATTTCTAGTGCTTTATTTTCCTCAATATTCTGTTTCCTTGTGAATCACTCAAACCAACCACCAGTGCTGACCTCATTGCTTCATTCTTTATTTTTTGAGTGAGTTTCCATAGGATTAATATTAATTGTTCCCTTAAATTTTGAATTGAATTCACCAGTGAACCTATGTGGGACTGAATTTTCCTTGTAGGAAGGTTTTAATTCACAATTCCAATTTTTTTGATATAGGATTATTCAGGTTTTCTATTTCAGTTTTGGTAATTTGTGTCTTTCAAGGATTTTATCCATGTTACCTAAGTTTTTTGTTTGTTTGTTTTGTGTGTGTGTGAAAACATTTAAGTTCTACTCTGGGCAAATTTTAATTACGCGATACAGTGTTATCAACTATAGCAGGGGTTCCCAATCCCCGGCCATGGACCGGCATCGGTCTGTGGCCTATTAGGAACAGGGCCGCACAGCAGGAGGTGAGCAGCGGGCAGGCAAGTGAAGCTTCATCTGCTGCTCCCCGTCGCTCCCCATTGGTCTCATTACTGCCTGAACCATCCCCCACATCGCTCACATTACCCCAGTCCATGGAAAAATTGTCTTCCATGAAACTGGTCCCTGGTGCCAAAAAGGTTGGAGGCCGCTGAACTATAGTCACCATGTTTTTCATTAGATCCCTAGACCTTATTCATCTTATAGCTGAAAGTTTGTACCCCTTACCAGCTCTATAACTTGCATTTGTCTAAATTCATTTGGCATGCACTTTGTTGTGCATGAACATTTATTCTGCTCTCAAAATGGTGCCAGAGATTCTGTCCTTATTACTCCCTGAACTTACAGAAATGTTATCCATTTACAAAATCTATGTCAATCACCATTTGCTCTGGGAAAACTGACTTATTGATTTGATGTAATGCCTCCTTCCTTGGATTTACCTAACACTTTACTGGACTTCACTTAAGACTTTTACCTGATACCACTTGAACTTTACCCATGTTGGCAAGTTTCAGAGAGAAGGAAATCTGATTTAATCATCTTCATACTGCTAATCACATCAAGTACATGAACAAACTCAAAAAGTGCACTTGAATTCAATTAGCATTGTTATAGAAGATAAATTGTAAGGTTCTTAAACTTAAGAATTAGATTCTGTCCCTTAGTCTTCAGCTTAGCCTCTCATAAATTTCTAATTATTTTAAAATTACTAAACCCAGAAGCAGTTTTCTAGCTAGTCTTTTCTGAAGAAACGCTGGTTGAATTGCTTAAGAAGAAAGGATGGGAGAAATTAACATTAAATAAACAAATCTTACTGATTACATTCAGTACATTTCCTCTCACCCTTGTTCCTTCTCCTTTCCTACCACCATGTACCCCCTCCCCTGTGTTCATAAAGAAGGCCATAGTTTTCTAATACTGATTCAAATATAACCCATCCTGTCTTAGAGATGGAGCAAGTCTAGGGATTTTGTAATAGGGTATGTGTTAGCACTTTGCCTGGATAATTTGAAGTGTATTAGCATTTTTTATTTTTCCATCTTGGCATGGTATTTGGATAAGGGCAGCACTTCCAGCCTTTTCAGTTCACTAAAACTTTTTTTTTTTTTTTTAGATGTTGGGGGTAGGAGTTAATTAATTAATTAATTAATTTTTGCTGTGTTGGGTCTTCGTTTCTGTGCCAGGGCTTTCTCTAGTTGTGGCATGCGGGGGCCACTCTTCATCATGGTGCGCAGGCCTCTCACTATCGCGGCCTCTCTTGTTGTGGAGCACAGGCTCCAGACGTGCAGGCTCAGTATCTGTGGCTCACGGGCCTAGTTGCTACGCGGCATGTGGGATCCTCCCAGGCCAGAGCTCGAACCCATGTCCCCTGCATTAGCAGGCAGATTCTCAAGCACTGCGCCACCAGGGAAGCCCCTCAGTTTACTAAAACTTTTTAAACTGCCACATATTGGGCATTATTATTTCACCATCTTTCTAAAAGACAGGATGTTACCCTGCAGCTCCATACCAGGTCAATGATTTAAATCCAATTCTGTGAGAAAAGTTGAAAGTGTCAGACAATGAATCATTAGTACACATTTCCAGAAGAATCCATATCTTCCTTAGAGGTTGCCTGTCTAACTTGGCCTAACTATGTTGGATGTGCAACTCACGACAGGACAGCGGAATAAGTGGGTAGGATTGCTTGCTCAGAAATGTTCTCCTTTGTCCCTTTCTCTTTCTCCCATTTTCCCCCTGCCCAGTCTCAGAAGTGGACAAAAATATTGTTTTTTTCTAGTGCTCCCATATTATGGGAAGAAAGGCAGTCTTGCAACACGTATTATAAAACTCAATTTCTTGAAGCAGGCTGCAGGGGGATGCTCATGAATAACAAAGAGGAAGGAAAGGGAAATTTGTGAGAAACAAAAAAAAAGGAGTAATTCTCCTGGGATTGAAAAATAATTCAAAATGCAACAAATCAATAAAACAAAGATAAATCTGTGAGAAAAAGACCTGCGAGAGAGAATATATATTATAAATGTGCAGTTTTGTTACCCAGAATGCTCACAGTGAAACCAAGAGTAGAAAACTGGAGGTTTTTGAATCTCTTATAAACTAGAACAAGCATCTGTTCCATGAGTTCCAGGACTGAATGCTAATGCTGCATGTACGCGACAGAGATTTTTACACCATGTTTTGTGATCTCTGACCTGTGAGGTTACTTAGGTGTACCACTGCCTCCCTTACCTCACCCTGACCCTGAGTTAAAATGTGTGTTTAGTGTTGGAATGGTCTCTGGTGCATGTAATAACACTGTACTATTACTTAATAAAATATTTTATATCACTCCCAAGAATCATCAACTCAACTCACTATTCACCTGCTCCCTCCATGCCATCCCCCGCAAATAAAAGCCATATGCTTCAAATCCATATGAAATTGGGAGTAATAAAACATGATCTTTTATTGTATTATTTATAATCCAGAATGTTGTTAAGGGAAAAGAAAAAAAAAAGCTCCTGTATTTCATCATCTCTGTCATTTGTTTGAGAGGATGGAAGCTAATGATGCATGTAATACAATTGTGGACAGTGCTTTACCTTTGGTTTTTTGTTCACCTGTTTTCCGAGAGAGCAATCAGTTGCTTGGCCTAAGGAAAGCAGCATGGATGTGATCCCAGAGGCTTCTCAATTGCCACACAGTCATCTGGGAGAAGGAAATAAATAGCCCTCTTCAGAACTTAAAGTGGAGGTAGTCTTCCCTGTAGGTCTGCTGTTCCCTGCCATCTCAGCTGAGAGTTGCTGCAGACAAAGGTGTTCCAGGTCCCTCTTTTTCAGTGTGAGAACTGGAATACCTGACTATCATTGGCCTAGGGAATTGGCACAGTTTTAGCAACTGTGAGGACCGCTCTCCATGTCTCCTTTATGTTTTAGATAAAATGCCAAGCTGTAAATGGGAATGATGCCCTGGGGGAAGGTCTGGTCTTCAGAAGGTTCTCTGAAGTAAACATTTCTGGGTATCTCACATACATGCCCTGATTATTTTTATTAAGGCTCTTCTGTTGACTTGTGCTTGTCTCAGCATATTTTAGACTTGGCTTTAGTGACCTGACTCACTCTTATTGACCCATACCCAGTCTGTGGCTTCATTCTACCACTGGCCCTTGTACCTAGAGGGTGTGAATGATACCCAGGCATCCTTTGGTACCTTTCTAAGAGAATACTGGCTGAGAGAAGCAAATAAATAAATATAGCATGGTTAACATTTATGTTGAGTAGGAAGCATCCTACAGACCAGGTCTTTAGCTGTGTCCTCTTTCCCATTAGTTCAACTGTTGATCATGCCACCATTTCTGTTTTTAATTTGCATGTTCACTTAAAATGCCAATATTTGGGGGGAAGTGAGAGTGAAATAAAATCATTGTCAGGCAATAAAGTATTAATGTTAAAGCAGGCATTATTTGATGCCCAAGAACAATATTCAGATATAAGCCACTGAAAATGGCATCACTAAGATTTGTTTGAGGAATTTGGGGAGTGGGGAGGGGGGACGGGAAGCAGATCTTCCATTATACTCCAGTGTTTTGTGTGTTTGCTTTACTAGCTAGCTTTACTAGCTAGACTGTCCCTTCTCCCTTTCAACAGCTGGCTATTACCAACTCCCTGCCCACCATTTGTAAATGTTACTACGTTAAGAGCCCTAGTGAAATAATTAATTTCTGTGTAGTGAGTATTGCTTTTATTCTGAGGTCAAATTTATTTGGACATGCTTCTGGTATCTCAATAAAGTGTATCCATGAACTTTCATCCATGAAATCCAGTGAATATAGATATTTCCATGCAACATTTTATTTTACTATTCTTTGCTTCCACATTGTTTGGTATTGCCTTCCTGTTTTCACATTTAGTCTACTTTCTGTCCCTCATTTCGTCTTTTGTTGAATTTTTATCAACTCTATTCTGTGGGTGTTATCAGTTCCTCTAGCAATATATCCCAGGTTTACTAATAAACAGTCTCTAGTTTGAGCTATGGCTAGAAAGGCTATTAGACATGAAATAAAAAGCACAGTGGAAATTGTGCTGTCGTCTCTTTCCTTGGAAAGGTTTCAGCATTCAGGTCAGATGTAAGCTGGTTCACACAGTGTCATAGGCACAGGAATGGAATAGCATTCTGTGAGAGCTGAGCCTGCCATTGTTTTCATAATAATCTTCTATTTGGGGGTTCAGTGTATGTTTTATTGATACTTTTACATACAACCATTTTCATGATTATACTTCTCAAGCAGTAATTAAATTCAACAAATATTTATTCGTTTCTTACTTCATGTCAGGCACTATGTAAGTACTGTAGTTTCATAGGAACAACATAGGTCTGCTCTTTGCCTCCTTGCTATTTGTAGTCTAGAAAGGATTCATAATAACAACACTTATGTGGCATTTCGTAGTTAAACAAACACTTTCACTTTTATCATCTCATTTGATCTTCATGAACTCTGGGAGTAATAAGGGTGGATGTTAACTTTCCCATTTCACAGAGGAGGGAAATGGCTTAAAAAGATAAAGTGAGTTTCTCAAGGTCACAGGTAGTAAGGGGCAGGTTTAGGGCAGTGAGTAGAAGAAACTTTTATTTGAAATTCTTCTATAAACATAGAAGTCCTTAAACTCCAATAACATGTGACTAAAGATATTTGCTTCATCACAGCTCCAGAGTAGTATCTTTCTGATGATAATGGTCTCCATCATCCATCTTCCAAAAAATAAAAAAAAAAAAGGATACGGAGAAGAGAATTGCTGTAAAGGCAAGCTATTTGACACTCTCCATAAAATATTATTGTTGTTTCTCAGTCTTATCCCAGGGGGATAGTTAAATCTAAGAAACACTAATTTATATGTCAGACCAATAGTATAGTCCAACAGAAGATCAATTTAAATGGACATTTATTCCTTGATTTTTATTTTTAAAGAGATACTAGTAGAATAAAAGCCATTTCATAAAAGAAACTAATCTTTTTTCTTTGTTCCTTCTGGTTCCTGCTATAGTTCTGCCTGGCTCTCTCTCATCCTTAGTACAAAGGCAGAGGAAAGACAGAGTACCTCTTTATCATTAGTAGCCAGTATTTTTCTTCTTCTTTATAAAACTCGACACATGATTATTTTAACTAAGAAATTTATTTACATGCAATTCATAGCCTGATATACTCTGGTCTTAGAGTACATCAGCAAATATATGGAACATTTCCATAGAACTTTATGGGAGAATGAAGCACTAAGAGCTTTCCAAATGTCTTCCTAACCTCTATGCAGCATTGCACACCCTTAACCACTTCCTGTATCTTGAAGTTCTCTCTTCCCTTAAATTCTATAACCCTGAATTGTCTAAATCTCTTCCTGTATCTTGAAGTTCTCTCTTCCCTTAAATTCTATAACCCTGAATTGTCTAATTCTCTTCCTATCTCCAGTTCTCTAACTGCTTTATTTTTTTCTCATGCTTTTCTTATACTTGCAACTGCCATAATACCTTGAAGTTCTATCCTTTTCTGATAGAGCTCATCGTTTGATAGTGTATCTATTTTCATGATTTTATCAGTCATCTAATATGAATGACTTTCTAAGTCATATATTTAGTTTTGAATTCTCTCTTAAAGCCAATTCACCAAAATATCCTCTGGATAATATCATCTTACATACTATAACTAATATTTTAGTATTTTAAAAACCAAATATCTCATTTCAACCTCAAATTTATTTCACTCAGCATGATGGTCTCACTTTATTTCTGCTGGCAATACCCTTAATCTCCTAGTGTTGAAACTCAAGTGGAAACCTGTATTCATCATCCTCCCCTTTTATTAACCTATTTAATGAGCTTCTAAACCTGTTAATTTCCTTTTTTAAAATTACAATTACTTTTGTTTGTTTTTATACTGCTACCATCAGGTACTCTATTTTCACTGCTGTCAAATTTATTTTTTAAACATGGATATCATCAGTCTGTGACCACCATCAAAAACTGTCAATATCTCCCAATGTCAAAGGCCTGACAGTCAAGTCTGCAAGCCTGCAATGGCACTTTCTGACACTTACTCACTTCAACGTATATCTCAGCTCAAGTGTTATATTCTGTCCTAGGTAGATATTTTGTCTGAACTTGTTTTTATGGCTTTGTCCATGCTGTTTCCCCAATGGATGATTTCTCCTCTCCTTCTTACCACATACTAAGAACTCCATGGATCATTTACAGTTTGTTCTATTTCCCATATTCTGTGTAAGTCATCACTGACCATCCAGAATGGAAATATGTCTTGGCTCTGTTATGCTATAATAGATCATTTGGCCTTTGCATATAATGCCTTAAAAATTTAATTGTCTTCGGGCTTCCCTGGTGGCGCAGTGGTTGAGAGTCTGCCTGCCGATGCAGGGGACACGGGTTCGTGCCCCAGTCCAGGAAGATCCCACATGCCATGGAGTGGCTAGGCCTATGAGCCATGGCCACTGAGCCTGTGCATCTGGAGCCTGTGCTCCGCAATGGGAGAGGCCACAACAGTGAGAGGCCCACGTACCACCAAAAAAAAAAAAAATTAATTATCCTTTATACACATGTATTTCCTATCTTCCCAACTAATTTCTAAAGTGCCTATTCCAGGGATTATGTCTTATCTCTTCTTGCAGCTGCCACAATAACTATACCAAGCCACTTTAGGCACTTAATAAACAGTTGATTGGTTGCATATAAAGAAGATAAATTCTTAATGAAAATTATTTATACTGAAAAACTATATATGCATGCTTTTAAAGATCATTAACAAGAATATGCTTGGTGGGAGATTGGTTTAAGATGGAGGAGTAGAAGGATGTGCGCTCACTCCCTTTTGCGAGAGCACCAGAATCACAACTAACTGCTGTACAATTATCGACAGGAAGATACTCGAACTCACCAAAAAAGATACCCCACATCCAAAGACAAAGGAGAAGCCACAATGAGACTGTAGGAGGGGTTCAATCACAGTAAAATAAAATCCCATAACTGTTGGGTGGGTGACTCACAAAGTAGAGAACAATTATACTGCAGAAGTCCACCCACTGGAGTGAAGGTTCTGAGCCCAAGTCCACCCACTGCAGTGAAGGTTCTGAGGCCCACGTCAGGCTTCCCAACCAGGGGGTCTGGCAACGGGAGGAGGAATTCCCAGAGACTCAGACTTTGAAGACTAGTGGGATTTGATTGCAGGACTTTGACAGGAATGGGGGAAACAGAGACTCCACTCTTGGAGGGCACACACAAAGTAGTGTGTACATCAGGACCCAGAGGGAAGGAGCAGTGTCCCCGTAGGAAACTGAACCAGACCTACTTTCTAGTATTGGAGGGTCTCCTGCAGAGGGAGGGGGTGGCTGTGGCTCACTGTGGGGACAAGGACAGTGGCAGTAGAAGTTCTGGGAATTACTCCTTAGCACGACCCTCCGTAGTCTGCCATAAGCCCCACCAAAAAGCCTGTAGCTTCCAGTGCTGGGTCACTTCAGACCAAACAACCAACAGGGAGGGAACTCAGCCCCACCCATCGCAGACAAGAAGATTAAAGTTTCACTGAGCTCTGCCCACCAGAGCAATACCCAGCTCTACCCACCACCAGTCCCTCCCATCAAGAAGTTTGCACAAGCCTCTTAAATAGCTTCATCCATCAGACGGCAGACAGCAGAAGAAAGAAGAACTACAATCCTCCAGCCTGTGGAACGAAAACCACATTCACAGAAAGATAGACAAAAAGAAAAGGCAGAGAACTATGTATCAGATGAAGCAACAAGATAAAACCCCAGAAAAACAACTAAATTAAGTGGAGATAGGCAATCTTCCAGAAAAAGAATTCAGAATAATGATAGTGAAGATGATCCAGCACCTCAGAAAAAGAATGGAGGCAAAGATTGAGAAGATGCAATAAATGTTTAACAAAGACCTAGAAGAATTAAAGAACAAACAGAAATGAACAATACAATAACTGAAATGAAAAATATACTGGAAGGAATCAATAGCAGAATAATTGAGGCAGAAGAACGGAGAAGTAAACTGGAAGACAGAATGGTGGAAATCACTACTATGGAACAGAATAAAGAGAAACAATGAAAAGAAATGAAGACAGCCTAAGAGACCTCTGAGATATTAAACACAACAACATTCACAGTATAGGGGTGCCAGAAGGAGAAGAGAGAGAAAGGACTTGAGAAAATATTTGAAGAGATTATAGTCAAAAATTTCCCTAACATGGAAAAGGAAATAGTCACCCAAGTCCAGGAAGCACACAGAGTCCCAGGCAGGAAAAACCAAAGGAGAAACATGCTAAGACACACAGTAATCAAATTGACAAAAATTAAAGACAAAGAAAAATTATTAAAAGCAACAAGGGAAAAATGACAAATAACATACAAGGGAACTCCTATAAGGTTAACAGCTGATTTCTCAGCAGAAACTATACAAGCTAGAAGGGAGTGGCACAAATATTTAAAGTGATGAAAGGGAAGAACCTACAACCAAGTTTAAGATTACACTACCCTGCAAGAATCTCATTCAGATTTGAGGGAGAAATCAAAAGCTTTACAGACAACCAAAAACTAAGAGAATTCACAGCACCAAAACAGCTCTACAACAAATGCTAAAGGAACTTCTCTAGGCAGGAAACACAAGAGAAGAAAAAGAGCCACCAGAAAAACGCAACACAATTAAGAAACACCAAGGGGAGAAAATGGCAGGGGGTGGTGCTGGTCGTGGCGGGATGAATTGGGAGATTGTGATTGACATATATACACTAATATGTATAAAATAGACAACTAATAAGAACCTGCTATATAAAAAATAAATAAAATAAAATTCAAAAAAAAAAAGAAAAACAAATGCTAAAGGAACTTCTCTAAGTGGGAAACACAAGAGAAGAAAAGGACCTAGAAAAACAAACCCAAAACAATTAAGAATATGGTAACAGGAACATAAATATCGATAATTACTTTAAATGAGAATGGATTAAATGCTTCAACCAAAAGACACAAGCATGCTGAATGGATACAAAAACAAGAGCCATATATATGCTGTCTGTAAGAGACCCACTTCAGACCTACAGAAACATACAGTCTGAAAGTGAGGGCATGGAAAAAGATATTCCATGCAAATGGAACTCAAAAGAAACCTGGAGTAGCAATACTCATATCAGGTAAAATAGACTTTAAAATAAAGAATGTTACAAGAGATAAGGAAGGACACTACATAATGTTCAAGTGATTAATCCAAGAAGAAGATATAACAATTATAAATATATATGCACCCAACATAGGAGCACCTCAATACATAAGGCAAATGTTAACAGCTATAAAAGAGGAAATAGATAGTAACACAATATAGTGGGAGACTTTAACACCTCATTACACCAATGGACAGATCATCCAGACAGAAAATTAATAAGGAAACACAAGTTTTAAGTGACACAGTAGACCAGATATATTGAATTGATATTTTTAGGACATTCCATCCAAAAACAGCAGATTACATTTTGTTCTCAAGGGTGCATGGAACATTCCCAGGATAGATCACATCTTGGGTCACAAATAAAGCCTCAGTAAATTTAAGAAAATTGAAATCATATCAAGCATCTTTTCCAGCCAGAAAGCTATGAGATTAGAAATAAATTACGGGGAAAAAAATGTAAAAAACAAAAACACATGGAGGCTAAACAATACGTTAGTAAATAAGCAAGAGATCACTGAAGAAATCAAAGAGGAAATCAAAAAATACCTAGAGACAAATGACAATGAAAACACAATGATCCAAAACCAATGGGATGTAGCAAAAGTAGTTCTAAGAGGGAAGTTTATAGCAATACAATCCTACCTCAAGAAACAAGAAAAATCTCAAATAAACAATTTAACATTACACCTAAAGGAATTAG
>NW_006777292.1:581645-607844 GCF_000442215.2 Lipotes vexillifer | reverse complement strand
AGGGAAAGAAACAAACAAAACCCAAGGTTAGTAGAAGGAAAGAAATCATAAATATCAGAGCATAAATAAATAGAAACAAAGAAAAAATAGCAAAGAAAAATAACACTAAAAGCTGGTCCTTTAAGAAGATAAAGATAATTGATAAACCTTTAGCCAGACTCATCAAGAAAAAGAGGGAGAGGACTCAAATCAATAAAATTAGAAATGAAAAGAAGTTACAACGGACACCGCAGAAATACAAAGCATCCTAAGAGACTACTACAAGCAACTCTATGCCAATAAAATGGACAACCTGGAAGAAATGGACAAATTCTGAGAAAGGTATAAACTTCCAAGATGGAACCAGGAAAAAATAGAAAATATGAACAGACCAATCACAAGTAAACAGATTGAAACTGTGATTAAAAATCTTCCATCAAACAAAAGTCCAGGACCAGATGGCTTCACAGGTGAATTCTGTCAAACATTTAGAGAAGAGCTAACACCCGTCCTTCTCAAACTCTTTCAAAAACTTGCAGAGGAAGGAACACTCGCAAACTCATTCTACGAGGCCACCATCACCCTGATAACAAAACCAGACAGAGGTACTACAAAAAAAGAAAATTACAGACAAATATCACTCATGAATATAGATGCAAATATCCTCAACAGAATACTAGCAAACAGACCCAACAACATGTTAAAAGGGTCATACACCATGATCATGTGGGATTTATTACAGGGATGCAAGGATTCTTCAATATACAAATATACAAATCAATCAATGTGATACACCATATAAACCAACTGAAGAATAAAAATCATATGATCATCTCAATAGATGCAGAAGAAGCATTTGACAAAATTCAACACCAATTTTGATAAAAACTCTCCAGAAAGTGGGCATAGAGGGAACCTACCTCAACATGATAAATGCCACATACAACAAACCCACCACAAATCTCAATGGTGAAAAACTGAAAGCATTTCCTCTAAGATCATGAAGGAGACAAGGGTGCCCACTCTCACAACTATCATTCAACACAGTTTTGGAAGACCTAAATAGACATTTCTCCATAGAAGACATACAGATGGCCAAGAAGCACATGAAAAGCTGTTCAACATCACTAATTATTAGAGAAGTGCAAATCAAAGCTACAATGAGGTTATTATCTCACACCAGTTAGAAGGGGCATCATCAGAAAATCTACAAACAACAAATGCTGGAGAGGGTGTGGAGAAAAGGGAACCCTCTTGCACTGTTGGTGGGAATGTAAAATGATACAGCCACTATGGAGAACAGTATGGAGGTTCCTTAAAAAACTAAAAATAGAATTACCATATGACCCAGCAACCCCACTACTGGGCATATACCCAGAGAAAACCATAATTCAAAAAGACACATGCATCCCAATGTTCATTGCAGCACTATTTACAATAGCCATGTCATGGAAGCAACCTAAATGCCCATCGACAGACGTTGGATATTGAAGATACGGGACATATATACAATGGAATATTACTCAGCCATAAAAAGGAACGAAACTGGGTAATTTGCAGAGACACGGATGGATGTAGAGACTGTCATACAGAATGAAGTAGGTCAGAAAGAGAAAAACAAATATCGTATATTAATGCATATATGTGGAATCTAGAAAAAATTTACAGATGAACCAGTTTGCAAGGCAGAAATTGAGACACAGATGTAGAGAACAAATGTATGGACACCAAGGTGGGAAAGCAGGGTGGGAGGTGGTGGTGGTGGGATGATTTGGGAGATTGGGATTGACGTGTATACACTAATATGTATAAAATGGATGACTAATAGGAACCTGCTGTATAAAAATAAATTAATAAATAAAAATTTAAAAAAAGAATTTGGTTGGTGATAATTCTTCATCAATTGTTCATAACTGCTTTAGGCACTCAAAAAACTAAAAACAAATAAAAATTCATTAATCAGTTTCAATTCCTTTGGCAGTTGACCAAAGTCCAAAACAGATGATGGACAAACATAAACATATCATTCCAGTGTCTGGTTCTTTAATCCCAGGCATAACCTTCTCTAGGCTGTATCCATCCCTTTCTTCTAAATGGGACAATTATCAAAGCTTTTCCTACTTGATTGTGCCCAGAGAAGGCAAACTTGCTTACTGAGGCGCAAAAAATGACAAGTTGAAAAACCCATTTAATATGCAAGTTGAGCAGCAGTGGCCCAGTGGTGGTGGTGGGGCAGTTACATTATGTATTTACTGGATCCAATATCTTTTAGTCAGGTTGCTTTAATAGGCAGGTTCTACATTGTGTGTTAACAATTGTTTCTCCCCAATAGTGTGTAAACCCTGGAGACTGAGAGATGTGCTTTATTCATTTCTGAATCCTCAGTGCCTATCAGTTTTGTGTACATAATTTGTTTGCAAAATTTATTAATTCCTTCCTTTTCTTAGTGCACAATAGGGTAGTGTTTTGCCCTCTTTTTATCCAACAATAGGTGGATCACTTGTATGTCAAGTCATCAGCTGCCATTGGGTAAAATTTTGCTTAAACAAACAGATAAACATACACAAGAAAGAGGGGAGAGACTCTTCCCACTCCCCCACACACACATACTTTCCTCCCTTTGCCTCTCCACCCACACATTAATTTATTAGACAGAAAATAGGAAAAGACTAAAGAAAGTAGTCCTCCATGGTGCTGGGATTGTGACTCTGCTAATGATCTAGGTCATGCAATTCCACACTTCATCAAATATGAAGGAGAAAAGCAGTATTTCAGGCCCATACCTATAGGTCAGTGGTTCTCCATCAGGGGTAATTTTGCCACAAAGGGAACATTTGGAAGTGTCTTGAGACATTTTATTATTATTATTATTATTTTTCAGTATGTAGGCCTCTCACTGTTGTGGCCTCTCCCGTTGCGGAGCACAGGCTTCGGACGCACAGGCTCAGCAGCCCCGTGTCCCCTGCATCGGCAGGCGGACTCTCAACCACTGCGCCACCAGGGAAGCCCTTGAGACATTTTTGATTGTTCGAACAGTGTGTGTGTGTGTGTGTGTGTGTGTGTGTGTGTGTGTGTAGACACACTCCTGGAATCCAGTAGGTGGACTCTATGGATGCTGCTAAACATCCTATAAAACACAGGACAATCCCCACAACAAGCAATTTTCCAGCCCCAAAAGTAAATAGGGCCAACCTGATAAACCCTACTTTAGATTCTAATTTAGTAAGTAAATTGGAAGCTTGAATTTTGCATTTTTAACATGTACTCTATATGATCTGATATAGATGATTCACAGGCTCTCAAAATGTAAATTTGTCCTTTGAATAATTATTTTATTTCTCTGTGATTCAATCACATGAGAAAATTATTAGGTATACAGAACATTCAATTAAAACATTCAGTATTTTATACCAGTGCATATGATCTTCATTGATATGGAGTACTTAAAATGAGCTTCACGGACAGCCAGCGTGACTTCTTATTACTAGCGGGAAGCCAGCAAGGGTTAACACCCACACCGTCTAGTCAAGTCTGACAGCCTTGTCGGCTCCATTGTCAAGACGTGCGCCTACACAATTACAGCATGTAGTCTGATCTGGTGTCCCACAAAAGAAAACTATTGTAGCAGATGACTGCTTCCAGGATCCCTGCTGTCAGAGAAAATAAGCCAGTCATAACTTCTCCATCATCCTGCTACAGAGCATTTTCAGTGGTGCCTATTGCTGCTTCACTCGGGGACTACATGTTGTTTTTCTCTGGTAAATGGTCCGGCTAACTTTTGACCTTATCTTGGGTCATGTCGTATTGATTCCTGTATTAAGTTACTGTTGCAAGGTAAGCCTTTTTCTTGGCATTATAAAACTTAATACTACTTGTGATATGCTAACAGCTTCCAAGTCACTGTTTGGAGGGGAATACCATTTCTTTTTGTGCAATACAGAGCGTCAGCCACCCAAGAAGATAGCTTCAGCAGGGCATTCAGCAGGCTCTTCTTAATCTTCTTTCTCCCCCAGTGTCACAGTCTCAACCATACCCTGTCCACCTGTTCTGCCTACCACTTACAACCACAGCTGCCTTCATGGACCCAAGCAAGGAATCTCTATCTTTCCTCCATCTTTCGTTCTGACATCCAATTACCTGATAAAGTTGTTTCCACCTCCATTGCATTGCCCATGTTCCTTCTCTATTCACCATCTCTGCTTCAGTTTAACCCTTGAAAATCTTTGCTTCTAAAATTATAACTGCCTTCCATTTTGTTTCTCTCCCACTTTTGTCTCTTGACTCCCTTCTAATCTACCTTCTATGGTACTAACGGTTTTCCTTGTGAAACAACTCTTATATGTCATCTTGCACATACAGTCTGCAAAATGATTGCCTATTACCTATGGAGAAAAATCCAAATTCCTCAGATAGGCAACCAAGACTGCTTATAATTTGGGCCCTACCTTCCCCAGCTGTGCCATAAATCGCCTCTCTGGTATTCTAACAAAATTGCATGACTTAGGTGAATAAGGCATATTCTTTCTTATCTCTGCTTTTTCTTGCATTGTTCCTTTTACATGGAATGCACTCTGTTTCTTCCTTTCCAGTAGACAAACTCCTATTAATATTGAGAGATGTCTCAAATTATAACAAGTCTTTCTTGACCTCTCTGGACTAGGTATAACAGGTCAGTTTCCCCAGAAAGCAGACTGTAAGACAGAGATTTACCTGCAGAAAGTTTATTGGTTAAATGTTCTTAGAATCAATATCTGTGTGATCTGTGTGAGTAGGAGAGTGGGAAGGAAGCAGGGATATCCAGAGAGAGAAGTTGAACAGTCATGCAGTCACAAAAAAGGCCTCAGAAAATTTTATAGGGAGGTTATAGCTAGCATGACTGTTTGGAATTGTCCTGAATTCAGGCAAGGGAACTTGGCCTTTATATCTCAATGTTGGAAAGTCACTGTATACAGATTGCCCCAGAAAGAGGTGTGACATGAGGTAAAGCCCAGGGTCAGTCCTAGAGAGGGACTCTGCTAAGAGCTGTGGATAACTCGTACATCATCAGCTGGGGGAATGAGGACTGTCATCTTTAAAGAGCTGCTGAGGAGATGTGGATGCAGGACTACATGGCATCCACTACACCAGAGTATCCATGCCTTCTGCTGCTACCTTTATTCTAGAAACTGGCATTTTGTACATTATTTGTTTACATCTTTTGCTCACTAAACTAGGTGGGATAACACCCCAATGTAGCAAAAATAGTTTGTACTAGCCCTTCATTTATTCAAGATAAAAATGTAGCTAAAGATAAATAGCATTGATCTGTATACTCAGTTCTTAATTTAAATGAGATTACAAATGACAAAAATGAGTGATTAAAAATCTGATTACAATGCAATTGATAATGAAACAGTTATTGCTGTGGCATACAATAATTCAAGATAATAACTAGAATTATGACCAATAACATTATACCAGGATATATCCAATTTTTATATTTTTTCATATAATTTCTAGAATATTAATATTAATGACATTTTACCCATACAATATAACCTAAGGTTCTCACTTACTTGATAATGCTTCCCATGTAACACAACACATCAAATAATCCTAACATTTTTAATCTCTCTCTCTCTCTGAGGTACTTCAGGGCCCTTCTTTTGTGGTACACAGACCTCTCACTGTTGTGGCCTCTTCTGTTGTGGAGCACAGGCTCCGGACGCGCAGGCTCAGCGGCCATGGCTCACAGGCCTAGCCGCTCCATGGCATGTGGGATCTTCCTGGACTGGGGCACGAACCTGTGTCCCCTGCATCGGCAGGCAGACTCTCAACCACTGCGCCACCAGGGGAGCCCCTGCATCTATTTTTAATAATTGAAATTCCACAAACTTTTAACAGGCAATATTTATTCTTCTCATGAATAAAGGACTTAGCTTTTCTGTAACATCAATAGCATATTGTGCTATTGATACTGTGTACTTATGAGAAAGAGAAACCTTGCCATACAAATATCTGGACAAAATGAATGGAAAATAATATTACATGAAAATTATCCAAAAAACTTACCAATGCTCATTTGCAAAGAGAACAAGCTTAATATTCCTTTAGTGCCTGGCAACATACTTAGATTCCCTCTTACTTGTAGAAGAAAACATTATTACAAGATCAAAGATACATATTGAAATAAGAAAGCTGTGGCCTTTAAAGGTAGCTCATTTAGTTCTGATCATTAGATGCTAAAATATAATTGGTTCATCATTATGAATGAAACTATTCAGAAAATGTAATAGAGAGAGCTTTCATAACAATATATTTAGCATAGCATGTAATTACTCATTTACTGTTTATACTGTTCATCATGAGTCAGTTGATGTCAACATTAAAATTTCATCTTGAACATTGGCTGGCATTTCTTTGTTTAACTTGAATCTTGAAAGTTAAATTCTAGATGTTTTATTCCTAATTATTACTTATTTTGTTCCTTTGAATGCAAGAATATAATGAGAAAAATAAAATTTTTTTCTCACTTGTTAAAGATACATTGAATCTTCATAGGTACCAGACACCACTCTTTATATAAATTACTCAGATTTAGCCAAAATGATGATGTAGCTATGAGTTACCATGTCTGAGCCTGAAGCTCAGAAATAATTTTACAAACCAGTTAACAACTGAGGCCACCAGAAGCTGGAAGAGACAAGGAAGTATTCTCATCTAGAGCCTTCAGTGGTAACTTGACCCTGATTACACCTTGACACCTTGATTTTGAACTTCTGAACTTCAGAACTGTGAGAAAATAAATTGCTGTTGTTTTAAACCTTAGGAAACAAATACATATTTTGGTGCCCTCTTGAATTGTCATTTGAAAAAAAAAAAAGAAAAAACATCAGTTTTTATTTATAAAACCTCTCCATTTATGATATTGTAGGTATTTAAGGCTTAGGGACTAACCAGCCCAATGTTGACAATATTTGGGGCTGCTAAATCTCAGAGAGCTAGCACACACTCATTGGGCTCCCTCTAGCACCCAGAAGAACTGGAGCAGGTTGGCACAGGCTGATGCATGGATGAAACAGAGTTAGTTCAGGCTGTGTGTAAATCTCCCACCCCACCTACCCACAAGCTATGACTCCACATCTTTCTCATTCAACAAGAAGGTTTCCACTCTTCAGCTAAGAATGCTTAGCTCATCGTATTATTTTAGATAGGAGGGCATTGAACCTCTAAGCTAAGACTTATCCACAATGACACAGTGAACTAATTTTTGACCCAGATCTCTCGTTCTTACTATCCTTTGCTTTCTGTTGGATAGGAGGACACCTGGACCTGAGACTGAAGCATAAATATTGGTAACTCAGTGAAGTGTAATCATTTGTATTAGGAAGACAATATTTGTAAAATATATTTGCATTTGTCTTAAATCACTTCTTACTTCCAACCCATGTGATGCTAATTGTATAGGACATTATTCAGATTAACCAGACATTTATAGATCACCTTTTATGCATGCCACATTTTCATTTCTATTATCATGCTTATCATCATCGTAACTTCAGATGTGTCATTTATCCAAGGTAAGTAACACTTGTTTTCTAGTTCCTAGTCTGTTTTTCACTGGAATAGTAGCAAAAGGTAGTACAAACTGTGACCATATATTTTTAAGAGAGAAACAAGGCACTATTTAGAAACACACTGGACAACAGGCGTCAACCAGGACTGTTCTGGCACAACAGGACATAAAGTATAGATAAGAAAGGTCTGGGATATTACCACCATATTTCTTTTAAGTTGAATTTTGAACATGATGATTGAAGGTGCTAACTCCCCAGTATGTAATGTAGTTATGTTTTAAGAAAAAGGTATCTCTCTAAGAAGTGCATTGTAGCAGTCAAACTCAAAACTGGGTTACAATGTAGTCTAAGATATAGCCTGGTGCAAAGGTTTGTAAGAATACCTAGAGTGCTCCCTGAGAAATCAGACTTAGTGGGAGTCACCCATAATTATTGTTTAGGTTCACTCAAGCACAGTTGGGCTCACTATCCTCCATGCTTCTTAAATCCTTTATTCACACCTCTTTTAGAGCATTTAATTTATTATGTTGTAACTTTTCATGGATGTGCCCCTCTCCCCCAGTAGAATGTGTGTCTTGTCACTTTGTGCCATCCTTGGTGCAGAGTGACAGTAGCTCACCATGGGCAAACTGGTTGGGGGGATATCACTGTGAACAGCAGATGGGCATACAAAAAAGCAGGCTTCTGTTTCTTAATCCTAAAACAAACACCCATCAGAGCCAAGAGCAAAGAAAAAAATGGGCCACATTAGTAGTTTGAATTGTTTATACATAATTTGACATAGTTGATTTTAATAATAATGGTTATCAATAAACATGAAAACAACAAATGCATATATAGTGTTTAATATGTGCAAGGACTCTTTTAAGATACCTTCACACCAGTTGTACACTGAGGACCAAAATGATCTTAACATGATTTTACTATTCCAGAGTCTTCATTAGCATAACTGTCTTATTCCAGAAGACTCTTGCCCAGGATGGTGAAAGTTGGAAATAACTGCATTGCTTGTTACAGGAATTCCCAAGACCCATTACCAACAGTGTATTGCATAAGACTTCTTGACTCTCTCTCCTCAAAATGCTCTCCTTGTTGTTTTTATCAATCCCAAACTGTTAAAATTCTTAGCCAATCCTCATCAAGACCCATATTTTGTAAAAAATCTGCTTTCAACCAGACTTCAAAATTTCAATAAATCCAGCTTTGTTCTCTTCCACTACAACATGCTGTCAGACACTGTAGAGGTTTTATTCTCCTGGATAAGCCATAAACTCAGTTTTGTCATATCAAGAGCTTATGCTTTGCTCTTCTGGGAAGCTCTCAGCAAGCACTTTACATATAACTAACTTAATTCTCACAGAAACTCTATGGTGTTTAGTGTACTATTAGTGTATTATTATTATTCCCATTTTGCAGAGGAGAAACTAAGCCCAAGGTTATTCCGTGAGTAGATGATAGAGCTGAGATCTGAATCTAGGCTGTCTGACCCTATAGCCAGTGTATCTGCATTATATTCTTGGGAGTCATTTAAAAGCCACTTTAATTGGCCTCATTTAGAAGAAATCTCAAAGCATTAGAATAAAGGAAAACACTTAAATTTAAAGAAGGGCATAACTAGAAATGCAACATTTTAAATATTATATCATTTACATATATTCATCTATTATTCTCCATTTAAAGGAGAATTATGACATTTTCAATGGTCATGAAAAGTGTCTTAATACTAGACTATCCCAGTGATTGCTCTAACTGATTTTAATTAAAAGGTTATTCTAATGCAATGTAACAAAATTCAGTGGTTTACTAATATTATCTATGATGGAATCAAGACTTCATATGTCAGTAAGCTAGAAGGATATGGCAAAACGAACACAAATATATACAGATAAATACAAATTCTGGTGTTTAGGCCTAAAAAATAAATTATGTTAAATGCTTGCTAACAACTAAAGCTGACTCACAGTGAACCCTCCAATAAAGTAACTATTTAAGCAGAACACTGAAGACCCTCTTTCTGGAATATTCTGTATGACAGTTAAATATAATGATATTGAAATTTATTTCCAGTTGCTAGATCCATACTACTGATATAACTGTGGTTTGACAGATCCAAAGCTTGCATTCAAGTTTTAGTAATGTGGCATTTAGTCAGCCAGCCTGCAACTGACATATTTACCTGTACATATTTTTTGGTTGTTGTTGGGAGGGTTTGGGCAAAGTTTTTTTACTTACTTATATACATGTTCACATAACTTTGGCCATGACCAGATGTCCAAAAAAGGAGGGAGACCTGGAGACAGAATTTATCATAAATTCTTCATGCAGAGCTTGAACTCTGCATGAAGGCTGGCAGAGGAAAGAAACCATTTGTTTTAATTCTCTGATGTGTCTGAGGTTAGTTGCCGTCCTTCCCTAGCCTCCCCTAGAATTAGCTTGTCTAAGTGAATCCAGGAGTTCAGCCATTGAAAGTATGGCTGATTAATGTGTACCTGCCTTGAGTTAACTTGTCTCTGAGGGTAGGAGCCTCTATACTTGACCTTGAGGAACCACTTTGTTCTGAGCAGTGATTGCAGTAGTAACAGTGTCAGGAGTGTCAGTGACTAGAGGGGGTGCCTCAACCAAGGGATGCTGATAATGCCTTGGACCCAGGGATGCTAGGACTCCAGCACATAAAATCTCAGCTCTGTATTCAACAATGGCAATGTTGTCTAAGTAAGTTATCAGAGGACTTAGAGGGCATTAAGCTATGATGGCCAGAGCAAGGGTTTTTTCACTATAGGGCAACACAACTTTGAAGCTAAATTTCTTCTTTCCTTGACCACCAGAATCCTGAGCATCTGCCATGAAGCACTGAATGAGCATTTTTCTTTTTTTCCTTTTTCTTGAAACCATTAAAAAGTGGTCTTAAAGAAAACATTTGGTGAACACAAAAGGCTGAAACAAATCTTTTCTTGGCTTTTTAAAAAGCAAGTGTATGTTGATATAATATTTCTCTGTGTCTTTTTAACAAGTTCTTTATTATTTTCATCAATATTCTTCATAATTATTTTTATTGCTATAAAGAACTATATATATGTGCCAGAGGCTCAAGAGGGAGGGGATATGGAGATATATGTATGCATATGGCTGATTCACTTTGTTGTACAACAGAACTAACACAGCATTGTAAAGCAGTTATATTCCAATAAAGATTAAAAAAGAAAAAAAAAGAACTATAAGATTAAGAATAGACTCAGGTAAATTTTTACCACTGTTGAGGATGGAGAAATATCCCCCTCTATGCTACTTGTGTTCTTGTGGCTAGACTAATAAAAAAATTGACCCAACACATATTAACCGGAGAAAAGAAACAAATTTTAATTCGTGCACATGGAGGTCTCACAGAAGTGGGACCTACAAAGTGGCCAAAACAGGCAGCTTTTATACTTTAGACAAAGAAACAAATTTGTGAGGAATTGACAAAAAACTTAGATTTGGGGTTCTTAATTAATCAAGACTCTAGACAGAGTTTGGGCTTGGGGTACTAAATTAAAGAAATAACAGTGTTTTGTTTATAAGGCTTCTTGGCCCTGAATTCTCTATGTCTGGTGGTAAGGATGTCCTTCTACCTCCAGATGCACATTTCATATGGTAGGTTTATTTCCTGCTTTCAGGGGGACAGAGAAGTGTCGGAGTTTCCTTCTTACATTGGCTGCTTCTCAAGTAACTTCAATTCAAAATAATCAATATGCCATTGTGACATATTTTGGGGTTGTCTGCCCTGAGCCCCAACACTACAGTCAGAATCCTGAAGAGTTCCATCTTGCCAAAGACTTATTCAAGCTTCCCCCTGTGGTCAAATATTCCCCCATCCCTAACCTGTGATTTTCACTGGTCTTTTCTCCATTCCTATAGTTTTGCCTTTCTAGAAAGTTGAATAAATGGAATCACAGTTTGTAACCTTTAGAGACTGGCTTCTTTCACTCAGCTTAATGCTTTTGAGATTCTTCAGTGTTATTGCATGTCAATATTCCTTTCCTTTTTATTTCTGGGTATTATTCCATTGTATGGATATGCTGCATTTTGTTTATTCAATCACCTGTTAAAGGTCATTTATGTTATTTTCTGGTTGGGGGCTGTTATGAATAATGCTGCTATAAATACATTTGTACAGAGGTTTTATGTAAACATAAGTTTCCATTTTCTAGGGCAAATATTTAGGAGTAAAATTGCTGGGTCATATAAGTAAGTGTCTTTAACTTTAAACAAAATATATATTCATTTTATATTATATGATTATGTATATCATAACATATTTTATACATATAATTATATATCATATATAATAGGTATAAATTTATTATAAAATGTATATATTAAGATATATATCCGTATAAGAAATGCACCATTTTGCATTTCTTTCAGAAGTGTGTGAGTTCCAGTTGTCTTGCATTGGTGTCAGCACTTGAAATTGTCAAATTTTGTTTTTCTCCCATTCTAAATAGGTATGAAGGGTAGTCTCATTGTAGTTTTAATTTGCATGCTTCTAATGGCTACAGTACTGAGCATCTATTAATATGCTTATTTGCCATCTGTGTGTCATTTTTTTGGTAAAGTATCTGTTGAAATCTTTTATTTTAATTTTTTTTGTTACTGTTGAGTTATGAGAATTTTTTATAAATTCTATAAAAAGTCCTTTATGAATATGTGATTTGAAAATATTTTTCCCACTCTGTAGCTTGTCTTTCAATTCTCAGAAACTTTCACACAGCAAACATTTGTTCCTCTTTATTGTGAGGAAGTCTAATTTTACAACTTTTTCTTTTATAGATAATGTTTTCGTTTTTTGTTTTTGTTATATGTAAGAACTTTTTGCCAAAGCTTAGGTCAGATTTTTCTCCTATGATTTTTTCTGAAGTTTTACCTTTATTTGTAGTGCAATGACCTATTTTGAGTTAATTTTCCTATGAAGTGTAAAGTTTAGGTTGAGGGTTTTCTTTTTTGGTATATGAATGTCCAGTTATTCCAAAATCATTTATTGAAAAAACCACCCTTTCTGTATTGAATTACCTAGGAATCTTCATCAAATATCAATGAATCATACTTGTGTGGGTCAGTTTCTGAACTCTCTATTCTGTTCCATTGATCTATGTTCCTCTCTTTTCTCCAGTGCCGCTATCTTGACTACTGAAGGTTTATAATGAATGTTAAGAACAGGTAGTATGAGTCTCCCAATTTTATTTTTTCAGTATTATTTTTGTTTTACTTCCATTGCTTGTTCATATAAACTTTAGAATTGGATTGACTAAATGTATAAAAATAACTCCAGGGATTTCTTTTTTGGAATTACATTAAATCTATAGATCAACTTGGGGAGAATTAACATGTTAACTATATAGTGGCTTCCAATTCAGGGAACATGATATGTCTTTTCCCTTATTTAGGTCTCCAGTTTCTTCTATTAGTGTTTTATAGTTTTTACCAAATAGATCCTGCACATGTTTTGTTAGAATTATACCTGTTTCGCTCTATTTTGGTGCATAAATATGTGTGTGTGTGTATGTGTGTGTGTGTGTGTGTGTGTGTGTGTGTGTGTGTATGCAAACAGGGTAAACTCAGTTATTATTAGTTCTAGGATAGTTTTTCAAAATTCCTTGGAATTTTTTACATAGGCAAGCATGACATCTCTGAATAAGGACAGTTTTCATCTCACGTTTTCCAATCTGTATGTCTTTTATTTCTTTTTCTTCTCTTATTTCACTGGCTAATTCTTCTAGTACAATATTGAATCAGAGTGGTGAGAATGGATTTCCTTTTGTTCCCAATTTTAAAATAAATATAATCAGTCTTTTACTATTAAGTATGTGGGTTAAAAAGGTGTTTTTTTGAATTACTTTATTAGATACTGGAAGTTTCCCACTATTGCTAGTTTTCCTGAGCATTTCTGTAGTGAACTGGCATTCTTGATTTCCTCTTGCACTGATACGAATAATTCTAGTCAGATCTATATATTCAAGAAAGAGGTCATATTGGGAGTGGAGGGAAAACTGTGTAGTACAAGGTCAGAATTGTGGTCTTTAAGGTGTCAATATTGAGTGACATTGCTTTGAACTCTAAACTAGTGGGACCATATATAACAGCCTCTCTATGAAATTTATTGGATGATATCTGCCAATTGAATAGCCACTGGGGAAGAAAATTTATAAAAAGACTTCAGATCAGTATTTGCTTTATCAGGACTATATCTTTATCTTATATAAGGAACAGATTACCAGGTAAATGGAGGAATAGAAACTTTTTATAACTAGTTAATTTATAATGTATGTCCTGTAGTCTTCCAAAAATATTTAAATTTGCTACAGAAATAAATATGTAGGCATATTATAGCGTAACATGTTGGTTAAATAATTGCACTATTTTTCAATTAATGCCTTACTGACTACTAATTTTGAAAAGTTACATTTCTCTAGGTGTTTGAGGCTGATTAAACTCAATCGTCTCACTGCACTTACATTACACTTCTTTAGAAGAGTTGTTCATGTAATTTTCTGTTATTCAATTTACATGAATAATTGCATCACGCAGTACATAGCAAGACAGATTGCATTGGCCACTACCTTGTTCCTGAATGTAATTTAAGGTGTTGACATTACTTTAAAAACCTCTAAGTGTTTGCAGTTCTCACTACATTATAAATTATTGTTCCCAACTGAAATTTCAAAATAAGGGAGATAAGCCAATATACTCCTACTGTTATTGCCTGAAATCTACCTTTGGGAAGTCAGGGTATGGTCATTTATTGGTATGATATCATCTAAGGACGATTTTGTCTGTCTTTGCCTGGAAAACTAATATTTGGTCTCTCAGTAGCTGGTATGAGGCATACAGTTTTGAGATTTTCAGGTGGCATCTTAAAATTTTATAGCTGACTTTGTTACACATGCAATATAAATTGCAATGTCATGAGGAATCTCTTTTTAATGCCTTTATTAGCTATTTCTCCCTGAAGCAATTCTTAGAAGAGCACATTTTAAAATTTAAACAAATCTGAAGAGGGTTTAAGAAAATGTATGGCTTGGCATAATTACAAATTTAGAGCAAAGACTATTTGTACACTCATTTTCTTACAAGTGAAATTTATTCAGTGGGTTTTGCAGTGATGTTTTGTATTCTTGGACTGCACATCTCCAGCCAAATCTTTTTGTTCAGTTTACTTTTCTTCCTTACATCTGTAATGGTATATTACTGTACAGAGATTTTACTTACACAAATTTAGAATTAAGTCTTTCAATATATGTGATAAAATTTTTAAATCCAACTCTTTCTTCTGTTGGGAATGTTATAATAAAATATCAATCAATATTGCTTCAACCTCTTTGTACCTCTGTCTCTTCATACATCAAAAAATAAACAATTAACTAGTTTTCTTATCTCTTAGGTTTATTCTTTAGGGGATTCACACAAACATGCATACACATGCAAGTATGCAGGTGTCTAAGTTCCACAGTTTTCTGTGTGACTAACAGTTTGACACAATGAAAAGAAGACAGCCTCTGGAATCCTATAGAACTGCAGTTAAAACTTGTTTTGCCAGTAGTTGAGTAACCTAGACAAAGAGTTTAACTTTTTTGGTCCTTGGCTTCCTTAGTATGAAATAGGAAGGATAACATTTACCTTTTAGAAATATTATATTAAACAAGATGAATTCATGAAACTAGACTCAGCCTGCTAAGAGTCAGACTTTAAGACCCATGCAATTAATTTGCAGCACTTACTGCAAGCTAAGGACACAAATGAAGTTATATCAGCCCATCTGGACTGAGTCATTAACTACTACAGTTGCTGACCTAGAGTGCACCCTGAAAGGAATTCAGGGTGAAGATGAGGATTGAGACTCTCTGTGCTCTAGGAAACCAGGCATAACAGGCCCTTAGATAGTTTGAGAGTTATATTTCAGGAAAAATTTTAATAAACCCAGATTCTTGCATCTTCCCATACATAAAGAAGCACTACAATTATTAACTGAGATACCTGATCCTCATGCCTAGCAGTAACCTTTTACTGAGATGTATCCTTGACTGCCTGTATCTCCTAACCAAAATCACATATTGGCTTTTCCCCACTTCCTCTTTGGAGCAGTTTCTCAGAGCTATCTGAGAGGCTGTATCCCTGGCTATAGTCCTCAATAAGTCCCCAAATAAAGCTGAAACTCACAGCTCTCACATTGTGCATTTTTATTTCAGTCAGCAAATACTTCCATATGTTCTTTTTTTATATAAATTTATTTACTTTTAATCTTTGGCTGCATTGGGTCTTCGTTGCTGTGCACGGGCTTTCTCTAGTTGCGGCGAGCGGGGGCTATTCTTCATTGCAGTGCCTGGGCTTCTCATTGTGGTGGCTTCTCGTTGCAGAGCACAGGCTCTAGGTGCACGGGCTTCAGTAGTTGTGGCTCATGGGCTTCAGTAGTTGTGGCATGTGGGCTCAGTAGTTGTGGCTTGCGGGCTGTAGAGTGCAGTCTCAGTAGTTGTGGCACATGGGCTAGTTGCTCTGTGACATGTGAGATCTTCCCAGATCAGGGATCAAACCCATGTCCCCTGCATTGGCAGGTAGATTCTTAACCACTGTGCCATCAGGGAAGCCCCTTCCATATGTTCTTGTTCTTTTCCTTTGAAGCATTAATAATATGAGATTTTATATTTTTACCATTATTTGGAAAATCTCTGTATATTCCACTAAATTGTAAACGCTATGAAGGAAGGAACTATGTCTTTTTTGCTTACCGTCTGCTTTTGCAGCATTGACAGAGTATCTAGCACATAACAGGGTATCAATAAATTGTTGTAGAATTGTGTTTTTAATGTCATCTATCTTCCAGTGAATTATAGTGAATTACACAGAGGAAAGTGCCCTGCTTTGCTACCTTTACTTTTTAAAAGTTTTTACAAAGATTTTATGTTTTTATTTAAATGTTCTTAATAGTTCTGTAATGTAGGTATTTCTATCCCAATTTGTCACATGACGAACTTGTAGATCAGAGAGATTGTGGCTCAAAGTCACACACTAGTAACTGGTGAAAATGAGATATAAATTTAACCTCTACCTTTCTTTAACCCTACTTGAGATATAAGTTACATACCATAAAGTTCACCCATTTAAAGTGTATAATTTAAAAGATTTTAATATATATTTACAGAATTGTGCAACCATCACTATATTCTAATTTTAGAACATTTTCTCACACTCATAAAAGAAGCTTTGCACCTTTTAGTAATCACTCTCCATCTCTTCCTTCCCTACTCCCCAGTCGTAGGCCAACACTAATTTACATTCTGTTTCTATGGATTTGCCTATTCTGGACATTTCATATAGGTCATATCATACAGTATGTGATCTTTGGGACTAGTTTCTTTTACTAATTTCATTACTATTATAATGATTAAGGTTTATCCATGTTGTGCCATGTATCAGCATTTGATTCTTTTCTATGGCCCAATTATATTCCCTTGTATAGATTTACTATATTCTGTTTATCCATTCAATTTATCAGCATTTGGAGTGTTTCCACTTTTGGCTATTATGAATAACACTCCTGTGAACATTCATTTACACATTTTTGTATGTATATATATTTTCAGTTCTCTTGGGTATCTACCTAGGAGTGGAACTGCTAGGTCATATAGTAATTCTGTAGTTAACATTTTGAGGAACAGCCAAACTATTCTCTAAAGTGGTTGTAACATCTTTTCATTTCCACTAGTGATGTATAAGGATTGCAGTTTCAATTCTTGTTTACTAGTACTTGTTATTGCTTTTCTTTTTCACTATAGACATTCTTGGAAATATGAAGTGGTATCACATTGAGGGCTTCAGTCACATTCCCTAGTGACTAATAATGTTTAGCATCTTTTAATCTGCTTATTAGACATTCACATATCTTCTTTCAAGACATGTCCCTTCAAATCCTTTGGTCATTTTTTAATTGGGTTATTTATCCTTTTATTGTTGAGTTTTAAGAGTTCTTTGTAAATTCTAGATACAAATCATTTGTCATATATATGATCTGAAAATATTTCTCCCAGTCTGTGTGAACCACAAATGTTTTTATTTCTGATGAAGTACAGTATAAAGTATCTCCTCTTTGATTGCTTGCGCAAAGAAATCATTGCCTAACTCATTTACTCCTGTCCTTTTTTGGTAAGAATTTTATAGTTTTAGTTCTTACACTTAAATCTGATACATTTTGATTTAATTTTTGTACATCATTCAAATAAGGGGTCCAAATTATTATTATTATTATTTTATTGCATGTGGATATTCAGTTGTCCCAGAACCATTTTTTGAGAAGACTGTTCTTTCCCCCATTGAATTATCTTGGTCCCTTTGTTGAAAATCAATTGATCACAAATTTAGAGTTTATTTCTGGACTCTCAGTTCTATTCCATGGATTCTATCCTATCCTTATATCAGTAATATACTGTGTTGATTACTGTGCCTTGCAATAAGTTTTGAAGTCAGGCGATGTTGAGTGCACCCACTCAGTTCTTTTTTAAGATTGTTTTATTTTGGCTATTCTGAGTCCTTTTAATTTTCTTATGAATTTTAGGATTAGTTTGACAATTTCTGCAAAAAAAAAAAGAAAAAACTGGGGTTTTGATAGGAGTTGTGTTGAGTCTGTGGATTGATTGATATGGGGAGTTTTAATAACTTAACAACTCAATTTAATAACATGACTATAATACTCATGATCATAAGGTATCTTTCTGTTTATTTTTATCTTTTTAAATTTCTTTCAATGATGTTTTTATAATTTTCAATGTACAACCCTTGCCCTTCTTTTTAAAAATCTATTCCTAAGAACTTTATTCTTTTTGATGCTATTGTAAATGGAATTATTTTCATTGCTGGTGTATAGAAATATAACTGATTTTTGTATATTGATCTTGTCTCTTGCAACCATGCTTAATTTGTTTATTTGTTCTAATGCTTTTTTGCAAGATTTCTTGGGATTTCCTATATACAAGATCATGTCATTTACAAATAGAGATAGTTTTACCTTTTCCTTTCCAATCTAGATACCTCATATCTAATTGCCCTAGCTGGAACCTCAAGTGCAATATTGAATAGAAGTGGCAAGAGTAGACCTCATTTTCTTATGTCTGATCTTAGGGGGAAAGTATTCAATCTTTCACCATTAAGTACAATGTTGGCTGTAAGTTTTTGTAGATGCCTTTTATGAGATTGAGGAAGTTCCCTTCATTCCTATTTTGTTGAGTGCTTTTATCATAAAGGTTTTAGGTTTTTTCAAATGCTTTTTCTACATCTCTTCAAATGATAATGTAATTTTGTCCTTTATTACTATAGTGCATTATATTAATTGATTTTTGCGTGTAAATACAATTTTTATTATTCTCCTTTTCTTACTGGAATATTCTTGACTCTAGTTCTTGCTACTCCATTCACTCCATTAATTGAAATTCTATCCACTTTTCCAGGCACATCTCTATTTAAACCTCTTGTAAGAATCTTTACCCCATAACAATTTGTATTATTCATGTGATTCTTTCATGATCTGTATTTCATCTTATTCATTCATGTGTGTATCACTTTTATATCACTTCACGTTACATGTATATGTGCTACATAAAAATGCTTCTTGGGGACAGGAAATATCCCATGCTATATTACACCATAGTTTCAGCAGAATAATACATACAGAATATACACAGAAAAGTTGTTCAATAAATGTTTGCTAAATTGCAAGGAGTTTCCAGTTTTGTTGAGGCCAATTTTCTATTAACTATGACATTGAAAGAGTTGATGTAATCACATTATAATCAAAACATGCTAAATTTTAATACCCAGATTTCCATTTTCATTGTCTTGTAATTTACTTGGGCTTTTTGTCCTCTTGATGTAAGGTTATGGCAGATATTTCAATATACGGATGACTATTTCCAGAACATTTGAACAGAAAATCCATTTTAAAAAATGTATCCAAGTGGAAAAAGGCATTTTCAGTTTTAACTCAAAAAGTTGTAAGTGTTGAGCAATGTTGACATGACATATATCCAATCTTCAGCTTTCAAACGTTGAAGATAGTTTTATAACACTAAATTTAGCAGCTTAAGAAAAAAAACAAAAACAAAAACTTATCTGTCAAGCTCATGTACTGATTGTATATGCTGAAAATCTGATCCCCATCTAACTTATTTTTTAAGAGAGCTCCCGGAAATCCAGAGATTGCTTAGGATCAGTAAACATTTTCTCACTTTGATTATTTTGAATTAAGCTTACTTAAGAAATCGCCAATGCAAGGAGGGCAGTTTGACCCTCCTCTCTGTCTCCCTGAAAACAGGAAATAAATCTCCCATGTGAAAGATGCCCTCCCTGTAGCAGGAGGTAAAAAGACACCGTTCTCACCAGAGGCAGGGAGTTCAGGGCTGAGGAGCCTCTGAGTAAACCTTGTTACTCCTTTACTAATTTACTACTCAAACTCAAACTCAAACTTTATTTAAATTCCTTACTAATTAAGCACCCAAACATAGTTTCTTTGTCCTGTCAATTCCTCTCAAATTTATTGTTTGTCTAAAAAGTATAAAAGCCCCCTGCTTTGGCCACTTCTTAGGTCTTTTTTTATGAGAATACCCTGTGCACAAATTAAATTTGTGTCTTTTTCTCCTCTTAATCTCTCTTGTGTCAAGTCACAAAATCTCAAGGGGGCAGAGAGGAAAATTTCCCTCTCCCTAACAATGCATTTGCGAGAAGAAATGCTAGCCTGGTCCGTCGTGGCTCCAAGGATTAGCTCTCAGCACAGGGCTTCTGCTTTCTGCAGCACACCAGGTAAAGACAAAAGGGGTTGAGTGTGAGCCTTTGTGATGGGAAGAATCACTTTATAAAGGAAACAACCACTTCATTTTTTTGTAGTCTCTGAATTCAGATGTTCACAGCCATTTAATTGAGACATTTAATAAGAACCCGTTGGGTATAAAGGAACTTGCTAGATGTTGGGATGGTTTTGAGGGAAGCAAATGAGAAAAAATAGAATTAATTACAATCAGTCATTTTTCCTCTTTAAGGATATTAAGGACCAGTTTAAAAATAAATTCAAACAGATATAGTATTTTTTCCTTCTTTTTTCCCATAAAGAGTTGTTTTAATTTTCTGTTGCTCAAGGCATGGACTAGACTGTGCTGGGAGAAATGATTTCTACCAATTGACTATGAGACCCTGGAAAAATCTTTTTACCACTTGTACTCCATCCATTCACTTGTAAAAGAGTTTGACTAGAAGATCTCCAAAGTGATTTCTATCTCTCAAATTCTATAATTCTGCCTTTGCTGTTCATCCCCTAAGCCCTGCCAATATGTCAGTTTAATATAGTGACTACAGTCACATCATTGGGGTACTTATCCAAAGTGTGCCTGTTGCAGTGTTACTGAATACACCAGGTTACCTGGAACCTGGAAAATTGGACAGGGCCTAAGGAGAAGTTCAACTACATTCTTTTTGCAAAGAAAGCATATTTAAAGCACTTATCTGTCCACATTTATCTGGACATAGAAAAATTCAGTTATGTAATTGATGATTAGCAAATGAAGAACCCTTTTCCACTAGTTTAGACAGTCACTATAAATTTGCTATATTGATAGGCTTTGACTACTCATGTGTGAAGTGGTATATTTCCCAAACTATGTTCCGAAGAATACTGCTGTTTCTCAAGATATTTCTAAATCTTTTCTTTGAGTGTAAGGGAGAACTCCGTGGCCAAATAACCTTGGAAATTTTTTATACTCCCCCCTACCTTTGAATATTTAAAACAGTGCATATTAACTAACTAAAGGTTTTGAGAAGGGCTACAGTAAAGAAAGCACACATCCTCAAACCTACAGGACCACTGTAACTTTTTTCCATGGAACACCTCTAGGTTTTCAGAATGTACATTCACAAATGAGAATTTCAAGAAATGTTTTCTTACTTGTTAAATTCTCCAGAGACTTCAAAATTTGTTTAAAATAGTCATGCTATATTGTTTTTGCACTTTTTCCTTTGACATCTGTTAAATGTCATCCCATTATTTATGGCTCAGTTTTTAAGAACACATTTGGTATGCTTTTCTGGTTATTGTCCCTTTCTTATTTTTTCCTCAGCTTTGTTGTTGTTGTTAAGCCATATCTAACATTTCCTTTCTAATTATTCTCATTAAATATTTCTGATATTTCTTCTTTCTTATATTTTAGAAAAAGTATGCTTTATAACATCCACATTTAATTTCTGCTTTGATGTTTATTGTTTAGTGAGGAGCAGTTAGAGATATTGGGTTATTAGCTCATGTAGTATGACACAAAAATTTTCCTTTGTACCCAGAAGTTACAGGGATGGGTAAAATTCACCATTTCTACTCCACAATTTATAGAAACAGGAAATGCAAAATAGCTATGCAAAGAACTACTCTAGTGAGGGAGACACATTTTCTCTTTTATGCTCAAGATTCACCTTCCATAGGAAGCTTCTCTTAGCACCTGACTTCAGCTCATTCTGATTCCTCCTTAATTGTTTCTTCAAAATGGATTCATTTTATCTTACTTTCTTAACTGTTCTGTATGTTTTTGGCTGTGGCTTCATAAGATTATAAACTCCCTAGGAGGTGGTACTGTAAATATTTTTGCATGTTTGTATATCCACAATATTATGCTTTCAAAAATTATTTTTGAATGAATGTGGGACTATCTAAAGGAATAAAAAGACATATGTCTTTACTTGAATTCAATGTAGGACTTACACATTGAAGATATGAGGTAACATTGAAATTTGGGGGGCAGGAAAAGCTAACCTCTACAGAAGTGACTTCCTATATTGAGAGGGAAATGAGTGAGAGAAAAGAATGCACATCTGTTGATAAAAAGAATTATTCTGTTACTTGTATTAACCATGTCTCCAGAGCCGTGCTTCATGTCAGTCAGAGGCAACACCATGCCTATTTTCTGAGTGGTAAAGGGGCTTGCCTATGTGAACTCAGCAGAGCCTCAGTGTAAAGTCCCATCTGATTCCAAAGGCCATGGCCTTTCACCATCTCATCATGACTAAAAGGCTGTGCTCTCTGGTTCAGGTAGAATTGCCTTCTACATATAGTAGGGCTTTAGTAGCCTATCTTTTATGGATAGATATTGGGAAACATTACAATTTTGAGGTAAGAACTGTGGCTAGAAATAGTCAACAGCAAAATAAATAAATAAGTTCTAGTTATTTCTTTCCCTATAAAATGGCTTTGTTTAAGCTGACTAGATATTAATGTATGAATTTAGTGATAATTATTTTTTTAACAAATAAAAATTTGGTTAAATGTTATGAAATGGCCAATTAAAACTCAGACTGGCAAACTTTTCTTGAAATGAATATATATAAATAGCTTATTATACTGAATATAGAAAGTTAAGGAGAGGATGAAGGAAAAAGGGGTAAAAATAAGATTGGATATATGCTCTGAATTCCATGCAGTCTAAACACCAAATATTAGGAAGTAAATTTTGGTAAATCTAAATGATATTTTATCTGACATCTCCCTTGCAAGTCTGATATTGATGACAGCTTGCCTCTCTGTGCTCGGATACTTCTACTGACTTTTCTATTCAGTGCCTTGTCATGCAGTACCAGAGTGATTGGATGAGTATAGTTTCCGTTTGAGATTAGTATTGGAATCTTAGAAATTTTAGAGATACATTTATTATATTTCCAAAATTTTAGTACTTACTTAACTAACGGGGGGGGTTTGCTGCTTTATGTAGTGTGGTTTGGGGGAAGGAAACAATTTGCTAGAGCTAATACAGATAGTTTCAAAGTTATATCATAGTTTCTGTTAATGGAGCTTATAACCCTAGAGAAAAACATACTATTAAAACAGTTTGGCCAACTTGCAAGAGTGCAGTAATGAGTTCTGTGGCTATGGCTGTAGTTGTTGTTTTTCTTCTCTCTAAACCATATAATTCTCCATCTCCTCCTTGCTATTTTTAAACTAATTTTGCTCATTCCCACTGCCACCACACACAATTTCTCTTTCTTCCTTGGAAAACAAACAAAAACCATTCTGTGTTACTTTTTATATATAATATGTTTTGAGCTGATTCATTTAATAATTCTGACAAACATGAAGCCGTGTCTCTATCTCACTTATAGTATTTGATGATTTTCTTAAGTGAATCTTGAAACAACGTGAGATTTTATTTTTTATGTTATTATGAGGTCACTGTACTCTGCTCTTACAGATCATACAGCTTTCACTTCTTTCTTTATCTTTTTATTTTTTCCTCTTTTTCTTATCTTAGTCCACTCCCAAATCTGAGACTTTACCTATTTTATACATTTTCTGTATTTTGACCAATTTTTTAACAAATAATTGAACTTGTAGTGATTGGTCTCCATTCTAAAGGGTCATGTGTATGAGGAGTATGTGTAGGTAAAATATGAGATTTGATTATTTTACCTTAACAAAATTCAAAATCAACCAAAACTATTGTACAATCATTTTCTGTGTTTCTTTTACTAAATTATTTTTTAAAGCACTTTACTGAGGTATGATTGACATACAAAAAGCTATACATATTGAGTGCATAATGTATACAACTTGATGAGTATACACTGGTGAAACCATTACCAAAATCTATGCTGTAAATGTATTCCTCACCTCCAAAAGTTTCCTCCCTCACCTCCAAAAGTTTCCCCTTTCCCTCTTTATTTATAATGATGATGATGATGATGATAAGAAAACCTACCATAAGATTTAACCTCCTGGAAAATTTTAAAGTATAGTTGTCCCTTGGTGTCCTCAGGAGATTTGTTCCAGGAGCAAACCCCCATAAAACTGGCAGATGCTTGATCAAGTCCTTTTTATAAAATGGCATAGTACAGTTGGCCTTCTGTGTCCATGGTTCCATATCTGCAGATTCAACCAACCATGGATCAAAATCTGAGGCTGGTTGAATCTGTGGGTGCGGAACCCATGGATTTGGAAGGCCAACTGACACAGTATAGTATTAAACTATAGTTATTATACTGTACAGCAGATCTCTAAGACTTATTCATCTTGCATAACTAAAAGTTATGTTTCATTGCCCTTCAGCCTAGATTCACAAGTGACGAAAAAGAGACTTAGAAAGATTAAATAACTATTTCAAGTTCATAGGAGCTATTAAATAATGTATATTAGTCAGGATAGGTTAGGCTATGCTCTAGGAACAGATAGTGCCTTAAACCTCCCTGGCTTAAAACAGTAAATCTATTTCTTATTCGTGTCACAGTCTGAGTTGGACTGTCCTCCATTTTATAATTACACTACCTGGAGCACATAGCCTTGAACGAGATCATTGCAAATGAAGAGAAAGATGGTAGAGGCACGTAGGTGCTTAACTTCTTGACATGATAACAACATATTTTATAGTCCTTTGATCAGGACCTGAAACTACTCCTATAGTTCCAACCTAAGCCACAGGGAGGTTAGGCACATGGAAACTTCAGTAAGCATTAAATATTTCTGCCATGTAGTTGAAAAAGTTGAATTCAGATTATTAAAATTCCAAGGCCCACACTATGCTTTCTCCAGTAATTTTCATTTCAGGATTTGCTTAACAAATAAAAACTGAGATGCTTTTATCTCAACAATATAAATAGTTAATGTTTATGTATAAAAATAGTAATAATAATAATATACAGGGAATGGTGTGTGGCTTTTATTTTATTAACCTAACATTTTATAATGAATCATTTTCTATGTATCATTCCCCAAAACGTATTTGAATGGATATGCATTATTTATTAAAACATTTCTCTATTGTTGAAAATTTAGGTTGGGTCAATATTTTGATTATTATAAATAACACTGCATTGTATTTCATCTATAGTTCCTTAATTTCAGAATATTTACTTCAAATAGATTTCTCGAATGGCAATTATTGAGTCAAAGAATGTTAACAACTTTAAGGCACTTTACAAATATTACTAAATTGCTTCCCAAATATGTTGCATCAGCTTGCACTTTATTAGATATGCATGAGAATATGTCTATCACATTTTTTGAATTTTATGTGTACTTGCAAATTGTTTGAAAGTAGGCCTCAATTCTTATTCTCTCATAACTGAATCATTGTTTTATCCTTCTTTGAAGAAATGTAACTTATTGCTTCCTTTATCATTGGTTTTTAATAACTTTTAGATATATTTGAAAATTATATTCTTTCCTTGCTCATGATTTCCTTGCCTGTCTTAAGGACTGACATCTTGAACCTCTTTATTCCTCTTATCTGTTCCCTCAGTTCTTTCGTTTATATCAAACACTCAGCAAATGCTTATTTTTTCCTCATCTCTTGTTAGATCCTTTTCTCCTTGTCTGCTTTTGCTAATGAAATTACAGATGGCAGTATGTACCGAGATGGAGAGATTCTAGTAGTAAAAGATAAAGGCATAGGAAGGATACTGTTGCAGGGACAGACATTAGGCTTTTGTGTTAGGATGAAAGTGCACTGAAAATCTCCCAAATGACTTCTATATAGAGTGGAATTAAATAACAGGATAAAACACCTGTGACTGGATTATCAGTTTACTTCTCCTTGTATGAGGTTAAATATCATTTAAAAAATTTCTTTAACATCTTTATTGGAGTATAATTCCTTTACAAAGTTAATAGTTCAATCATTTA
>NW_006777292.1:553223-581635 GCF_000442215.2 Lipotes vexillifer | reverse complement strand
AGGAATGCCAAATTCAGAAAGATGATTTCTATTTCAGGAAACTGACCTCTGCTTCATTCTAGGAGCTATATTACCAGTCTCATACCTTCTATTTTTCCATTTGTTTTATTCAATCAACATAAATGCAGCTTACCATACCTGTTCTATTGATTTTTGTAACAGATTTCAGTAGTACCCACAGACAGAAACAAAGACAGATCCCTCTTATGCTCTGATTGATGCATTCTTTTACCACACATGACAAAGTGATAGATATACTTAGTTAACTTTCTCCAAAATCGTTAATGCCACACTCACTGGTTGGCTACTCAGGGATTGGTTAAGTAGCTGTCATACATTTGTTACCTGAAACACTGCAATACTGAATAAATAGCCTATTAATTTTCTTTCAAGATCAACTCCAAGGATCAGTATGAAATACATAGAAAAGAAGTAGAAAAATATACCATGAGCTTCAGAGAGATATTAGATACTGCAAAATTACAACTTAAGCCTGAGATTAAAAAAAGAGAAACTAAATTGATTTTCCCTGAATTTACACTTGGGAAAATTATTGAAAATGCTAACAAGTTTTCTTGCAAGCCATAATTTAGATGTTGAGTTCTCGGGTATATGTACATAGCATCTAAGTTTTAATCTCAAACCCATAAATATACACAAGCAGTAGAGGGAAAATTTTTATTTTAGAAAACTTTCTAGATATGAGACAGGAATAGAGAATATAGAAAATGTACAGATTAAGCTAAAAGGTAATAATTTCACAGTTAGCAAAGGAAACTAATGAATAAATAATTAACGCTCCAGGAAAATGGGGAAAAAAGTTACTGATCTAGAAGAAATCCGTCTAATACTAATACTTTAGTGAGGCAATTTAATAGTTCTCTTCTATGTTTTATATCAATATTACTCCCATTGATTCTTTAAGTTATAATTATATTTTCCCTTATGGAATAAAAAGCTATGGTTTATCTTTCTCTTTGAACCCAAGATAATTTCTCCTTTATAGTTAATGAGCAGTAACTAAAGTATAAGAACCAGTTAGTCAATTGAACATCATGAAGCTCTAAAAGCTTAAAAAGGCTGACTTGCTTTTTCTCCTCCTTTTTTGTGGTTTCTATGTACAGTTGAAAAGCAAAGAATATTTTCCTCATATAGAGTGTTTTCTGTTTGGGGGAAGATTAATTTTACATGGTAACTTTGTTCCTGAAATAGCAGAGAGGGAAGAGAAAAAGTTAGTAATAATATCTTATATCTGTCTTATACCCACAGAGAAATGTGGCCAACCAATGGCCAAGAAAACAAAAACATAAACAACAAACACTTCTAAAATAGCAAGCCTCTTTATCCACAGAGAGTTAATATTTGTTCAAGTAATCAGAAATGGAAAAGATGTAAAGGGATGAGCTAGATTGTACAGTTTTCTGTAGGCAGAAGGGGCAGACGAAGGGAATGTTGTCCTAACCCTGCTATCAAGAAATTTGCAATCTGATGGGGGAAAAGATGACAGACATATACTAGGAAAATCAGTTATTAAAAGATATTTGTCTATTCATTAAACAAGTATTTATTTTGAACCCACTATATTCCAAACAAAGTTCTGGAGTCTGGGGAAGACAATACTGAATAAGATAAAATATAGAGCTTACATTCTACCAAGGCAGGAGACAGACAATAAACAAAGACAAAAACAACCACAGAGAGGCTACGGAGTAAATGCAAAGAAGGGAATGGGCTAGACAGATACTGGTAAGGGATAAAGTGTAGATTTTTTTTTTTTTTAGATACAGTGGTTTGACAAGTCTTCTCAGGAAATGGCTTTTGAGCAGAGACCCGAACGATGGCAAATAGCTAGTAACTGATGTTCCAGGCATAAGAAACAGAAAGGTTAAAGGCCCTGAGGTGAGAACAAAGTTCAGGAATTGTAACAAATTGAGGAACTGAAAGGAAATGTAGCTGGAGCTCATTCCTGTGTGTATGTGGGTAGGGGAGGAGGTGATGAGGTAGTGAGATATGTACTGTCAGAAATGACTGAGATCATTTTGGCCACCATGGTTTCCCAGTCAGTTCAGCTAATATGTCATGTCACACTCAAATGCCTCAGCTTTATGGCTTGAGGTATTAGAATAAAAACATTGTATATCTCTTACAAAACCATTCCCTTTCTATTGATTTTTGTCCAGAGAGATCATCATAGTGTTATTATGATTTCCATTTAGCACTTACTCATCCTTACTGGTTTGTTGAACAATCAATACTCTTTGTCTAGAAGGCAGAAGCCATCTTTATTTCTCTTATCTCTTTTTGGTAAGCATGAGGGAAGGATCACTCTTGCACTGAAAAACAAATTGCTGTGGAAATATGAGTAATAATATCATGTTTCTCTGGTATGTACTAGCAAATTACATTGCTTATTCAGAAAGAATCACTTCTGCTCTCAGCCAAAGCTTTGTAAAATCCAGGCATTTCAAATTGCACCCCACAGCCTGGATGCCTTCATTCAGGCAAAGCTGAGTCCTGAGGCAGTGCTACATTTGGAGTAGAGAGCTGCCCTTTAAATCTAGTCAACCAATCATTGACTTGCCTATTTATGATTGAATTTTGCTCTAAAACACCCATTTTAAAAGCAAAACCATTTACCTAAATATCTTTCCATGATACAACTGTCCAACTACTTTCATAACCCCACATTATCATTGTTAGCATGTATTATATAACTTGCATACATGTACTGTGTGGTTAAAAATGAATTATGTCACTTCATGTTCTAACTACCTTAAGAAATAATTTCACAGACATGTTCTTATTAATTTCTAAGTGCTCATAAGTATTGTTCTGTATAATTTTGTCCATTTGTCTGTCTCTACTGGATACTAAATAACTCAATGAATATGCTTTCTTTACCCCAAATTTAAAAACTTAGATCTTTATAAATTACTAAAAATACAAATATAACTTAAAATTTATATTCACAGCTAGAGCTTGGAAAAGATAGACTCTCAGCCAAAGCTCAGGGCAGATGATATAATATTAATGGATGACAGAAAATAAGGACTACTCTAGCCTAATTAGTTTCTATCTGTGTTATCTTTGAGAATCATTCATTTGTTCTTTTTAAACTATATTCACTAAATATCCATTATATGCCAAGAGAGATTTCAGGCACTTTTTATACAAATAGCTGCTGTACACAGGGGGTCAAGAAGCAACTAAATAATTATACTGCAATGTTATAATTGCTACAGTAGAGTGGTGTAAAAACTCCAAGATGAAAATATGATAAAGGCAGCCTAAATCTAATGGTAGAGGTCAAAGATGACTTTCAGAGAAGGTAGCCCTTAAGAAGGTACTTGAAGCAGGGGTTTTCTTTTTACAATACAAGATAGTGTATTCCAGGGAAAGGGAACAAATAGGCAAAGGTATAGAGTCATTACTGAGCATGATGTATATGGGATGGTAAAGATAGTTCCCTATGTTTGTATCAAAAGAAGTAAGTAGTAGATAAGTTTGGAGAGTATGCAGGAATCAAATGTGAACATTTTTACACAGGAACGTAACATCAGGGGAAGTAGGAAGTGTTTTGTATGGGGGTTCTGGGTTGAGGAATGACACCATTTTCTAGAGTATCAACTATGCTCTACCATGCAGGGATTATTTAGTATTTCAGAAGATCATGGACATGACAAATGGCTGATTCTAATCCCATTGAAGGAAAATAAAAGAAGTAAACAAATGTTACTTACACTTCATCTGATTCTGAGGATTCTAGGAATGAGAATGGCTAGTAAATGTAGAAGAAAATGGTGAATATGGTTAGAAGGTCTTGAGATTCACCCAAAAGCCTCCTTCATTTATATTGACCCAGGGAGGAGGGGGAAGGAGAGATGGAAAGGCTAGGAGTGGAAATGTAATGAGTCAGAGTGAGGAAAAATGCCTCAGCCAAGGCACCCCAATAAGATGGTCTTGATGGAGGTACTGGAAAGTACTTCAGCTGAGGCCCTGATAAGGAAACCTTTGAATGGAGGTACCTGAGTTAGGAATGCAGATATATGTATGAGTATAGTTGGTCCAGGGGAACCTGGGTCCTTGACTGCAGCTCTCTCTAGAGAACTGTCATGCACTGGCTCTGCACCAAGTCTCGTGTGGGGAGGGCAACTTTCCCCATGAAGCCTGCCAGGCAAAGCCTTGTAATTGCCTGTGGTCAGGCCTGAGGAATCACATATATGCCTTTTGCCCAGTGCCGGACTCTTCAAATACACACACGCACACACACACACACACATATATATCCTAGGAACTACTCATGTTATAAATATGAGCAATGCAAGCTCCTCAAAGGTGAATCTATAAGATGTTCTGGGAAGTTCATAATAAACTTGTTATTGTAGTTGTTTGATTTTAGATACTTGGCTATTCTGGATTTATTTTAATTTTACCAATTGGCAGGTCCCATCTCTCTGTTAAGGCAGAGATGTTTCTTTCCTGAAGAAGATGTTTCGTCTTGATTAAATGTACAGCCTACACCACAGTAAAGCACTATCTGAATGAAAACAATTGGAAATGTTGTTTTGTCTAAGAAATAGCTAGAGGGGTTCATGTTTAAAACTTTTTCAGGCTGGCACACCCAAAAATAGTTTCTTTCAATTTCCTATTAAAATACATGGGAAAACAAACAAATGAAATATCCAAACCCAAAACACTGATAATTAGGACAAAGAGGCAACCAACCACCAAAAGTTGGGAGGATTTTACCCTAACTGGAGGGCTGGGGGAGAACTGGATTAAAGTGTCTTATTAGTGGCCCACATCAGATTGCCTCATCTGAGATTACTGACAATTTTTATTACTCCCCTTCCCTTTGTCATGCTTTTTTTCCAGAATAAATAAAGGTCTTTACACACAAGAAATATGAGCAGCCATCATTCTAGTACTGTGTGCTACCCTTTGAGGCAGCCAGAGTACAATACACCCAAATACCTATAAGTTTCGGTCTTTGTATAATTATATTTTAATATTGATAAAGCAACTGGGCAGACAGAGGGAGAGGGATATGGTCAGTGATACACTGCATCTTGGAAGGCATAATCCTCACAATCAAGTATTGAAGATGGAAGTGGAAAGAGAAAGAGCTCTGGAAGCAGTAAGTATTAGGACATTTAGTTTTTCATCTTCAACATCAGTGCTTAGCTCAACACATCTACACTAGAGAAAGTGTGTGAGGAAGGACTGGGCAGAGTTATACACACTTACCTGTTATCCAACCAAAAAACTCAGAGAGAGCAAAGAAAAATCTATATACCCACTTTGTTGGTGTGGGCAAACACTGAGTCTAGCTAAATCTCTCCCTAGTTTAAGAATGAGTAAACAATCATATACACATACATTGTGAGGCTCACAAAAATATTGTAGAACAAGCTAACATTATTATGAAGATCAAAAACAATGTTTCTTTGGTAGTTAGATGAAAAATAACAAAGTAATGTGGCATTCTCAGTAGCTGAAAAAATGAAAATCTGGATGAAATAGGGCTAGAAATAAATATTGAGAGATCAAGCTGAAATTAAAATCAACAAGATAAAGGGACAAGGGAAAAGGGAGAGAGAAGGAAATATTAGGATGAAGGGAGCCTGGAAATGGAATTGCAAGATTACAATCTGCATAGGAGGTAAGAAAGATTAAAACTGACATAACAGATAGTCAGTGACAAGGAAGACAAAATTGTCCCTGAGAAAGAAGAGGAATAGGACAAAGAGATGAAATGCTAATGAAACAGTTAAGAAATGTGGAGGTCAGGGAACATATTTAGATAAATTTTGTCAACATAATAACATTGCAGCATAAAGAAAATATTCCTGTATTTAAATTTATTTATAGAATACTATTCTGGATTCTGGGGATATAGAAGTAAAGAATATGGAAATGTTTTGGCTTTTATGATAAGAAGGACAGAAAATAAACAAAAAGATAAAAAATAAATAAAAGGGCATCAATATTAAGTGTTACAATGAACAAAATATAGGTGAGCAATGTGAGAGAATGTGATTAGAGGTCACTTAAAGTTAAGTGGTCAGGGAAAGCCCCTCTGAGAAAGCAGCCTTTAATCCAAGGCAAGAACAATAAACAAGAACAACAAGCAAGAACAACAACAAAAAACTCTGGAACAGGAATAGTCAGGAACATTCTGGAAAGAAACAATGGCTGTTTTTAGTATTCAGTAATAATGATGTGGTGGGTTTGTACTCCCCTTCTAGAAATATATTCTAAGGAAATAATCTGAAATATGGATGCAAATTTATGCACAAAAATGTTTCTTGTAGAGTCTTTATCAGTAATGAAAACTGTAGTCAACATTAGGAGAATGTCCATATGGTGGAATACTAGGAAGACATTTAAAATTATGTTTATGAATAATTTAAATTACATAGAAAACAATTATGAAACAGATAAATGAAAAAAGCAGTATGCCAAATTATAGGTACAGTATCATCACTATCAATCTGTGTAGAAAAACATCCTGGAAAGGAAAAATTTAAATGTCACTGGTGTTTGCCTCTGAGAGATGGAATTACTCTTTTCCAGTTTCATTGTTATTTTTCATACTTTGTAAGATTTCTAAATCAGTATTACTTATGTAATAGAAAACTATATTTTAAAAATTTTCAAACTTGGAAAGGCATTGTAAATTTTATGAAAACATGGGATAATTGATATGATATAAAGCGAAGTGAAAAAGCAGAATAAAAATTCAGTATGCATTACTGATTCAAACATATAAAAATGTAAGTAAATAGTGCATGTGGAGAAGCTTAAAGAGACAGTCATACAAAAAATATCATCAGTATTCATAGGAGTCAGAGAATATTGTAAATTTCAAGTTAGAAGTGAGTAGGGAAACAAACAAAATTCTAACAGTTACTGTTGGAACTCCCTTCAGGGCTGCAAGCTTATGAATGCAGAGATCAATGCAGAGAAAGAGGAATCTAAATGGAGCAAAGGTAGTGAATAGAAAAGGGAAGATGAAAATGTAGACAAAGCTCAGGAAAGAAAGTCAATCCCAGGAAGAGAAAGTCCAACAGTAAGTGCCAAAATCCTGGACACAGATCAGAGGCATAGTAGAGTCTAGAGCAAGGGGCCTAGAGGGGAGTAGCATTGGAGGCAGCCTCAGAGCATTGCTAATGGGAGAGAAGAGATGCCCCTTCGAGGCATGGTAGTGTTTGAAAAAAAAAAGAAGAGGGAAAAATTAAAGGCCCTGCAGAAGCAGCATAGAACCACAAAATAAGACAATCCATCCTCAATGCCAACCCTTAATGAAACTACATGTCACTATACTAGCAGAAGAGAGCACTCATGAGATAGGAACCCTGTCCACAAATACCTCAAAATAGAAAAAAATCAGAGCAATTACATACCAAACTACTCAAACAAAACAAAACAAAACAGAAAGCTTTTAATCTGTTAAAAATGTTTCTAAATATCCAGTCAAATGGAGAACAAATCTCTCACAAAACAATCTCAAATGAATTAAATAAATCAGTCAGGTATATTTTTTTTAAATGACTCTAAATTCAAGAATTAAGAGCAAAAATAAGCAAAACCAAAAAAGTGTGAAGTTCAATAAGAGTTGACAGAAAACTCAGGAAAGAAATTTTTTTTAAAACTTAAAAATATAAAAAATTAAGGATAAAATTCAAGGTGCTCAAGGGAGAATAAAACTGAATGAAAATTTAATAAAGGACATTGAAAGAAAAGGAAAATAACCACCAATATAAACATTACAAAAAAGAGGAAAATTAATAACAGCTAGGAAAAAAAGTGTTTAAAATGGAGGTCATGAAAAGAATATCTATATGTTTGGAACTAGAATCTCTTAAGAAGAATAACAAAACAATGAAACTAAACTAATATTTATAACTATAATTTGAAAAACAATTTTCCAGCAAAAATTAAATCTCTATGTCAGCATATTGAAAAAACTCGTGTATCTGGAAAAACTTGGGCCAGGTTGACTACTCAAAAACATATCAAGGTAAAATTATTAGACTTTAAAGACAAAAAATTCTTAGAGCCTACAGGAAAAATGACAAAATTATTTAAAAAAATAAGAAAGCAATATGGTCACCAGATATCTCAAGAGCACATCAGCCATGGCAAGGTGATAGTGGAGAAGGATTTTCAAGAAACTCAAGAAAATGTAGTGTGGGACAAAGATTTTATGGCTAGCCAATCTGTTCTTCAAATATTAAAAGTGCAAAACCCTCTAAAGAAATCTATTAGAGGAAGAGCTCCATCCTGGAAAAACTCAACCATGATAAGTATTTAGTATATTTAATTTTAGATCTAGATCTAAGACTAAAAAAGGAGTGAGGACATGGTGGAAGAATAATACAGATGGTCCCAGACCTAGGATAGTTTGAATTATGACCTTTTAACTTCATGATGGAGGGAAAGCAAAGAGCATTCAGTAGAAACCATACTTTGAATTTTGATCTTTTCCCTTCACCCGATGCTGGGCAGTGGCAGCAAGCTGCAGCTACCAGTCAGCCACGCAATCACGAGGGTGAACAACTGAACCATTTACAACGATTCTGTACCCAGACAACCATTCTGTTTTTCACTTTCACTACAGTAGTCAATCAATTACATGAGATACTTAATACTTTATTATAAAATAGGCTTTGTGTTAGATGATTTTGACCAACTATCGTTTAATGGAAGAGTTCTGAGCACATTTACGGAAGGCCAGACTAAGCTACTATGTTCAGTAGGTTAGGTGTATTAAATGCATTTTCGACTTATGATATTTTCAATTTACGATAGGTTTATCAGGATGTAACCCCATTGGAAGGTGTGGAAGATCTGTTTATAAATTTCTAACAAAGTAGGAGAATGCAACTAAGAAATGAAAGGAAAAGAGAAAACTAGAATATGAACACTAATTGTTATATAAGTATTGGGTAAATATCACGGAATGCCATTTATTTATTTATTTAACATCTTTATTGGAGTATAATTGCTTTACAATGGTGTGTTAGTTTCTGATATATAACAAAGTGAATCAGCTATACATATACATATATCCCCATATCTCCTCTCTCTTGCATCTCCCTCTCACCCTCCCTATCTCATCCCTCTAGGTGGTCACAAAGCACTGAGCTGATCTCCCTGTGCTATGCGGCTGCTTCCCACTAGGGTAGTGTATATATGTCCATGCCACTATCTCATCCCAGCTTACCCTTCCTAATTCCTGTGTCTTCAAGTCCATTCTCTACGTCTGCATCTTTATTCCTGTCCTGCCCCTTGGTTTTTTAGAACCATTTTTCTTTTAAGATTCCATATATATATGTTAGCATGCAGTATTTGTTTTTCTCTTTCTGACTTATTTCACTCTATGTGACAGGCTCTAGGTCCATCCACCTCACTACAAATAACTCAACTTCGTTTCTCTTTATGGCTGAGTAATATTCCATTGTATATATGTGCCACATCTTCTTTATCCATTCATCTATCGATGAACACTTAGGTTGCTTCCATGTCCTGGCTATTGTAAATAGAGCTGCAATGAACATTGTGGTACATGACTACTTTGAATTATGGTTTTCTCAGGGTATATGCCCAGTAATGGGATTGCTGGGTCATATGGTAGTTCTAGTTTTAGTTTTTTAAGGAACCTCCATACTGTTCTCCATAGTAGCTGTATCAGTTTACATTCCCACCAACAGTGCAAGAGGGTTCCCTTTTCTCCACACCCTCTCCAGCATTTGTTGTTTGTAGATTTTTGATGATGGCCATTCTGACTGGTGTGAAGTGATACCTCATTGTAATTTTGATTTACATTTCTCTAATGATTAGTGATGTTGAGCATTCTTTCATGTGTTTGTTGGCAATCTGTATATCTTTTTGGAAGAAATGTCTATTTAGGTCTTCTGCCCATTTTTGGATTGGGTTGTTTGGTTTTTGATATTGAGCTGCATGAACTGCTTGTAAATTTTGGCGATTAATCCTTTGTCAGTTGCTTTGTTTGCAAATATTTTCTCCCATTCTGAGGGTTGTCTTTTCATCTTGTTTATGGTTTCCTTTGCTGTGCAAAAGCTTTTAAGTTTCATTAGGTCTGATTTGTTTATTTTTGTTTTTATTTCCATTTCTCTAGGAGGTGCGTCAAAAAGGATCTTGCTGTGATGAATGTCATAGAGTGTTCTGCCTATGTTTTCCTCTAACAGTTTTATAGTGTCTGGCCTTACATTTAGGTCTTTAATCCATTTTGAGTTTATTTTTGTGTATGGTGTGAGGAAGTGTTCTAATTTCATTCTTTTACATGTAGCTGTCCAGTTTTCCCAGCACCATTTATTGAAGAGGGGAATGCCATTTAAAACTGGTGATGCAGATAGAAAAGAGATTAATTGTAAAAGGAGGAATTCAGGGCACTAGTAAAGGTATAATACAAAGGTAATCACAGTTTTAGAAAAGTATAAATCTTCTTAAATAATGAAGCAAGGAAAACAAATAACAGTGAGGGGAAGCACAGTAAATATAATACATACCGTAATTATGGCATAAAATGATGCAGCAGAATTGAGGCAAATCATATCCATAATTATCAATGAGCTTAACTCACCTAGCAAAGAAAAGGATTTTCAAACTGTCTCATGAAGGTAAATCTAACTCTATGTATATATGACACACCCGAAACCAATTGATTCAAAAAGGCTAAAAATAAAGAGACGGACAAGGATATACTGGGTAACTGAAAGCAATAAGAAAGCAGATACCAGACTAAGGAGAAGTAAGCCAAAAACAAGAAAAGAGAGAGAGAGAGAGAGAAAACACTCAATGAAATACTTTTTTTTTAATTGCTAAAAGTGGTTTACAATGAATATTTAACAGCTGTAAATATCCATGCAATATATAATTAGAATCCATGAGTCCACACTGATAAAGACATACTTAGAGAGATATTTTAAATTAAAGATGGTAGATAAATAGATACACAGAAGATAGATAAGGTGAGGGAAAGTTCTTTCTTATGATGAAATGTCAACTAATCAATATGAAAGAAGTAATTAATGTGAAAAAAATCACTATTTTACAATTATCATAGTAAAAATTGATTCAGGCAAAAATTCATCAAATTTAGCATCTTATGGGAGGATCAAGTTTGATGAGGGCAGGATATTTACATAGTCTCTAAATTATATATTAATTCTAAAAGTCAAATTATATTAATGCATACAAACTGTAAGTGCAGAAACTGGATAATCCCTTAATGCAGTCATTTAAACAATATCACATGTAAAATACAAATGTATATCATATGTCTTGGAATATGATACCTTAAGGATATAATATGCCTAATGTCATATTCAAGCCAAAAATCCATAGCCTGATTCAAATTTGGGGAAAACATCAAACTGTAATTGAGAGACCCTCTATAAAATAGCTGCCCTATATTCTTCAGATATATCAATGTCATGTAAAATAAAGGCTAAAAAAAACTGCTCCAGATTAAAGGAGGCTAAAATGATGCATCAACTAAATACAATATGAGATCCTGGATCTCTCTTGAACTAGAAAACAAATTCTATAAAGATATTATTGGGACAGGGAGAAAATGGGCTGTAGGTTAGTTAGAAGTATTTTATCAAAGTTAAATTTCCTAAAATTGAAAAATAAATGTTATATCTTTGAAGGTAAGAAGAGCCTATGAAAATCAGTAAAAAGAGAGGAGGGTAAAGGTGATTGGTGTTGATGTGAGTAAATTCTCACTCTTTATTACATACTGTAAGAATTCCTAGGATTTTTGGTTTACCCAGTTTCTTGACACCCTCTTGTTTGGTAGCACGGGAGGAGCTGTGGAATAGAGCCAGATTTTTGTTCCCATTATGACCCAAACCTGAAATGCAAAAATGTTGTTGGGACTTCACTGAATTGGAATGGGCTCATGGGCTCATCAGCAAAAGGGAAGACATAAAGCCCATGGCCATTGGTTATCGGACTAAGCAGTGTAATCCCAGATGTCCTGAGGGACATCTTATTACAACACAGATATTCCAAAACCAAAAAAAAAAAAAAAAACCAACAAATCTACCAATCCGTCATAAATCTACAAATATGAATACATTTGAAATAACCCTGCTTTCAATACAGAGGAAAAAGGTGAAGAAAATATGTAAGAACATAAAATATGACTCCATTATCTTCAAAGCTCTGACAATTTTAATTTGAAATCTATTTTTAATGCATTAATTTTTTTGTTCTTTTATTCAAGTGGCATTTATTGAGCCTTTTTTATGGTTGTGTGTTAGATGTTGAACTGAAATAGCTTCTGAATAGTCTATTCTTGAATTATTTCTCTTCTCTCCATTTCTAGAGCTAGTTCAATCTCTCAGGGTAGTGACTCAAGTACTTCTTAACTGATATGGCTACTTAAGTTTATCTCCCATATAATCTGTCCAACCTGTGACCTTCAGATTTATCTTTGTCAAATATAAATCTGCCCATGCTACACCCTGTTTTAAAATTTTAATAGTTTTCTTGCTCTGTAGGATAAAGCCAGATGCCTCAACATATTACACTTTTTTTTTTTTTTCCTCCCAACCTCCCTTCAGTTGATGCAGTGTTACTTTCTGCTTTTGGAAAAAACGTATCATCCTTTTATACTTTTGCTTAATCATGCCCTCCTTCTTGGAGTTATTTTCCTTGTGCTTCTAGGACACAGAGGCCTTAATCAAAATGTTTCTTCTCTCACCCAACAATATTTAGAGCCCCCAAGTCTGGGATCTCATGGCCCATTGTATCTGACCTCTTTTGTGCTAGCGTTTATTTCTACAGTGCTTCTTTTCCTCCTAACTGTATCATAGCGTCTATAATGAAGGCATCACATCTTATCACAGTGCTTGTGCAATGTTTGGATCCTGTTAGTATTTTAATAAATATTTGTCAAATAGAAAGATAATATTTACCATGACTACATAATTAAGTCACCTGGAGAAGAAATTAAGATATTAAGAGAATGGTATATACAAGAAAACCCCCAAAGACTTCAGAAGCAAGAACTCATGTTGCACAAACAGACTGAATTCATGTACTTCCCATTACAAAGTTTCAAACTGTACATAATGATACCCCATTAACAACACCCAAGATGATTTTGAAAACATTAAAGATGTTGGACAGAATTAGACATCTGGCTTGAAATAATTCCAGTGGGATATAGACAGGCAATCTCTTTAAAGTAAAGATATTTACGCAACACAGAAGAATTATCAAATACCCTACCTACTGCCAAAGAGCGGCTGCAACCAAATATTAAATAATGTGAAAGAGATAATGAGGCCACAATTCTCTCAATGGGATATAAACCAAGAATAGGCCTTGTTTCCGACATGTATTTGGACACAAGCATTGCATTTGTTCAATAGTCTTGTCTTTCAAACAAAATGATAAAAAACGAACAGAAAATAAAATTTTGCATTTCAGAAATTTAATTCATTTATTTATATTTGAGTAATGCTTTGATTTCAATCAAGGGCAATATAAAAAGGTAAGAGTTTAATAACTAAGTGTATGACTATTTCTACTTACATTGTTTTCATATTTTTTTATTTTAAGTAGACCTATGTGAATACTTCAAATGATTCAATTATTAATAGTACTTAAAACTATGAACAGGATAAGAATTATTTTTTTATGGCATAGTTTCTCTTATTTGAATACATAATGACACATTTATCAGAGGCTTTTGAGAGGTAAGAAAGAGGTAGATAATGTACAGAATTTATAAACATTTCCAGGATATCTTTATACTTCCTTATTGTCCTCCTTCTCTGCTGTGGGATTTGAGTCATGGTTCCTTTCAAACTACATTATAAACAACGTGAATTTCTCTGATTATATTTTAATCCTATTTCCTCCTCTTTCCATCTTGAGGAGAGATAATTACCATTTGTAATGTTGAAGATAGTTATGAAACCATCTTCCCTTTTTAATTTCCTAGAATATGTCCAACTTCTATCTTCCTTCTTGAGATTGTTCAACTATTACTGCTTCTGGTCCCTTTCCAGATTCTTCACAGCAGTCATTTCTCAGAAAATCATGCACACCTGATAGAGGGATAGAGAATGATGTAGAGGGATACATGTATCACAAAGATTCTGCTGGACCAGGCTCAAAAATAGAATCCATTTAGCAAAAGGAAATTCCAACATCTTTGCAGCAGAATTTTATCTCAGTGGATCAAGCAATCTCTCTGGCTTGAACTGGGTTCCTGGGCATTGAAATTATGGTAGGATTATCACTTGTATTATTTGATTAATCATGTGAATAGTATCCCACCCACTTTTATGAGTCATAATCCAAGTTATTCAGGGATTGATGATAATACTAATAACAACAATAATAATAATAAGCAATGATACTTAATATTTATTGAACAATTGTCATGTGTTGACACTTTGTTAAGGGCTTTAGATATATTATCTCACAACAACTGAATGAAATGAGGAATATTATCTACATTTGATACATGAGAAAATTCAGTACAGAGTGATTACTTACCCAAGAGCCATAAGAAGGCAAAAACAAAATATGATCACAAGCATAATACCCAGGGCCTGAACTCTTAGGCACCATTTTATATTGCTGCTGGAAAGGAAAATCTGAAGATGGTAGGAAAAATGAGATGGTCAGTTGTTGGTAGGACATGGATAATTCAACTCAATTCACTAAATGTTGATTGTGAACCAGAGTGTAGATAAGTCTAGTGAGGTCAAAATGCATCCAGAAAGATGTTAACATGCTCTATAACAGTGGGAGGATATGATTTCTAGACAAATTCAGGATTATATGTGAGATAGTGAGGTATCTAAGGTCAGAAATCCAGGAAATCTTGGCAGACCAAAGGGTTTAGGCATATATAAAATAAGAGAGCTGACATCTGTCCACTGTCCAAGAGAGCCAGGTGAACTTAAGGCATCCAATCATTCAGAAGGTGGAGCAGTAGAACATTTTGACATCATTCATTAAGGGAGCCTAATTCTGGAGCAGGGAGTATTTGTCCTTTAGACTCACATACTTTTAGAAAGACAGCTTAAGAATCTTGGGAGTAGTTTCAGTTTGAGGGAGACTCTGAAGAACTTAGGTATATACTCTTTCTGCCTATGCTAGTCCCTGAGATTACTAAAATGATTCTGTTCTTACCATCAAAGGATTTATTCTCTCTTTTGTGAGATAGCCATATACCCAGAATGAAGCAAATACAATGATCATAGCTGACATGTATTACACGCTCAGTAGGTGCAAAGCATTATACTAAGTACACTCTGATGATAAGTTACAAATGTGAGAGTATGCACTAAATGTTAGGTGGAAGTCCAGAAAAGGTAGTGGGGACAGGACTTGGGTCGTAATGGCAAGCTTCGTGAGAGTAATGAATGTTGGGAGGTACTTCTACATGGGTCTCATTCATTTCTCATGTCTTATGAGCACAGACACTGTTTATACAAACAACTTTTGTTCTGAACTATCTTTACAAGCATGTCTGTATACTAAACAGTCATGAAAGGTAGAAATAGTGTATCTCTTCTTGCAGAACAGAAGGCTGTCCAATATAGTAAAAATAATGCTTCCCTCTGGGGAAAACTTTGGGCAGCCTTGTTTACATCCAGTGTAAAAGATTCAGGTCTCCTAATCTTGAATTCCTTGGCTGTGACACAAACCCTTGAATACATAACATCCACCTGGGTTGCTCCATGTTGCTTTCATGAGATTTGGGGGCCAGGAGAACCAGTGCAAACATGAAGTTCATGAAGCTTGCTATGCTTTGAGTAATAAAGTCCTTTGTCTCTGACCCAGGAGTTTTATGTCTTCTGTCATAAAACTGTCATAAAACTTCATCAGGAAACTCTGATAGACTAACCTGTTAGCTTTTAAGTAGAGATCCTTTACAGTCCTTGGCAATAGACCTTAAAGAAAGGATGAAACTTATAAAATCAGATAGGGATAGTAAGACATCTCAGAGTAAAACACTGATACATGAATTGATTAGGGTACAAATAACAGATCAATTTGATTAGACTTACATATTTGAGTAGGGAACTAATGTTAGATAGACAAACTGAGGTTAGATATTATAGAACTTTGAGCAGTAAGTAGTATGGAACTTAATCCAAGAAATTCAAAGAGCCACAAAACATTTCAAAGCAAAGGATTCTTTCCTTTTCTATGTTTATACTCTCTCTTAAAAGTCCCCACCTGGTACCTTGATTTTACTAATCAGCTGTAGGCATATCTTCTTCATAATATGGACAATCCATCTGTATATATACTTAGCAACAATCCCATATTTTCAAACCTTTCTAGATAAATTACTGTTTACACATAATTAAAACTATAGTTGATTCTAATTCCGAATTAGTGATTCTCACCATTAAGTTGCTACCAATATTCAGGTGAGAGAGATATTTCATTCGCTTTTGAAAATGATTACAACTGAGATTTCTATGTTAATTTCATCTGCGATAAAGTATAATTTATTATTAACTTGGCTTTACAAAGGAACTAAACAATTGGTGACATTTTTATGGGAAAGCTATTTATGTGATGAGTTGCAACTGGGTTCATTTCTTTCTGTTCTGCTTTTCTCAAATAGTTAAATATAGACCCTAGGATTTAGGTATGAAAAATAAAGTACAACACTGGGACGTACATGTGTATATTTACTATTTCTGGCTTTGGTATCTCACATAAATTATCTTTTGAAAAGTTGTTCATTTCAAAACAGTGCTTATGAGATTATAGTGAACTAGGTTCATCTATTCACTGTAGAATAAGAAAGAAAGAAAGAGAGAAAGAAAGAAAGAAAAGAAAGAAAGAAAGAAGAAAGAAAGGAAGAAAGAAAGAAAGAAAAATTGCTCTAAATGTGAAGAACATTTCATACTTTTAGTATTACATTTGGAAGGTAGTTAATTATAGGTATTGAAAAAGGATAACCCTTATTCAAACCCTACCAATCAATATGTTCTTAGTATAGTGCTACTACTTATCTTTTTTTTTTTTTTTTTTTTTTTTTTGCGGTACGCAGGCCTCTCACTGTTGTGGCCTCTCCCGTTGTGGAACACAGGCTCTGGACGCGCAGGCTCAGCGGCCATGGCTCACGGGCCCAGCCGCTACACGGCATGCGGGATCCTCCCGGACCGGGGCACGAACCCGTGTCCCCTGCATTAGCAGGCGGACTCCCAACCACTGCGCCACCAGGGAAGCCCTACTTATAATTTTAAGCCATGAAAGTTCTTCTACTCTAGCAAGAACCATAATCTGCAAGAAAAAAATATTCTCCTCATCAAACATTTGATTAATAAGAGAGTGGACTCTAGAGAACTCTTTGAAGATTTCTGTATTCAAAAATCAAATGATATTTTTAAGCATGATATTTATGTTTGGCTGAACAGCTAGAAAAAGAGAATTACCTTTTGACTCCATCACAGAATAAGGCACTCTGTAGCATCCTGCTAAAAGGGAATGTTGTTTCTGCTGAAAAGTGAACACATTGTAAATCGTCATGACTCTTACAAACATGTAAACATTAGGCTAATCTCTCTCCAGGATTGGCTCATTATTTATTTTTTCAGGGGTTCACAGGGAAGATTCTTTGCTTTCTGTTGTCATTCACAATATGTGACCTTTCTATCACGAAAGCTGTATGTATGTATGTTTATATGTATGTATGTATGTATTTAGATAGATAGATAGATAGATGATAGATAGATAGATACAAATCTGGGGTAGAGATGGCAAATAAATGACAATGTGCTACTGCTCTCACATTCCATGCCCATGACAGATATTACTTCGCACCAAGTCCAGAAGTAACCTCAGATTTCTTCACAGAGCAGTTCTCTGGCCAAACACTAGCAAAGAATGAAAGTTAGCCTGGGAATTAAAAGAGAGTATTCTTGCTCTAATAATATAATATATTTGATTTCTAAGCCACATTGGAATTCTGGCTAAGTGTAAAATTCTTACCCAAGTAATACATAGGCCTTCTTTAGTTGAATCCATTGCATACCTGCCTCATATATTTGTCCATTTATAAAATACTTGTCGCTGCACAGCTATTATAGCCAAGCACTGGTTGAAAACCTGCCAAATTTTATGTATCTAGAAGGCCCCCAAGACATCATCTGCTCATGCTGCTTCATATTACGCATGAGAAAGTTGAGATCATATAGGGGAAATGCCTTGATCAAGATCTTACAACTAGCAAGTGACATAGCCAAATCTGGAACCTAAGACTTTGGAAGAATTAATTTAACTAAAATCTGGTTCAAGTCACATTTTTGTATTTTAACTTGGTACAGAGATGTCTCCAGACAGAAAATCCCAACAGCTGTTTGTCATTGGGATTCAACTGAAAGAATTTGAATACTTGGGCTGGTTAATAGAATAGACAAAGTTTCTTAAAAACAGTTAATAAATTTTAGGTACAGTGGTATCTCATCTGTATAATGGGAGAAATACAAGTATCTCATAGGATTGTTAAGGAGATTAAATGTCTTAATATATTTAGAGCATCTAATTGAAACATTGGAAGCAGTCTTTTACAATGTTTTTTTTAGTATATTATTTTTATTTAAAAATCTATCTTTAAAAATAGCACCATTACCAAATAGTTTTATGAGTAAATTGAAACAACCCTCAGAACTTTGTCATTCACGTTATAGCAATCTTTCAATTCATAGAATATTATAGCATATATTATAATATAGCATAAAGAAATCAATTTAAAAACTCATTTTAAAAAGTTCAAATAACTTCCAAATCACACTTTTAAAGAATATGAACACACAGCTGTATGAGACTATATATGTACACACAAACACAAATACAAATACTATAGGTCATTTTTGCTAATAAACCTAGACTTTAAAAAAAGTAAATAGAATTCAGAAATACATTTAGAGAAGTGAATAAGGTTTGTACTAGGGATATGAGTTTAGACAAAAATTAGAAAATCTGCTTATTTGTTATACTATGTTAATAAATTAAGGTAAAAAAATTGTCAGCTACAGGGATAAAACTAAATTCAGCACCCACTCTTGGTTAAAATACAAACATGCAAACTTACATTAGCAAACTAGGAATAGAAGAAAACTTTTAAAATTTCATAAAGCTCATTTTTAGAAACCAAAAAGCAAGCATCACTGATACTATAAGTAAATCCAGGAGCAATATAAGGTGCCTGATTTCATTACTGCTATTTGACATTGTACTGAATGTTTTGACTCAGGTTTTCTAACTTTGGCACTGTTATTGTAGACCAGATAACTCTTTGTGTGGGAGACTGTTCTGTTCAGTGTAAGATGTTTACCAGGATCTTTGACTTCTAATCACTTGATGTGAATAACATCTCCCTAGTCATGACAATCAAAAATGTCTCAGGACATTGACAAATGTCCCCTTGGGGAAAGAAAACAGTACCCAGTTTATAACCACTGCTTTATCAATGAAAATAGTCAATATTTCAAAGATACAAATTATAAATATTGGAAAGGAAAAAAAATTTTCTGATAATATAATTGTTATAACCAATTAAAATATATTGCAGGAAAAAAATCATGACTCCAATAGTAACTAAAACTAAATAATTGTTTATAATTCACTTGAGAAGAAATTTTCACAGTGATGAAAATTACAAATCTTCAGCATAAAAGAAATCCTGACTGAATAGAGGAATATTTCATGCACATGGATAAGAAGAGTTGATAGGGCTTCCCTGGTGGCGCAGTGGTTGAGCGTCAACCTGCCGATGCAGGGGACACGGGTTCGTGCCCCGGTCCGGGAGGATCCTACATGCCACGGAGCTGTTGGGCCCTTGAGCCATGGCCGCTGAGCCTGCGCGTACAGAGCCTGTGCTCTGCAACGGGAGAGGCCACAACAGTGAGAGGCCTGCATACCGCAAAAAAAAAAAAAAAAAAAAAAAAAAGAAGAGTTGATATTGCAAAGTCAACAATTCTACTCAAATTAATTTGTAAACTCAAAGCAAGCCCAGTAAACTTACTGACACACACATACAAAATTTAAACTGGAAGAAGAAATGTACAGTTAACAGCTAAGAACATTTTAAGCAAGAACAAATGATGGATGATTTACCCTGCTGGATGTCAGAATACTCCATAGAAGTATAATAAATATATCAACATGGAATTGGCCTCAATACATACTGTGATATGGATCATTCCTGAAAACATGCTAAGTGAAGAAGCACAAAAGGCTACACATCACATAATTTCATTTATATGAAATGTCCAGAATAGGTGAATCGATAGAGATGGAAAAAAGATTAGTGGTTGCCAGGGTCTGGGAGTAGGGGATTATTGGGACTGACTGCTAATGGATTTGAAGTTTCTTCTGGGGAGTGATGAAGTGTTCTAGAGTTAGACACTGATAATGCTTGCACAACTCTGTGAATTGTATCCACTAAATTGTACACTTTAAAAGGGTGAATTTTATAGTATCTAAATTACATAACAACAAAGCTGTTACTATTAAGAAGCATGAAATTGTCCCAGAAATGGAAAAATGGATAATTGGATATGTTCAATAATCTATAAATGTTATATTATATGTATATATATCATGTATATTCTATATATTGTGCCTATTACATATATTATATATATTATCCTTATAGAATTGTTATATATAAAAAGAGGTATGAATAATAATATTGATATTTTCAATTCATGGAGGCAAATGTGAGCTATCAATAAATTATGCTGTAATAATTGACTACCTCTCAGGAAAAGAAAACTGTTTACCTACCTCTCATCATTCTCAAGCAAAACTCATGTTAGATTAAAAGATAAACATTTAGAAACTACCTTTCACTCGTTAGAAAAAGTAAAGGTAAATATGGTTTTAAGGTAGTGGTATGTGGTGTGTAAGGCTTTCTTATGCAAGTCATAAAATACAAAAGCCATAATAGAAAATAAGTTGACAGCCTATAAACTTATTTACATACCACAAAACTCTGTAAAAAGTATAGAAAATAAAAATACAAAACAAAACACCAAAGAATTATTTGCAATCTGTAAAATAAATTATATAGTAGTAAAAAAATAAGACCACTATAAGATAGTCTTGCATATTCATTAAAAAACCTAGTGAGAGACATGAAAAATATTAAATAGGGCACAGAAAAGAAAATTAAAGTTAGTAATAACTATGAAAATTGCTTAACACAAATAGTAATTAAGGGAACGTAAACTAAGCCAATGAGATATCATTTTCCCCCATAAGATTGACCAGAAAAAGAAAAAAAAAAATCTAGTGTGAGTTATTCATGTTGAAAATTGAGCCTCTCATATACTGTGAATATGTATTGCTTTTTGATAGAATATTAGAATGACTGGATAGGTGACTGATGCTAGCCATCAATAGATGAATGATAGATAGATTAGAAATACTGGGAGGTATGGCTATTCCAATTCATAGAGATAGATTTAACATCTCCACCAAGAGGTATGCAATGGTATATACTGAAAGATTTAGAAATAAGTTGTGGCACATTTTATTTTTTTCAAGATGACTATAAAAATATTTATCATTGCACACAAATTTTCAGAAATATATCATTCCCTCATCGAGAGAGAGTTTATCACACAAATTTTCAGAAATATATCACTCCCTTGTCGAGAGAGAGTCTATTTCCCCATTTATTAAACCTGGGCTGAGTTTGTGCTTTCACTCACTGACAGAGTCCTGTGCATAGGAGGCTATTTGACTTCCTAGGTTAAGTAACAGTTTCTGGTTGGCCTTCTGAGATCTCAGCCAACAGTCGTTACCAACTTGCCAGCCATGTGGATAAGCCATCTTGGAAGCAGATTAAGCAGCCATTAGTGAAACCACCCCAGATGATGCCACATGGCATATACAGGACGCTTCTCACCAAGCCCTTTCCCAATTACAGATTTACGAGCAAACAAATGATTGTCATTGTTTTGAGCCACTTAGTTTTAGGGTAGTTTGTTACTAACAACAGATAGCAAGAATATAACTTAAGGTTTTATTAAATGGAAGATGATTATACTATAGTATGTAATATTACATAGCCTCTTAAAAGATGTGTGTGTGTGTGTGTGTGTGTGTGTGTGTGTGTGTGTGGACATGGACAGATTTAGGACACCCCCAAAAAATATCTATTTCTAAATGTGCCCACAAGTATACAAATAGAAAACAGTGGGGAACACATAATGGAGAATATTTTTTAAACCTGACTTTATTAAAATTTTACAGTAAAAATGAATTGGTCTGTTACTTTTATAATTAAAAATAAATTTAAAACAATAAAAAAAACCTAGTAATAAGTAGCAAAAGCCTATGTGAATATACACTTGCAATGTGGATGAAGAGGGGGAGAAAGCTTAAATATTTCTAACAGTATTTTAGGATTTGGGGCTTAAGAGTTCTGACTGATTCCTCTTCAATTTGGATTCAAAGCATTATCAAAATATTTGCAGTCCCATCTGGAGCTATGTTTTTGTTGTTGCTATTTAGAACAGTGTGTTTTATAAATGCCAAGGTGATGTATGATCAGATTTTTAATATCCCTCATTGGTGAAATAAATGGGGACAAGCCTTTTGCTTCATTTTATTACGATTGTCAGAACTTGCTTATTACATGAACTTACTTATTTAAATATCTCTGAATATCTGCATTCTCTTTGCCTATTCTTGGCATCAAACACACAAATCCCTATTAACCTGCACTCTGGGGACTATTTATGCTAGCAGAAAACCCTCTATTTTATGTAAGAGATATGAACTTTGCTCACTGGCACTAACTTGGTTGATTCATTTTTTGCTCATTCATTTTGGTGATCTAAAATATAATATTAATAAAAATAGCAACATAATAATAGAATAGCCACACCAAAGATAGCTGAAATGTAAGGAGTACTTAAGGAATATGTGCAAATACACAATATTAGAAACTGCAACCACCAGAAGGCAGACAGCAGAAGCAAGAAAAACTACAATCCTGCAGCCTGTGGAACAAAAACCACATTCACAGAAAGATAGACAAGATGAAAAGGCAGAGGGCCATGTACCAGATGAAGGAACAAGATAAAACCCCAGAAAAACAACTAAATGAAATGGAGATAGGCAATTTTCCAGAAAAAGAATTCAGAATAATGATAGTGAAGATAATACAGTACCTTGGAAAAAGAATGGGGGCAAAGATTGAGAAGATGCAAGAAATGTTTAACAAAGACCTAGAAGAATTAAAGAACAAAAACACAGATGAACAATACAATAACTGAAATGAAAATACACTAGAAGGAATCAATAGCAGAATAACTGAAGCAGAAGAATGGATAAGTGACCTGGAAGACAGAATGGTGGAATTCACTGCTGCAGAACAGAATAAAGAAAAAAGAATGACAAGAAATGACAACAGTATAAGAGACCTCTGGGTCAACATTAAACGCAATGACATTCGCATTATAGGGATCCCAGAAGGAGAAGAGAGAGAGAAAGGACCCAAGAAAATATTTGAAGAGATTATAGTCGAAAACTTCCCTAACATGGGAAAGGAAATAGGCACCCAAGTCCAGGAAATGCAGAGAGTCCCATACAGGATAAACCCAAGGAGAAATACACTGAGACACATAGTAATCATAATTGGCAAAAATTAAAGACAAAGAAAAATTATTGAAAGCAGCAAGGGTAAAACAACAAATAACATACAAGGGAACTCCCATACGGTTAACAGCTGATTTCTCAGCAGAAACTCTACAAGCCAGAAGGGAGTGGCATGATATACTTAAAGTGATGAAAGGGAAGAATCTACAGCCAAGATTACTCTACCCAGCAAGGATCTCATTCAGATTTGATGGAGAAATCAAAAACTTTACAGACAAGCAAAAGCTAAGAGAATTCAGCTCTACAACAAATGCAATAGGAACTTCTCTAAGTGGGAAACACAAGAGAAGAAAAGGACCTACAAAAACAAACCCCCCCCAAATTAAGAAAATGGTAATAGAAACATACATATCGATAATTACCTTAAATGTGAATGGATTAATGCTCCAACCAAAAGACACAGGCTTGCTGAATGAATACAAAAACAAGACCCATATATATGCTGTCTACAAGAGACCTGCTTCAGACCGAGGGATACTTACAGACTGAAAGTGACGGCGTGGAAAAAGATATTCCGCGCAAATGGAAATCAAAAGAAAGCTGGAGTAGCAATACACATATCAGATAAAATAGATTTTAAAATAAAGAATGTTACAAGAGACAAGGAAGGACACTATGTAATGATCAAGGGATCAATTCAAGAAAAAGATATAACAATTATAAACATATATGCGCCTAACATAGGAGCACATCAATACATAAGGCAACTGCTAACAGCTCTAAAACAGGAAATTGACAGTAACACAATAATAGTGGGGAACTTTAACACCTCACTTACACCAATGGAGAGATCATCCACACAGAAAATTAATAAGGAAACACAAGCTCTAAATGACACAATAGAACAGATAGATTTCACTGATATTTACAGGACATTCCATCCAAAAACAGCAGATTACACTTTCTTCTCAAGTGTGCATGGAACATTCCCAGGATAGATCACATCTTGGGTCACAAATCAAGCCTCAGTAAATTTAAGAAAATTGAAATCATATCAAGCATCTTTTCTGACCACAACACTATGAGATTAGAAATCAATTACAGTGAAAAAAATGTAAAAAACACAAACACATGGAGGCTAAACAATACATTAGTAAATAAGCAAGAGATCACTGAAGAAATCGAAGAGGAAATCAAAAAATACCTAGAGAAAAATGACAATGAAAACACAATGATCCAAAACCTATGAGATGCAGCAAAAGCAGTTCTAAGAGGGAAGTTTATAGCTATACAATCCTACCTCAAGAAACAAGAAAAATCTCAAATAAACAGTCTAACATTACACCTAAAGGAACTAGAGAAAGAAGAACAAACAAAACCCAAGATTAGTAGAAGGAAAGAAATCATAAAGATCAGAGCAGAAATAAATGAAATAGAAACAAAGAAAACAATAGGAAATATCACTAAAACTAAAAGGTGGTTCTTTGAGATGATTAAACAAAATTGATAAACCATTAGCCAGACTCATCAAGAAAAAGAGGGAGAGGACTCAAATCAGTAAAATTAGAAGTGAAAAAGGAGAAGTTACAACAGGCACCACAGAAATACAAAGCATTCTAAGAGACTACTACAACAACTCTATGCCAATAAAGTGGACAACCTGGAAGAAATGGACAAATTCTTAGAAAGGTATAACCTTCCAAGACTGAACCAGGAAGAAATAGAAAATATGAACAGACCAATCACAAGTAATGAAATTGAAATTGTGATTAAAAGTCTTCCAACAAACAGAAGTCCAGGACCAGATGGCTTCACAAGTGAATTCAATGAAACATTTAGAGAATAGCTAACACCCATACTTCTCAAACTCTTCCAGAAAATTTCAGAGGAAGGAAGACTCCCAAACTCATTCTATGAGGCCACCATCACCCTGATACCAAAACCAGACAAAGATACTAAAAAAAAAAGAAAATGACAGACCAATATCACTGATGAATATAGGTGCAAAAATTCTCAACAAAATACTAGCAAACAATTCAACAACACATTAAAAGGATCATACACCATGCTCATGTGGAATTTATCCCAGAGATGCAAGGATTCTTCAATATGTGCAAATCAATCAATGTGATACACCATATTAACAAATTGAAGAACAAAATCCATATGATCATCTCAATAGATGCCGAAAAAGCTTTTGACAAAATTCAACACCCATTTATGATAGAGACTCTCCAGAAAGTGGGCATAGAGGGAACCTTCTTCAACATAATAGAGGCCATGTATGACGGACCCACAGCAAACATCATTCTCGATGGTGAAAAACTGAAAGTACTTCCTGTATGATCAGGAACAAGACAAGGTTGTCCAATTTCACCACTATTATTCAACATAGTTTTGGAAATCCTAGCCATGGCAGTCAGAGAAGAAAAAGAAATAAAAGGAATACAAATTGGAAAAGAAGAAGTAAAACTGTCACTGTTTGCAGATGACATGGTACTATACAAAGAGAATCCTAAAGATGCTACCAGAAAAATACTAGAGTTAATCAATTAATTCGATAAAGTTGCAGGATACAAAATTAATGCACAAAAATCTCTTGCATGCCTATACACTAATGATGAAAAATCTGAAAGAGAAATTAAGGAAACACCCCCATTTACCACTGCAACAAAAAGAATAAAATACCTAGGAATAAACCTACCTAGGGAGACAAAAGACCTGTATGCAGAAAACTACAAGACACTGATGGAAGAAATTAAAGATGATACCAACAGATGGAGAGATATACCATATTCTTGGATTGGAAGAATCAATATTGTGAAAATGACTATACTAGATTCAGTGCAATCCCTATCAAATTACCAATGGCATTTTTTACAGAACTAGAACAAAATATCTTAAAATTTGTATGGAGACACAGAAGACCCCAAATAAAGCAATTTAGAGAAAGAAAAACGGAGCTGGAGGAATCAGGCTCCCTGACATCAGACTATACTACAAAGCTACAGTAATCAAGTAATTAAGTAATCAAGACAATATGGTGTGGGCACAAAAACAGAAACATAGATCAATGGAACAGGACAGAAAGCCCAGAGATAAACCCATGCACCTATGGTTAACTAATCTATGACAAAGGAGGCAAGGATATACAATGGAGAAAAGACAGTCTCTTCGATAAGTGGTGCTGGGCAAACTGGACAGCTACATGTAAAAGAATGAAATTAGAACACTCCCTAACACCATGCACAAAAATAAACTCAAAATGGATTAAAGACCTAAATGTAAGACTGGGTGCTATAAAACTCTTAGAGGAAAACATAGGAAGAACACTCTTTGATATAAATCACAGCAAGATATTTTTTGATCCACTTCCTAGAGTAATGGAAATAAAAACAAAAATAAACAAGTGGGACCTAATGAAACTTCAAAGCTTTTGCACAGCAAAGGAAACCATAAACAAGTTGAAAAGACAACCCTCAGAATGGGAGAAAATATCTGTAAATGAATCATTGGACAAAGGATTAATCTCCAAAATATATAAATAGCTCATGCAGCTCAATATTAAAAAAAACAAATAACCCAATCCAAACATGGGCAGAAGACCTGAATAGACATTTCTCCATAGAAGAGATACAGATGGCCAAGAAGCACATGAAAAGCTGTTCAACATCACTAATTATTAGAGAAGTGCAAATCAGAGCTACAATGAGGTTATTATCTCATACCAGTTAGAAGGGGCATCATCAGAAAATCTACAAACAACAAATGCTGGAGAGGGTGTGGAGAAAAGGGAATCCTCTTGCACTCTTGGTGGGAATGTAAATTGATACAGCCACTATGGAAAACAGTATGGAGGTTCCTTAAAAAACTAAAAATAGAATTACCATATGACCCAGCAATCCCACTACTGGGCATATACCCAGAGGAAACCATAATTCAGAAAGACACATGCACCCCAATGTTCACTGCAGCAGTGTTTACGATAGCCAGGTCATGGAAGCAACCTAAATGCCCATCAACAGACGAATGGATAAAGAAGGTGTGGCACATATATACAATGGAATATTACTCAGCCATAAAAAGGAACGAAATTGGGTCATTTCTAGAGACTTGGATACATCTAGAGACTGTCATACAGAGTGAAGTAAGTCAGAAAGAGAAAAACAAATATCGTATATTAACACATATATGTGGAACCTAGAAAATGGTACAGATGAACCAGTTTGCAGAGCAGAAATTGAGACACAGAAGTAGAGAAAAAACGTATGGACACCAAGGGGGGAAGGGGGGGGGGGGGGGGGGGGTGATGAATTGGGAGGTTGGGATTGACATGTGTACACTGATATGTATAAAGTAAATGACTAATAAGAAAAAAGAAATTAGAAACTGCAAGAGCAAAGGTTTGAATCCAGGTCTCTCTGATCCCCAAACCCAGTGATCCCCTTAACCACTGTGCTATCTCCCTTGATGAGCTTTCACCCTTACATGGAAATGTGTCAGAAACCCCTCACCAATTTCTGGTCTCTCCTACTTTTATCACCATAACAATTTCTCACCTTCTGGAGTAGCATAGGAGCCCTGGACTGAAGGCTCCAACCAACCTCTCTCAACCCTTCTCTGCTTTATCCTGTTGCCACTGATATATCACATGGCAACCAAATTATCTGAGTTTCCATTTGGACTGTTTAACTTTAATCCTATAAACCTATAATGTACGAGCCTCAAGACTTTAAAATAAAAATTATGTCCAATTTGACCACTATATATATATATAT